>NC_133580.1:10852393-11188308 GCF_964106895.1 Numenius arquata | reverse complement strand
TGCTACTGGATCTAGCAGCCCGTCTTACCAAGAAGAGTACCAGGGTGTTTCGTATCCAGTGAAAAATGCTATCTTATGCCTTATTATCACTTGTGTCACGCTGCACAACCAGCAAAATGATGCAAACACATAATATTTAGAATTTCTTGTTGTTTGTGTATTTTAAGCTGGAACAGCCAGTGCCAGGCCCACACTGCACCACTGGGCATTCTCAGCAACACTGCTCCTCCCCCCTGCATGCACCAAAACAAATTATGGTGCTTTTTTTCATAAAAACATATTTCATGATAGGGCAAAGGACAGCATTCCCATATACAGAGGTGTGCAGTATGTTGTCCTCTTGTCATCTCTAAGAACCACTCTGTTCAGCTCCATAATGTCAGCATAATTCTTAAGCCTCCCATTTCAAGTAAAAGGTTAATTACTGACAAGAAGACATTAAGTATGTCAAGAATTGAGAGAAAAAAATGTAAATGGTCTTCCAGAGAAGGTGGTTTGCTGACCCAGCATTGTAATCATAATCAAAGCCTCATGTGCACTGCCAAGTGCTGCCAGCTTCAGTTACAGCTGTGGTAGACCAATGCTGAAAAGGATCCTGTTCAGGGTTCCTATTAAAGGAAACTACCCTCACTGCTGAAAAATTAAAAACTGTGGCAAATCTAATGATTGTACCAGGGCTGGGTTGGAGAAAAGCAGGGTCAGAAGATCAGCTAATTTGTCCATCTCCAAGGAAGCACAGGGTGTGCTCAAAATCGCCACCAAATTTCATTTCTCAATCAGAAGAAGGAGAGCAATACAAACAGTAATGTGTTTTTCTCAGAGGGAGGTTTAATATGCTTTCTTGCTAGTTACAGAAAATCCTGCTCATGTAAAGTCATTTTGATATGCATATGTAGTCCATAATAATGCAAATATCCTCCTCAAACCTTAAAACACATAAACCAAGTAAATTATCAAGTGATACTGGAAAGGGTGATTTCTCAAGGCCTTTTTTGACTGTTGTTCTTGTTTAGTTTTCCTGTAGCATTGAGTTTTTAATAAGTATAAAGTAATCTTTGCTTCAATGTCATTTTAGCTGAATTACTGGGTTTTATTTTCTCCTTGTTTTCTTTTCAACATGATTCTACTTTAACTACATGCCAACAGACAATAGTAGGGAATGAAACTTCAGGTGTTCTTTTTTTTTCTTTCACAATTTTGCCATTAATGCTTCCCTGAGCAGCAGTCTTTTGGCCCTAGAAAAAATTATGTAAATTAGATAATTTATATTCCTGTTTGTCTTCACTGAGACTGATTTAGAATGGCACCAACCTTAGATAATATGGATTTAATTAGTTGGAAGAAGATACTGTTTTATTGACCTGTAAATAATACTGAGGAGAAGCGGTGTGTCAGGCTATGGGGATGAGCTTAAATATGGACATTACAGATTACTAAAATTACCATTTCTCCTCCAGGTGATGGCGGATATGCCAAAGATGCAAAACTGAAAGCACCTTCTTCTCTAGCAGTCTCTCCTGATGACACACTGTATGTAGCAGACCTTGGCAATGTTCGCATCCGTGCAGTCAGCCGAAACAAGGCTCACCTCAGTGACACAAATATGTATGAGATTGCATCACCAGCAGACCAAGAACTGTATCAGTTCACCATCAATGGCACCCACCTGCACACACTGAACCTCATAACGAGGGACTACATCTACAATTTCACCTACAGCGGGGAAGGGGATATTGGCACCATCACCAGCAGCAATGGGAATTCGGTTCACATCCGCAGAGACACGAGTGGGCTGCCTCTGTGGATCGTGGTGCCAGGAGGCCAGGTGTACTGGCTGACAATAAGCAGCAATGGGGTTCTGAAAAGAGTTTATGCCCAAGGCTACAACCTAGCTCTGATGACATATCCTGGAAACACAGGGCTTTTAGCAACCAAAAGCAATGAAAATGGATGGACAACTGTATATGAGTAAGTCCATGATATTAAATGTCTGATGTAAGAATCCTATTTTAAATGAACATTGAAATCTTTTTAGTAAGTTCTAGTAGTTTAAAAAGACACTTTGCAGCTAACACTGTGTGAGAAAGGACAAGTAGTGCTGTTACACAAGCTTTTACAATGAAGCACAACCATTTAAGTGCCAAAGCCTGTCATAAGAAAAAACTCTGTGCATAGTGTTCATGAAATGTCGCAGAAATTGCCTGAAATTATACTTCATTTTCACTTTGTTGTTGTGAATCTGTTTCTCTAAATGAAAATATGATTGTGGAATTTTTTGTAACTAAAGAAGTAGAGGCAAGTTGTGATATGAATAAGGAATTTGCAAAATTCCGGAGGAAGGCAAAAAAGGGATAATTAGCATACTTGTCAGAGAATTGAGTGTTGCAAAGGAAATTGAGAATCTACTGGAAGGAATATTCAAAGACAAGAGTGGGCTTGTCTCTATCAGCAGGGGAAGAGGATATATAATAACAAAAGGATATGTAATAGAAAAAGGGGAGTAGGAACGGCCTTGTAAGCAAGAGGTTCAGGAGACCTTTGATGGGACTTCTAAAGAGCAAGACATAGAGTCTTCTGAAGAGCAACACAGTTAAAGATGCAGTCAGAACATTCCATTCTGGTCCCAGAGAGAGAACAACCTAAGAGAAAGTTTGGTTTTGATTTATAAAGAGGTGTGATGTATCAGGATTTCTCGTTATTTATAATTAATTGTCATAATCCCTGTTTGAGGATGTGACAAGTGATGGATGGAGATCATATGTTAACATCACAGTATTAGTCCAGAGTCTTCAAGGAGGATAATAATGCCTGCTTTCTGTGGAGCGTAGGAGTTCATGGTCAAAAACTAAAATGAAAAGCCAGGTGAGATATGAACAGAAAACACATTGAGGAGAATTCAGTTACTGCATAAGTCACCTGGAGAGGTAGTTGAGTCACCATCATTACAGGTTTTTAGACTTATATTTTCTTAAAATTGAAGTAGGATAAAAGCAGAGAAAACTGCTGCCTAGTGCATGGGATCTTTTATTCAAGGGGATGTTTTTCCATCCTGCCCTCTGTTATTCTGCCAAAGACTAAATTGATAGGGTGGACATAAGTATAACCCATTAAAGAGGGCCATTTTTGACAATATGTGGTAAAACAAAATCATACAGGGCTTTCCTGGTTCAGTTCTCATTATCAGACATCTATTGATACGAATTTAAATTATCTTGCAACAAGACAAAGCTCGCTGTTGTCCTGATGCTGTTTAAACACTGATCTGATTGTTAGCTTTTATAAGCAGAACTGACTTAGAATATATGCTTCTTTGTAATAATTTCAACACTGAGAGTGATCCATTTAAATCCCTACTTGAAGATGGCATCAATCCAGATCATGGACCAGTGACACTTTCAAAAAGCTTTTACAGTAGCTCCAAGTCATGCCTATTACTTCGTAAAATGCTGAACACCATGCATTGTTGCAGGGCCTTAATTCTTGAGCATGTTTAGAGCAGATTATTTTCAGTCATGTGCTTCTAAATCTCAGTATTCTTACTCTGTCCCATTGACATTGAGTGTAGACCATTTCTCACGATTATTGCTTGTTCCTGTTGTGTTCTGGCAAGTATGACTCAGGATAGTAAGACCTTTTAAAGGACTTGCTTACAAGTGCCTCCCATTGTATGTAATACAGATTTCTTCACAAAGAGATATATGTGCCTTGAGAGGTTTGATGTTATGTATATCGATACAAAGAAATTTTGCTAAATTAAACAATTTTTTCATACTTTCACAGCTTTAACTGCAGGCTAGGTAACACTGTCCTCACTGATGCTTTGAGTTGCCCAGGATTTGCACAACCATGCAGTTCTGACAGTCTAGATCACTCAGTAGAAATTAACAGAAATACAGTTTTTACCATTACAAAGACAACAGCAGAATTAAATAGTGACATCTTGTCATTAATATTTATGTTCAGTCCAATATTTTAAGTGATCATAATATAATTCATCGCCCAATCTGCTGCAGAGGGGGAGTTGACTATGATCAGTGCTGTGCTGAGTAGATGTGCTTTCAGGAGGTGCTGCTCACCTTCTGCCATAAATAGGTCATGGGGCGTGATGGTCCTTAGTCATCCTTTAACTAGATATTATTTTCCAGACATGACATATTCTGAACTGACACCTGATTTCAGTTTGAAAATTAGATTTTTTTGAAGGGGTTACTTATATGTGAATTGCTTCCGAGTCCTATATGAACATAGTATCTGGAGCTAAGAGAATTATTATACGAGCAACTTTCAAATTGTTTGGAATCATCTTCTCTGTTTAAGCTACATTTGCATTCACATCCAAAAGTTCAACCCATGGCGCTGTCAAGCCGAAATAGGGATGGGTTTGTTTAACAACACGTATCACACATACTTGGGAATAGGAGCAAAGATAATGAACTGTTCGGAACATCTACCTATATGTCAGATTCACTCACAGAGGGAAATTATTAAGAGGTGGAAAGCCACCTACAAAAGTACTTGTCATCCATCTACTCTAATCTGATGGAATGGAAGTACTGAAAGAGCTCTTGCATAAAATTATAGCTAATGTACAATTTTCAGTCATCTAGATTTTTTTAATATTGTATCATTAAAGCTGTAAAAGGGGAGGGAGAGCACTGGGCCTCTATTAAATCAAGGACAAGAAAACACCTGCAAGAAACAACTCTCTCTGAAAAAATTAATTAGACCGCTTTCCCTTTGAAATGATATAACTCTTAACCGTGCTACACATAGAAATGCAAATGGATTGTGAAGCTATATTCCCAAGTGTGCGTTTCAAATATTGGTGAGCACTTCCTCATGTGAGTACTGAAATTAATGCAATTATTTGCATGATTAAATGGTCACTGACATGATTAACAGTGGCATAACTGGGCCCCAAATTAACATTAAGAAATATGTCATGATTCTGCCCCTATTAGTATGGGTAGGACATTGCTCTGCAGGAATTGAGTCCCAATGTGCTACTATTCATCATGTGAAAGGTGGCAGAACCTGTCCTCAGAGGGTTGGGTTTCTTGGAGCAATCTGGAATAAGAAAAACCCATAAGATGGTCACACTGTGGAATTGTTACTGAGACACTAATGTGTATGTTCTCCTTGAGGTCAGTGGGACCATCTACATGAGTAAGGGTCCATTGGCATGTGTTCTAATCTCATAATTCAGTACTGTGTCTAGCCAGCCATCCAGTAACAGTTTATCCCATTTTCAGCTACATAGGGAGTTTTCTAGCTTCTCATCATTAGCACTATCAACAGCAAAACTGGATCCTTAGGAAAGATGGATCCTGAGTCTTGCGCACAAGTACATTCCAATAAGCATCCCAATTCCATTGCAGCTGCATTTACGCCATAAAAATGCATGATTTGGGGATTTTTCTATGGTGCGGTGGGAAATCCAAATAACCTAGTAAGCTGTCATATCTGTTTCATCAAGCGTTAAATGAAATATAACTGCCCAATGTTCATGGAGTTTTCTAATGATGAAAAGTAGTGATCTGAGTCAATTTTAATAGCTGGGTGTGGCATCCAGTCAATTTGCACAGAACCAGTGTAAGGGTGGAATGTAAATAAGTTGCATGATGTATGTGAGGGCAGTAAAAGGTGAAAGAGAGATTATACTGTATTTAACATTTGATTAATATATTTGTCAAAAAACACAAGATGGTCACTATTTCATTCTGCAGTGTTTTGTTTGAAAAGAACAGCTGCTCTGTTTTTCTTTTTTATACTGAGGGGGAAGGGAGAAATTCCTGATTTTGTCAGCAACACTTCTTGTGATATATAGATTTTGTCTGAATAATTAGAGGGAAATAAAGATCCTAAGGAAATGATGCCAACACATTAAAATGAAGGACATAGCCAGATCTTCTGTTGATGTGAATTGGAGAAGCTCCATTGGAGGCAGAGGAGCTTTGCCTGTTGATACACCATCTGAGGATATGTTTTGTGAGTGACAGAAGACAGTTAATAAATCATGAAAACTTAATTATACTTTCCTACCTACACAAATAGGCTTCTATTTTATGAACATGAGTTGGTTTTTACTCAGGCAAATACATCTGCAGTACCAGTGAGGTGTTTTGGGTGAATAAAAATGTTTTAACATCTATAAGGTTTTTAGGAAGGAAGGCATTAATATGAAACAATATCAAGCACAAGCAATGTTGTGCATTTTTTTTCTATGTGAACCATCAGAAAGAACTGCAGAACTGAAAAGACCTGTTAGAAACACTGCTCCAGAGCTTTTGAATTAATTATTGACTTTTTCATAACATGGCCCGATTCACATAAAGTACCTTAAACGAAAAGAATTTCTTTAGCGTTAATGAAATTTAGGTGAACTAAAATGTGGTGCTCTAGATTCTGGTGCTGTTACTTGTGATGAGAAGTTCCTGCTGATTTGAGTAGGCCCGTGGGAAAGGTAACACAAGAGTAAAAACCATGTAGGCAACTTAATCGCTGCAGATTTCAATCTAATTTTATCGCTATTGTTATGCTTTAGGTCCCCTTTTAAATTCACCATTCATATTATGTACTTCACGCACCAGCAACAAAAGGCAGTTTTTGAGTGTTGCAGGATCTGAGAATTGGTTTTATTTAAACTTATGGGTAAGAAAATGCCTTTTGGGGTGAGCTGGTTGCCTGAATGCTGAGTGACCTCCAGCGGCCACCCTCCTGTATCACATCCCAGTGGGTTAAACCCCGACCGTCTGTGCACAGCGCTGAAACCTCTGGCAGATGGTGAGTGACGTTGGGAGCTTCTCATACTATTCCTAGTTGCATTTTATCCAGCACCACTAAAAGGAATCTAAGCAGGAATTCAAATTAGGGAATGAATGCATTTTGGGTCAATAAATGGACCAATTCTTACCTTTTTACTTACTGCACATTGTTGACAATGCTTCTTACTTTTTCCCTTTTTTTTTTCTTTTAGGAGTATCTGCAAGACAATACTGATGGATTTTCATGGCTCTTTAACATCATGTCTTGCAGGTATGATTCCGATGGCCATCTGACCAACGCGACCTTCCCGACCGGGGAAGTCAGCAGTTTCCACAGCGATGTTGAAAAACTGACACGAGTAGAACTTGATACTTCAAACAGAGAGAATGTGATCACAGCCACAAACTTCTCAGCTACCTCTACAATATATACTTTAAAACAAGGTAATTGAAGCATTTCTGTTATTTCATCCCTAATTGTTATATTTTGAAGCCTAGACATTATTGCATTCTTAACTGTTTGCCAAAAAAAAGACATTAGAATTAGTTCATTTGTTTCTTCCCTGCTTCAGTACAAATAGTTAGATACTACTTATAATTCTCGTGGGGTACCAATTAGAA
Source organism: Numenius arquata (assembly GCF_964106895.1). NCBI lineage: Eukaryota > Metazoa > Chordata > Aves > Charadriiformes > Scolopacidae > Numenius > Numenius arquata. The sequence continues at coordinate 11,180,923 of NC_133580.1, read as the reverse complement.
ACAAACCACAAGTGAATTCTTTTCCTCCTGGAAGAGTCCCATGGATAGATTCTAGTTACTGAAATCTCTGATGTCTCCAGGCTTTACGTGCTACTTTCTACTTCAGTGTCTGGAGGACTTAGACTATCTACAATACACTGAGCTTTGGTATTCTGAGAAATACTGCCCAGAAGAATGACACGCTCAACTGACATTTTAGCACTGAAATGCCTTGTTTGGCCAATGCTGTGAATTCTTTCTGATAGTACTGTGTCCTGGTGACAGTGCTTGTAGGAAGGAGGAAAACATGACCCACCTCTGCTAGTGACTTTCTTGGGGATGAGATTTTTGATTCAAGCCCTGTAGACACCATAGGATTTCCCTGGCCATATTATATCTCTCAAGAACAATTTACTCTCTGCCTAATAGAAGTGCCCCAGTGTCCTCCTCCAGATTTTGCAGATTTGTCACCAAAGTTCTGGTTTTATATAGTTTAATCGATCTGGGTTTTTTTTCTCCTTGTTGATTTTTTTTGTTGTCAGTGGATTGTTCAGGCTTTGAGAGACCAGGTGCTGAGAAATAGCTCTCTGATTTCTATAGAAAAACTATAGAAAAGCTTTGTAACTCTGAGCACATCACAGAACTTTTCTTCCTCTCAGCTTTTGGTCTATAAGAAAAAAATAGGAAGAACTCACCTCACAAGATACTCATTCCCCTTCACTATTGTATCACAGAGACAGCACTGAATAAGTGGAAATAATTATATTATACTGTTGTATCGCCTGTTAGCCTTGTCCGAGTGACCCCATCTGCTCTCTGCATCATCTATTGACTGCCTGATTGTATGTCTGTCCTTAAATCTGAAAATCCTCAAAGTTGGTATGTTACCAAATTCTGTCTCAGAAAAGTGATAACACACTATGGGCAAGTGCCAGAAATGAACAGCTGTAGCTATTATTATACCTATTATATTTATGAATTCATATAATTTGCATATTTCCATATCTCTGAAACTATCGTGAAGCACCCTGTGAACAACCAGTGAGATATGGTATCCTTACATCTGAGACACAAAGTCTCTTTTAATGTAATGCCAATTTTCTTCATATACGCAACTATTTTCCACATATTCACATCTCAAGAGCTGGACCAGCTACTTCTGTGTGGACCAGCTTAAAAAAAAAAGAAAGCTTTTCATAGTCCCTTGCTGGTGTGTATTCAATTGCATTTTAAGGGTGAGACTTTCACTTAGTCTGTTAGCACTAAACATTCAGGCTCATGATCGAGTTGTTCCCTGGCAGCTGGGCCTCAGTAACCTTCTGTGTGCATGTCCCTAGCGTGCCCAAATGCCAGGCAAAGTGACACAGCTCTGCCTGGAGTGGAGGAATGACAGTGCACAGGCAAGAAAAAGGGAACATGCAGTGGCTCTATGCCTTTGTGTCCTTTCAGTGGAGTCCTTTCTGGACCCTCCACATGCTTCTGGCAGTTTTTGGGACAGGGAGCCAGCCATGCTAGGTCATCCCAGCTATGCTCAACAGTCCTCTGCAATGCAGTCCTGAGCCTCTGGAGCTGCCTGCTGTGCCACTGTTGCTGACCCACTCGTTCTTCTGCCACCAGCCACTTCCCAGTGGGTCTCTTGCACCAGGCTGCAGGCTCGTAGCTGACCGTCACTGTCCTCTACCCCAGGGTTCTGCTGCTAATGGGGAAGAGGAGGAGGCTTTGGTACAATGACACAGACAAAAGGGACAGAATGGGAGAGTGGCCTAGAGAGTGGCCTAGCTGTTTTAAAAATGTCATCCTAGACATTTTTAAAACAGCTTTCATGCTTGACCTCACATACGCATTGCAGTCATTCAAGCAGTACACTATCCTGTATACAGATCCCAACGTGATGAAATCATCAGAATATCAGTGGTCAAAACCCAGCCTATGGATTTATCTACTTTTAGGCTGAAAGCAAAAACTCTTTATTCCTGCTGCAGGAAACCTTCACAATGGAAATCATCAGCTCAAATGTAATAAAAAGCTCTTTGATATGGGAAGGCCTAGAGGTTACAGGTTGCAAAAAATCACGCTGTCATTGGTTTATGTTCAGCTGTGTGTAACCTAGGCCCAAACAAAGCACTATTGCACCTAACATTTGCTTCATAAATGTGGAAATCTGAACTTTTCTCTGTTCCCTGGTTTTGATTGTTGTTTTTTGACAGATAACACGCAGAATATCTACCGGGTCAGCCCAGATGGGTCTCTGAAAGTCACCTTTGCCAGTGGAATGGAAATCACGCTTAACACGGAGCCTCATATTCTAGCAGGGGTTGTCAGCCCCACTTTAGGGAAGTGCAATATCTCCCTTCCTGGAGAGCATAACTCAAACCTCATTGAATGGAGGCAAAGGAGGGAGCAGACCAAAGGCAATATCTCCACGTTTGAGAGAAGGCTAAGGGTAAGGCTTCCTCTTGTGTGAAGTGCAGTGTTCCCTTTGAAAGCCATTGAATTAAAATCATGTTGAAATGTTCTACTTTGTAAGAAGAGCAATGGAAAGTTTGTATCAATGGTGGGCCCCAGCCATGAATTTCAAAACCAGTCTTCTCTGACAGTCGCAGGGATGTTTGATCTCTGTTTGATTTTCGTTGTGAGACTTGACCTCAAGACATAATTACTTTTTTTCCTTCCTCTTCTTTTTCAACTAAGAACTTAATTATGGCGTTGGAAGAAGCTGTGAGCAAAGGACTATGCGTAGTTACTCTAGCACAGCAGCAGAGTCAGAGCCACGTTCTGTCTCTCTCAGATATATCGACTTTCTTCAGGGGGAAATAACAGGCTCCAGCCTCTGCCTGGGGCAGAGGGTCTCACAAGGAACATCTTGGCTACTGCGTTTGCTGCAAGCCAGAGTGATGTAGAGCTTCACCATGTATCCAGACAGGCTGTGTACTCTGCCCTCTACCACTCACTCTCAAACCCCCTCACTCCCTCTGGCTGTGTTGCACTATGGCACTAACAAAGAATTACTTTAACATTGCATCTATGGCTTATATTTATCTGTGAGGAGAACTCACAGATTACAATGACAGATGGTCAACATTCAGCATTTAATTAGGTAACACCAAGGCTCAAAGAGACTGCTACCTTGCAGAACAGGTTTTTTACGAAAACAGTTCTGTTTTTCACATGAATACTCCTTAAAACGCCTGTACCAGTAGTATGTATGACTGGGAATTTTGGCCTTAAAAATATTCCATTATTAACTACAACCTGCCTGGATAGGTATTATCTCTGAAGGTACATCTGTCAGCTCTGAAAATACAGAGAAGGTTATTAAAATCTCTGGAATGTCTTTTGGTTATGAGATCCTATCTATTTTTTTAAAGTGTATCATCGGATTGATTGGTTTTCAACTATGTGATCAGTCAGAAACATAAGACTTGGATGATCTGGCTGGACTGGCTACTGCATGTGAAACACCCATTGGAAAAGACATCTTTCAGATTTGACAGTCATGGTTACTTTATTAGGATCTCGCAAGTGGGGAAAAGCTTCATTCAATTTTTCTTGCACATCCTCTGATTGCCTCCTCTCTAGCACAGTGTGAGTCCTCATAGCCTTTTCTAGGGAGGCAGCTGAACTTATTACAGTGGCAAATGTGTGTTAAGATGGCAGGATCTAAACTGTGGCCTCCATGGCTCACATTACTAATACATTACTAATCACTTGATTTCTGTGTGATTTTGGGCTTCAGTAACTGTATGGCACATTTTTTTAAATTGAAAGGATATAATCAGTCATCTATTCTGCTTACGTTGCCAGGGCCAAGTTGTTCATGACAGTTATATTTAATATAACTACTTCATCCTGCACGGTTTTCCTATTATGCAGTTTATATTTTCTCTTGTTGAAATTGATTGTGGGTTCTTTTAACTCATTTTCACTTGCTTCTGCATGATCCTTAATATTGCCTGCCAAGAAAAGCGAGGAAATTCACAAACTGGTCAGGATTAAATGGATTATGGCCAGAGGCATAAAATGTTTATTGAAATACTGCAACACTGAAGCTATCTAGAGCTCAACTGATTGACCTGCCTCTGGATCTGTCTGTTGGTGCATAGAACCACTTGTGTACTCCTCCTCCCCTTTCACCTTCATCCAGTGAGAGGGTGGAAGGTGAAGGAGAAGTGTAAGAATGGTTTTGATGTGCTGCTGTCTTACATTCTCTGTCCTTCCAAAAATACCCACTAGAATCACAGCTGTTGAACATTGCATTGTTATTTCTGTAAATTGTGGTTTTTATACCTACCCAAAATTAAGGGGGCTTATGGATTATCTCTGTCTACTCAGAAGGAAAAGTCAGCTGCCTGTATTACAGTCTTTCCTCTCCCTTGACTGTATTGAGCTCTAGGACCTTCTGAGGCTGTCAGGGCAAGGCTGAAGGGAATCTGGTGGGATAGCACTTCAAATGAGGATTTGATAGTGGAAAGGAGAAATGTTCTGCACATAGGATACACCATGTAAATAGGCACAAGAGAAAGGGATAAATGGACTGTTGAGGCTGTTACTAGCAATAAGAAGGACTTTTGAGGACAGGTGAAATACATGGGTTCTGGAGTTTAGCTTTAGTGCTGAGATGTTTCCATGGGATGCTGATGGAATGGGGAGTCAGTGGAGGTGGAAGGAACTGGAACAGTGCAGCTGACAAGGAAGGCAAAGGAGCAGCAGAATTTACCCAGAGACAGCTATCTTTTCTTGGTGATTAAAGGAAATTTGGGGGAGCAAAAATACCATTGTATAGTGTGTTTGAAGCAGTATGCCAGATAATGAAAGGCATCTAGGGCTTACTGTTGACAGATCCTTGAATACTGCTGGGAAAAAAAAAGCAGCATCATTAGAAGTGAAGCCCTTATGCTGGATGAAGTTCTGGTGAGACCTTGTGAAAACTTTTAGTGAGTTAGATTTTAAAAGGAAAGTTTTTAAACACTTAATATGCCATGACTGGCACAATAGGAAGTGTGTTAGAAAGCTTGCAATGTAGGGCAGAAAGAACTATGCTGAACTTTGAAAAATATATGTAAAGAAAAGCTCTGGGGATTGGACCAGTTCTCAGTGGAAATGAGCAGACTTGCAGGAGCCCTCAGTTAAAGAAAAAAAACAGCACAATGGAAGTTTTCTGAGGGGAAAAAAAAGCATAGCAATGAGGTTTGAAGATTCTACTTAGAGATCAGTCCTAATACCATCGTTGAAACAAGCAGCTTTAAGTGCTAAGAGATATAAATTAGAAGGCAGGTAGCTGGGGTTGAGATAAAGGATGACCTAGTCGAAAAGAAGAAAGCTTTTACTTCTCTGCATGGTCCTAACATTTTTAATTCTTAATCGCAATTAGCAACCATCTTGAAAGCATGTCACTATTAGTGTTATTTCCAGTTTTGGAAAGAGGCCACTGTTAGCACGTTCTGAATAATGCTGTAAATGTTGTGTTTTAAAAGTGGGATTTTTGCATGGTGCAAATTTCCTGCTCTAGAAATAGAGCAGAAGTGGGTAAATTAACTGAAATGCTAGAACAGACATTTAACTTTATCTCAGTATCTAAATCAATGTGGGAAAAAAGGAATTAATCACAGGGGTTTTGTAAGTGCAGAACTGCCTGCCCTAGCACTTCCTGAAAGTATATAAAACAGTCTGTAGGCATGTATACATTTTATATTAATAATAAATCTATGTACAATCAGGCATTTTAACATCAATCTTAATCTAGCAAGACTTTTTTATCAATTGAACTGCTATTTTAATTGACTTCTAAAAATGAAGCAAAGGCTGTTGTTAAAACCAATGAGCATGATGCATAGTAATATACTGATTAGAATGCAGCTCTGTTCCCTCCTGTCTTTTGCATAACTTAGAGGAACTTGGCTTTGGATGTAGTCCAGGTTTTATAAGTGATTATCTACAAAATCAAAAATTGAATGCTTGGCCAGTGTTACTTATTTGGGGGTTTTGTGGTGGTTTTTTTAATAACAAAAAAAAGAAAGTAACTCACTGGCCTCAATTCAAAAGTCCTGCAGAAACAGGCTTTGACAGTGATGTTTATTACTGCATTCAGCAAATGATCTCCCTTTATTTACCAGTCTTACAGTAAGTTCTAATGTTAGGACCAAATCCTCTGCCAGTGTGTATCAGTTTAAGTTGACTCAAATCAAAACACAGGCAAGGAAATAATAAAATCATCTCATCTGATTCACAGATTGTAGACAGTTTCGATTTCAGAATGAAAGTCAAGAGAAGTGCACATTTATGTGATTATTTACACTGCAAATTTTCTAGCTATAAAACTAATGGAAGTAGAGTCAACGGATGTTTAAAAATATATAATAAATATATCTTTTTATCATCACCTGAAACTCTGACCTGACATTACTTTCAGAAAACAGTTTTCCCTGGCTTGTAACCAGCCTCTTACAGGGGCTCCTTAATACATTGGAGGAGCTGTCTTTAAGAAGCCAACGGGATTTGAAATCAGCTTTTTAGTGCCAATGTTGAAATGAGGCCTGATACCCATGTATCATCCTGTCTTGCCATGAGAAGGGTGTTAAATTTAACTTAAATCTAATATAAGAAAGTAAACAAATGAGATATAAAATGTGGATTATAAGGGAAGTAATGGCATCCACCCAAACCTTATTTTAACTCTATGAGCTTTCAAATACTGCTGCTCTCCATTTGGCTGCTAATTCTGCCTCCGTTTCATTTTCATTCTTATTTGTTGTATCCTCCCTGAAATTTAGATTGTAAGCAATTTGTATTCAAGACTTTCTTCTCTCCCAACTGTATTCTACAGTAATAATAATAGCAATAAGAACTTTAAATATGTACATAGACAGTAAATGAATGTGAGCCAGGGTATATCCCCTGCTTGCTCTTCAGTTATTTTACCATCAAGAGGGTTTGTTTTCAGATATTGCAAGAAGTTTGCAAAGAAATACTTTATAATAAAATTAATCCATCAGACTGTATACAAGCAAATATAGTTGAACTGAGCATCACATTTTACTTGGGCTTTTTAACTATCATTAGAGCATAAATTGTAATAGTTACAGCAGTCTACAGGAGTATATAGGTATTTTACAGTTATTGTAAATGAACACCATTAAAGTTAGACATGTGTGTATATAAAACCCCAGGAATGGTAGTTGAAGAATGAACAGCTGCTTCTTCTAGATTTTCAAATTATTTTTTATCTAAAAACAGAAAGGGGAGAGAAAAAAAAATGTTCTTTCTAATCACTACCACCATATGATCCCAGCTTGAATTATTAAACAGGTATTCTTAACCATTTACTTTATGGCTATGCCTCCAGGTCTCAGTGAGGAGCAAGCACTGTGCTGTGCACTGTGCTAACACCTGCACTGACACCATCTCTGCTGTAAGGGATTTAGTAATTGGAATAGATTAATACAAGTGATTAGATAAAATGCAGTAGATAAATACGAGGGCATTGAGCATTGATCTGAAAAAGACAAGTCAATGAACAATGTCTTCTGGTTCCCTAAATTATTTCTCTGATTTAAATGGAATTTAATAGTGATTGCCGAGTGACTCAATGATGTAAGAGGTAGATGATGAAAGCACTGGATAAATATATTGTGTCTTTATGGATCTGACTCAGCTTTGAACTTGGTTTCAAATTGAGGATTGGGCTTCCCCTCTGCATTTTCCTGTTGGACCATAAATGTTAACAGATTGTAGCACAGTCCCTCTGTTAGTCTGTCAGACACAGAGAGTTTAACAAACAAATGTTGCAGGTCCCAAATGTGGTGAGAGAGCTGCAACAAGGAATATGGCTGGCACCAGGCACTGCTGCCACTGGCTTTCATGAGCTCTGGGAGTGGGATGCTTTTGTGAAGTATGAGGACGCTGGTGAACAGGGTCTTCAGGAGCTGCAAGCACAGCTCTTCCCTTTGCCACATCAGTATGTGATGTGGTGTGGGCTATCCCAGAGCTGTCCTGTCAACATTAACAGAGCTTAAGAGAGAGGATGTGAGATAGGATATCTTTGTTGATTTGTGGGTTAACTACAAATCTTTGGCTGGAATCAAAAAGTCCATCCATAGAGATGGAAGTTGAAAAGAAAGAAGAAGAACTTAGGAACTAAGGTGAGAGCTGAGGTGAGGGTTTAGCATGTGGAAATAGGAAGCATCCTGTAATGCAAAGTATAATAACACTGAATGCAAGCAACATTTTGGTTTATGGTCCTGCTGTTTCTCATCTGAATATTTTTCTGTTTTCTTGTCTTTAACAAGGCCTAAATTCTCCATCATAATGTTAAACCATTACACATTTTGGATAGAGCTGACACAGAAATGTTTGTGTTGTGTGCAATTAAGATGCGTTGTTTTCTTACCTTACTGTATCTCTCTGTTTAGGCCCACAACCGAAACCTGCTCTCCATTGATTTTGATCATGTAACCAGAACAGGAAAGATTTATGATGATCATCGAAAATTTACTCTTCGGATTATGTATGACCAGACAGGACGCCCAATTTTGTGGTCACCCATCAGCAAGTACAATGAGGTCAATATCACTTATTCACATTCTGGATTAGTCACCTATATCCAGAGAGGAACCTGGACTGAGAAAATGGAGTATGATCCAAGTGGGAATATAATTTCCAGAACATGGGCAGATGGCAAAATCTGGAGTTACACATATTTAGAAAAGGTAAATAATTTAAAAAGTGGATTGTTGTACCAAGGCAAAAATATCTGTTTTGATATAGATATTATATTGTGAACTATGTTATAGTGCTATCTCTTGCAAGAGTATTTTAAGACTTTTTAAACAGAAAATGCATACAATTACATAACTAGACAAAAATGTCTCTGGGCATGCTTAGACCTGCATGTCACCGGTTCAAACCTGCCATAGTTTATTTCTGAAGGAAGTTATTAGCACCTCAGATTAGTTTAACTGGTAAGTAGAAATGATGACTTCGTCTAAGTACAAGTTCAAGTGAACAAAGGAGGCTCACTGCTGAAAAACATGTTGCCACTCTGTATAGCATAGTCAAAAATATAACGGTCACTGAAAAGAAACTATTTCATCCCCACAAACACAGTTCTTTTAAGTCAAAATCATGAGGCAGTGAGTACAAGCTTGCACCTGCTCAGTGCTGCGCTGTAGAAAGGGATTCATCCTTTGAGGAAAAAGATTACTTCAGTATTTGTGAGGGCTATTTGGGAGTAAAATATTAATATGAAATGAGTTATTGCTCTGCTTTTATAGTGACTTCGTGTCTAAATTGACCAAGTATCGTAATTTTCATTTATGCCTATAGGTAATGGTCACAAGATGGGGGAATAGGTGTTGTACAGACTAAGGAAGAACAGCATCTCGTTCAGCTGTAGAATAATCTCATTTGATATCATATTGTCTCTCAATAGTGTCAAATTGTATTCAAACAGGGTCCTTTAAACTTTTTTTTTTTAAATAGCAACATCTTGGTCTATCCAATACAACCTGAGTTTGCATAAAATTTTCTCTGAACCTGTTAATGCTAGGAGGGGGCAGGTGAGGTAGAACTGATAGGGGGTATGACACGCAGGAAATCCAATCACTTTGAAGTTATTTATATATTTAAAAGTTCCAAATGTGTACTTTTAAGATAAACTTTGCTGTACTTATTTTGGATGTATTTAAGTCTGATCCTCAAAATCTTAAGCCTCACCCAGAGAAAAAAATTACTTAGACTGGAGAATGCATATAAATGTGATTCCTTCCTTGTCTGCATGCAGTATGGTTCTTGCACGTGTTAACAAGATTGGCAAACCCTAGAAGCTTCAGAAGTTTGGTTCAGATAAATTTGTAAGGGCTTCTTTTGTCTGTTTACTCTTCTGCAAATTGCAAGTAAGCAGGCATTTAGTACAGCATTCAAATACTTGGGCAATGTGCCTTTTGGAGGAATCTTTTCTTTTTTCTTTGGGCCTAATGGACCGTAATTTTGGGAAGACGTATGCTTCTTATCTTTCCAGACCATTTTGTCTGTTCTTAGTTTATGATGAGCTTATAAATAAAGTCATAAAACTTAAAACTGTTATTCTGGAATTCTGCACAAGTGGCCAAATCCTGATCTTGTAGAAGCAAGTGGCAAAATCTTACTGGTTCAGGTGGCAGCAGGCTTGGGTTATGCTGTAATTTGTCATTAAAATTATTGAAAGTCATACACGCTATGGAAATAATCTTCCAGCTATTTAATGTACTTTCATCACTGTTTGTTCCTTGTGCCAAAGAAAGATGAATTCACTGTCAAAATTAGACATTGAGATATCATTTTGTGGCTCCATTAAAGTCAATAACTCATTGTGTTAATTATGTAATGATTGCTAAAGGTTGTCGAAAACCTCATAAGACCCAATAATTCCTTTTCTCAAAAAATCAATTACATAGTTCACTTCCAATTCATAGTTATTTAATTCTTCATTTTTTAGCACTTGATGAGTTAATTGTACATCTTCAAAAATCTCTTCCCCTTCCAAAACTAGCCCAAATAATTTAGGTCTTAAAAAGCACTATGATAGTAGCACTGTAAAAAACTTTTACCGACGAGATTCATTCCTCTTGTTTTGGTTACTTTCTTCTATTAGTTATTGGTGTTATAAAATCTCCTGAATACTCCAAGCTTGCTTCCAATATCCTGCTGTTTACCACCAGACAAAACAGATGAGCGGCTGCCTGTGTATGTTGGACAGAAATGACATCTAGTGGTGATGCTCAGTATGTCTGTGTGTTCCCAGTAGAGCTCTGAGTAACTGCCACTGGCTGTTTGTCTCGATGTACCACGCGGCATCACATGGTTGACCAGGCTCTGGTTGCTTTTATAAAATGACAGCTTTTTGGACGTTTTATGAGCTACCCTCTGAAATCCTTTAAAACAATTAGAACCCAATTTGTGCAAAGATTTGAAAAATCTATTGTAATATTATTAGGATGAATTGGGAATTAATTTTTTTTTTCTCTTTATGTTATTGTCTAATAGGCTAGAGAGGATACTAAGTCTCCAACCCTTGTACTGTCTATCCTTTTACTATCCTGGACAAAAGTGGAAAAGCCACAAAGTGCTGTAAAAATGGCACACAGGGGCACTAAAGTTATATTAGAGATGTTTCTGATCTTGTTATTCATACTCTGTCAATGGCAGACAGCTTAAAAACAGGCCCGGGAGCAGTATATAGAGAGAGGCGTCACATCAGTGCTAGGAGAGAGTTCAGCCAGTGGTTTACTGCAGATTGGGGACTCTTCACTGAAGGTGAAAACAAAATAAACACTGTGTTAGAAGTGCTTGGCAGACCAGCAATAAAGCGATCAGAAAAAGCTCAGTGTAAAGGTCTGTCATCACCAGTTGGCAGAAGATAACTTGTGAGCAGCATATGTTGGTGCTCTCTGGCTTGTGTACAGGTGACAGATGTCTTTCACCAAGGGCAGGAAGAAATACATCTTGGGAGGGCGGGGGGCCGGGGGTGCAAAGAGGGTGGCCAAGGCTTAGCCTATCTTTGGTCCTTTGAATAAGCACTTGGGTTATTTGTCAGAGCAAAGTGGCTAAGGGCCAATGTTACTTAACACATTGCAGGGCTGAGCTCTTGGTGTTTTCTTCCCAGAGAAGATTTTTTGAGCTTAGAGGAAGGAAAAGCCTTTTTTTCTGATTTGTTTCCCCAATGCTCTGTGAAAAAGCAGTCACACTGTTCCTCATAAGACTTTGTTTTGCATGATGCCTTAATCATGCAGAAGCCTGACAAATTTGCTTATGTGCCTGGTTGATTTGGGCTGTGAGTTAAGAACTGTGCACTGTCAGTGCTCTCAGTTCAGACAGTGTGGCCAGGATGTACAGTGCTCTGGTCCAGCCAAGCCACTTACTGGATCTGTGGGAAGGCTACACATTTCTCCCGTACATTTTCACTCCGTGTTTTCATGATGCTTGTTTCAACAGTGACTGTTCACCAGTGGGCTTGTACTCTGTGACACTGACTTTGCACATGAATGGTGAAAAGGTTTACAGAACTTCAGCTTTATATTTTCACAGATAGATGTCTGCCATGCATGCACATTCATCTGCCAAACAAACAAACCAACCAGATTTCATTGACCAGCCACAATTAACCAGCAAATATCGAGTACCTGTGTAGAAAATACATTCTTTGTAAACGTTAGAAAACATATATAGAAGTAGTCACACCAAAGAACCCACAGGCTATTTTCATCCATCGGTAAGCTTGGAGATACTGTGACCTCTGGGGCATAATAGAAGGCATACAGAGAAAGGAAGATGTGTGATAGAGGTATGCAGGGTGCCAGTAAAAGCTAGACACCTTGTACACACCATTGAAACTTTCCCCTTTCCACCTCCCCTAGAAACATCTGCTGGCACAGATGCTCTGCCTCTGTGTGAGGAAGAGGTTCCCTGTTTTTCCTTCCTGGGAGGATGACCTAAATATTTCAAAGCAACATAGCAAGTCAGCATGAGGCTGAAGTGCTACTGAGAGCCACATCTGCCTTCCAGTTTGGAGGTCCTTACCTCTAGACTTATTATTATTCTCCTCCTGTTTTGTACCACCTTGCTGGCCAGGTCTCCTGGAGCTGAAAGCTTCACTTGAAATTGTACAGGCAATAAGAGCAAACTACAAGAGTGGATGGTTTTTTCAGCATTTCCTTAACCTTCAGGCACTCACTAGATGAATAATCATTTGCTTGATCAGCCCCTTATACTGCCATTCCTGTTTGCAGTCCGTGATGCTCCTGTTGCACAGCCAGCGCCGCTACATCTTTGAGTACGACCAGTCTGACTACCTGCTGTCGGTGACCATGCCGAGCATGGTGCGCCACGCCTTGCAAACCATGCTCTCCGTCGGCTACTACCGCAACATCTATACGCCTCCGGACAGCAATGCGGCTTTCATACAGGACATCACTAGAGACGGTCGGCTTCTGCAAACATTATATCCCGGGACAGGACGCAGAGTCCTTTACAAATACACCAAACAGTCCCGACTTTCTGAGATTCTTTATGATACTACTCAAGTTACATTCACCTACGAGGAATCTTCTGGGGTTATTAAAACGATACATTTAATGCATGATGGGTTCATCTGTACCATCAGATACAGGCAAACAGGTTTGTGTAACTGTGACTACTTTGCTAAAGTTTTTGGCCCTGATGCTGCACTTACCTGGCATGAAATCCCATTGTTTTTATGTCTACAAGTTCTTATATTTTACGTTTCAATAGAAAAATGTTTGTATATCTCTATGTCTGTGTCCATAGGCATATATAGCTGTCCCATTTGAAATACAATTTTCTTTTTATTGCTTGGTATGGAATAGCTCTTCTAATGTTTGATTGTTTTTATTCCACTGTGTGGATATTTGCAAAATACTAAATCAAGTTGTTTTATTATTTGTATTTTCAAGTTTCCCTGTTTATACCATAACATAACATAACATAAATTCAAAAGGACTGTTTATATGAGGAAGGAAATCGCCATGTAAAATAAATTTAGTTTAGAGTTATCTTGTAAGTAAATAGAAATCATAATTATGAGTAAAATAGCATTAGACAAGTGCTAATAAAATATAAATATTTTGTAGAGCAAGCATTAATACAGGTTTGTGAGAGAATAATCTAATATATTCTTAGTTAATGGTACTTTCTGAGACACTCAGCAATGAGGCTCAAGGGTATATTTGAGTTCAGTTTGTCTGTGCTAGTTCTGTAGGGTAAGTACACTGTGGACATAATTCATTATTTTTCTTGCTTTTCCTCTTTCCCCTATTTGTTTTGGACAGGTCCGCTTATTGGTCGCCAAATCTTCAGGTTTAGTGAAGAAGGACTTGTAAATGCCAGATTTGACTACAGCTATAACAATTTCCGTGTCACAAGTATGCAGGCCATGATAAATGAGACGCCTCTTCCTATAGATCTGTACCGTTACGTCGATGTCTCTGGCAGGACTGAACAATTTGGGAAATTCAGTGTAATTAATTATGATTTAAACCAAGTTATAACCACCACTGTGATGAAACATACCAAAATTTTTAGTGCCAATGGTCAGGTGATTGAAGTACAATATGAAATTCTCAAGTCTATCGCTTACTGGATGACCATCCAGTATGATAATATGGGCCGTATGGTGATCTGTGATATACGCGTAGGTGTAGATGCCAATATAACAAGATATTTTTATGAATATGACGCTGATGGTCAACTTCAGACTGTGTCTGTGAATGATAAAACCCAGTGGCGCTACAGCTATGACCTTAATGGCAACATCAACTTGCTGAGCCATGGAAACAGTGCACGCCTCACTCCTCTGAGGTACGATCTGAGAGATCGCATTACCAGACTTGGAGAAATTCAATATAAAATGGACGAAGATGGTTTTCTCAGGCAAAGAGGCAATGAGATCTTTGAGTACAACTCTAACGGTCTGCTGAACAGAGCGTACAACAAAGTGTCTGGCTGGACTGTGCAATACTGTTATGATGGTCTTGGAAGAAGAGTTGCAAGCAAATCAAACCTAGGACAACACTTACAGTTCTTCTATGCTGATCTCTCCAACCCAATAAGAGTTACTCACTTGTACAATCATACCAGCTCGGAAATAACATCCCTATATTATGATCTTCAAGGTCATCTCATTGCAATGGAATTAAGCAGTGGAGAAGAATATTATGTTGCTTGTGATAACACTGGAACACCTCTAGCTGTATTTAGCAGTCGAGGCCAAGTCATAAAAGAAATTTTGTACACCCCATATGGAGAGATCTACCAGGACACTAATCCAGATTTCCAGGTTATCATTGGTTTTCATGGAGGGCTCTATGATTCTCTTACTAAATTAGTTCATCTGGGTCAGCGGGACTATGATGTCATTGCTGGTCGGTGGACAACACCAAATCATCATATATGGAAACACCTGAATGCTGTCCCACAACCCTTTAATCTCTACTCATTTGAAAATAATTACCCAGTTGGCAGAATTCAAGATGTTGCTAAGTATACAACAGGTAAAAGTAACACATTTCTCATGAAAATACAATTTTTGATTAAATTCTGGTATAGATTCAAGACTCCAGAAATCTTTTGTGTACATCCAAAGTTACTATTTGGCTCTAATCTTACATATATTAAACTCATTTCTTTAATAGATAATATCTTACTGAGCTTGATCTGTTTTCTATAGTCTTTATGGTAACCAAGAAAATAATTAATAGTTGTTTCTGCTGCATTTCTAAGTGCTAAAATTAGGGGAAGAATGGAGGAAGCTTAATGTTTGCCATTATGAATAGATAGAAGGTACACTATTGATTTGAATATAGCTGTGCTTTGTAATTAATGCAATTAAAAATAATTTGTTTGCTAGAATAAATGCTGTAACTAGTACTTGAGAACATAAATTGATGTGAAACCTGCACAGCTGGGATTTCTGCAGACTACCCTCACTTTTTCTAGGATTTACGTGCCTTCTTGCCAACATCCTTTTCTTGTTTTGTAGACATTGGAAGCTGGCTAGAGCTGTTTGGTTTCCAGTTGCACAACGTACTACCTGGATTCCCAAAACCAGAGATAGAAGCTTTGGAGACAACATACGAACTTCTGCAGCTTCAAACAAAAACTCAGGAGTGGGATCCTGGAAAGGTTAGCAAAGGCTCTGTTCAGCTAATTCTAATACTGAATTAAGGAATTTGATTAGAAAATATTGGAGACCAAGGAAACAACGTGACTGTATCTTTCAACACTATAGGCAAGGCAAATGATCTAACAATGCTAGAAACTTTAATGTTGCCACATTAGGTGCAGGCATCAGAGCAGAGGAGAGTTTTAAGGAGAAGCTTTTAGGAACACAGTGAAGAAACTTTGTAGCTGTTTATAGTGAAACCATCCAAATTTGAAGGGCAGGATAGGCAAAAGGATAAAGGTGTTTGTCTGAAAACTGAAAAAGCTACAAAAAATTATGTGGAAATAAAAAATTAAAAGCACAAATTTTCATCTTTGTTAGCAAAGATGCCACAAGAGATGCAAAGTCGCTGAGGGTATAAACAGCTTTACAAGTCTGTACATCTGCATAATTATTGCAGGAAACCAGAAATGTTGCTATGGATTTGTAGGGGAATCTGTAGAACTCAACCTTGCTCTAGGGCTTATTTTCAGTAAAGAAGAGCCATGCAGCAGTTATCAGGGTCTAGCGATCAATGGAACTGCAACAGGACCAACTACCAATATTCTGAGCAGGTGTTCATGTTTTGCATTTGACCATACAAGCATATGTTAACAAGAAATAGGATTTTGCAGAGATGAGAGAGAAAAGATGCCTTTCCTCTAATGTAGTCAGGAAAAGGAAGTATAAAGTGTTGCGAGTTCATGTTAGTAGCATTTAACATGCTGCTTTTCCCATGCACAAATGACTGCACAGAGTGCAGAGGGCTGGAGGGTCAGAGCTTGTTCCAGGTGTAGGAACATGTCCATGTAAAATTGTCACTGAGATATTAAAGAAGCTATTACAAAGGAACAGAAAAAGTGTAGTGATAAGTATAGTGATAAAAGACAAATAGATGGTTGGAGTAAGGGATTTTTAGCCGCGATGGGGAGCAAGATCTACAGATCTGGTGTACTTGCATGGTTTCTATTGTTCTAGTGTCTTGAGACCTTCACAGCCTGCTTTTCTTAAAGAATGGACTATAAAAACTGTTATTGCTATTTTACAGAAGACATAATTAGGTGTACAGAGACTAAGCATAGAATCATGTGAGACTACTGCTTTGAGTTCAGGTTTCCCCATGCCTAGGAGTCAGAAGACCAGTCATGTTGAGTAACAACTCAAAGAGGGGAGGAAGAAAAAATTGGAAAAATAAATATGAGAATAGCATTTGTGATAAACATGTTTTCCATTTGTTTTCTAGAAACTAAAGGGTCCAAGAGACAGAAAGCAATACCTTAGGCCATTAGAAAGCCTGTGCGTATACCCAGGCTCTGTAGATGTGCATGATGTTTTACAAACAAATTGAAGATCCATTCTAAGCAATTTCTTAATTGCTTAGTAGGAACTGTGGGACACTATAATGAACTGCAAGATGCCTCTCGTGCCAACTTTATTGGTATTTTCTTTTCCAGACTATCCTTGGTATTCAGTGTGAGCTACAAAAGCAACTCCGAAACTTTATATCCTTGGATCAACTTCCTATGACTCCCAGGTACAGTGGTGGAAAGTGCTATGAGGGAGTGAAGCAACCAAGATTTGCAGCTATTCCTTCAGTATTCGGAAAAGGCATCAAATTTGCTATAAAGGATGGTATAGTGACAGCTGACATTATAGGCGTGGCTAACGAGGACAGCCGGCGCATTGCTGCCATCCTCAACAACGCTCACTATCTGGAGAACCTGCATTTCACCATAGACGGCCGAGACACGCATTACTTCATCAAGCTGGGGTCTTTGGAAGAAGATTTGACCCTAATTGGCAACACCGGAGGCCGACGCATCTTGGAGAATGGCGTCAATGTCACAGTGTCACAGATGACTTCTGTGATCAACGGGAGGACTAGACGCTTTGCTGACATCCAACTCCAGCACGGCGCACTGTGCTTTAATGTTCGGTATGGAACAACAGTGGAAGAAGAGAAGAACCATGTCTTAGAGATAGCCAGGCAGAGAGCTGTGGCTCAGGCCTGGACTAAGGAGCAGAGAAGGCTGCAGGAAGGGGAAGAAGGTATTAGGGCATGGACAGATGGAGAGAAACAGCAGCTTTTAAGCACTGGGCGGGTACAAGGCTACGATGGATATTTTGTTTTATCTGTAGAGCAGTATCTCGAACTTTCTGACAGTGCCAATAATATTCACTTTATGAGACAGAGTGAAATAGGCAGAAGGTAACAAAGAAAATCTCTGCCTTTGCGTCACCAAAGACTGCCTGTTTTTAAACGTAAAATGGTTTATTGTATTGGTTTTTCTAGATCAGAACTCTGTATATATAAATATAGAGGAAAAAAACATATCCAACTGCCTTTAAATGTGACAGAAGATGGTATTTTAATATTGTTCGTTTAACTCTTTGAGAGATGACAGTGACAATTTTTAGTTCTTGTGTGGCAGTATTCAAAAATTTCAGAAGCAGAGTCCTGACAGCTGAGCAGCGCAACCTGCGCACGAGGTGCCTGGGGTGACACCGCACATCCTTGTGGGGTAGGGGAGAGCGCAGCGTGCTCTGCCTTCTTCTAAAGAAACACGACTTTTTTGTTGTTGTTGATTTAATAGTTCACCAATTATTTACAAGGTTACAGAGCCTGAGCCTGCAACCCATGTTTACTGGGTAGTTTTTATCACAGTGGTGTCTCCCATAAATTCAAGGGATTGCGTACAGAAACCAGACTGTGTGTGGAAACTTCATAGCTGCTCACCAACCCCGTGCATGTCATTCCTCACAGCTATGATCTAAAGGATTCTCTAACCTGGGACACCTGATTTGTGTTGGATACAGTACGTAAAAGGCTGTCCCGTATCGCCTTTAGCTTTGCTCAGCCGTAGCCGCCTCTCACCTCTCGTAGCCACCCAGTGACAAACGCCACATTGCATCTCCTTTTGCACGTGGGGGCTTCTCTCCCAAGGTTCCCCTTGGCACTGGGTTATACTGAAGCCCAGCAGCATGTGTAGAGCTGCCGACCTTCCTGGCAGAGGGGTGCAGGGTGGCACTGCACTGCTGGGCTTCAGCCAGGCCTCAGGTGGCCAAAAGGCTTTGTGAGCGCTGTAGTTGACAGGAGTCTTTCCACTGGTATCAGTGTGCTCCAGACTGGGCTTTAACTCAGTGCTTTTGGGACAACCCTTGCTCCCCAACTGGTAGAGCCCACACGGTGCAGTAACAACAAGCCGTGCAGGATCAGTCCTGTTGTAGTCATTGGGCCAGGACTCGTCTTTTCACAGACCATTAGGAAATTGCAGTGTTGTTGGGTTTAGGCATCGCGTTCTTTTCATCTCAAATTAATAATCCTGTTCTATTACTCATTTTTTCCAGTCTGAAGATTGGTGGGTTGGGAGTTGATGAACCTAAGTGTGGATAGTAAATATGTTGATAAACGTAGAACATTTTGGGGATGACTCTTCACTTTTCAGCTCAATATCTAGAGCACATAGAAAAGCATTATATTGCATGGGCAGAAATTTTTATTTCCCAAGGTATCATGCGCTGCTGGCACAGTTATTTCATGGCAGAGTAGGTGATCCTTCTTTCAGCTTGTCATTTTTAAAGGACCTGATTATGGGGAGGGGAAGGAGGGCAGACGGGGGCGGGGGGGGGGCGGGGGGGAACGGGTAAGCAGATTTCCTTTACTGACTTTCAGAGGGAGCTAGAAGTCTTGTTATAGAGCCTGTGTATCCGTAACAGTGATGTTATTGCATATTTCTTTCAAAACAGACATAGTAAATATATTGAAACAATTTCTGCTCATATTTACGAAAGCCAACAAAGTGCTTTCTTTGTCTTTCTTCCTTTCTTTCTAGTTTTCTTTTTTCCCTTGTTTTTGGGCAAGTGGAGCAGACTGTACCAAAGTTAGAGATGAGCCTGAACTGCCACCTGGGACCTGAACCCCCCCGGGGGTTTGGACTCGGGTCTCAGCCTCGCACCAGTAGTGTCTCTTTCCAGACTCCTTCTGCTCCCCTGGGAGCCAGCGCAGCTTTGGGGGTGCAGGATCAGGCTGAGTGAGAGCCTGGCCCCTAAAACCACCCTCTACTCCCCAGACAGAGGGAACTGTGGACCAAAATCTGCACATACACATTTTGATCGGGCTCATCATTAACTAATGTACAGAATTGGGAGCTGACAACATCCAGGTTTGACAGCTCTGATTTCTGTAATTTTCCATACAATCACGGAGAATTTGAATACCTCCACACCAGCCTAAAAATGGACCTTCAAATCCTTGAGCCTCTAATATGCTTTTAATCAATGGAAGAATAACTTATGAATTGTATATAGAGAGTGCATTCATAAATGTGATGATGTATTTTATCACTGATCCAAGATGTCAATATTAGAGTCTATTTTACTTATATTTTAAGCGATTATACTTTTTTGCAATTCACTAATGAGGTATCATTTTCAAACTGCTTTAAATATCCATTATAAACAAATATTTGAAGCTATTAGAATTACCTTGAACTGTGCATTTCTAGTATGTAATACATATTTAGTTAGCTTGTGCCTTTAGTTTCTTAAAGTTATATTTGTATTATATGCAGGAAATGCACTTTGTATTACCTACAGCTGTGTTTTTTAATACTGCCTTGATTACTGTTGTTCTCATATTATGCCAAAAGGTCAAAAAGTGAAATGTGTTACAAGTTTGTCTCTGAAAGTTGATTTGGCATTTTCCCAGTTCCTGGGTGCAGTCTAAAGTACATTTTTGAACAATATTTCTTATGAGATTATGGACATATAAAGAATCACATGACATTACATGGCCCGGATACAAAAGCAAAAAAAACCGCTTTCATTGTAACAGTTTCAGAAGTTTAGGAAACTATATAAAAATGTCACGTTGAGATGACAGTGCTAAAGAAACAAGTTATTACTGAAAAAGCACTGGAGACTGAAGTCGTAGCTACATATGGGCCAGCCAGCAGTGATTCGTGAGAATTAAGCAAACAAATAGCTTTGGACCATGTTGTTCATGAGAAACCTCAGATGGAGGCAGGGAATATTTCAGTCTCCATTTTTTTTTCCTAGTAGTTAGACCAATTTCTCAGTGTCCTTTTTTTGTAGTTTTCCTTTTTTTTTTTTTTTTTTTTTTGCACTATAGCCTAGAGACCCAAATGAGAAAAAGAAAAAAAAAATAATGGCATGGGAATTTTTACTGTTATTTAGATCAGATAATTTGATGCTAGCATTCTGCACTGCAAACAAAGTTCTGAAAGTGGAAAAAAATAAAATAATAATATAAAATAAAAATAAAATGAAATAAGATAAAAGAAAACACAAGCCACTATTGCACACTATGCTGTAGCAAAGTACCTACCATGAGAAATACATGCTATTTTTTTTATGACAGCCAAACAAATAGTGTGTACAAGTAATGTTTCCTTTGCTTTCATATTTATTTAGCAAATCTAGAACATTTCGAGAGTATAAATATATATATAGATATCTATGTAGAACATAGCCAAATAAATATATATGAACTGGTCAATGTGCATCTCGGTATACACATCCTAGCTGTTTGGTTTGGGCCCTCCAACGTCCTCTGTTGGACACTTAGCTGGGGAGACACGGCCTCTCTTTGTGGCCACGAGCGCTCCCGCAGTACTGGCCCCTGGCCCTGCACCCCCTGCCCGACGAGCCCCTGCTCCGCCGGTGGCTGGGGCTGGGCTCACAGAGCAGCAGCTTTTCCGAGGTGAGCCGTGGCGATGGGCGCTGCTGGAAGTTCTGAAGGTACGGTTCCAAAGGCGAAAGGGGTTTAGGCAGAGGAGCTCCTCTTTTAGCCCAAGGGAGAAGAGACGGGCAGAGCCCTGGCAGGTCGCTCGCTTGCGCGGGGGCATTCGCTGTAACGCAGCTGATCCAACGCGGTGACACTCAGATCAGGCTGCCGACGACAGCCGTAAGGGTTTTCCCTGTCAAATGCTGACTGTTATTTAAACCTCTCCTTGACACAAAACATTACCAGGTTGAAAGCACCCTGACTGCCAGAGAAATCGCTTCTGGGCAGAAACTGGGAATGGTGGAGTCGGACTCGCTGTGGATTTGTCCGGGCATTTGTCACCTGCCATTATTTGTCTAAGGAAACGTGTTTGACAATTTCCAGTTTTTCCTTAGATCTCGTGGTGGACTTTAGCCTTTTAATAAATGTTAGTATATCAGATCGTGTCCTTGACAGTATTTTACTTGTATGAACCATGATAAAACATTAAAATCTTCATACTCTTCAGGCAGGAGTGTCAATAAACGAGAAAGAGAAGCATAGCATATGATATATGTCAAAGTAACGTTCCTTTTTAGCTTTCTCATCAACAGTAAAAATGTTTACACTGTACGCCAAGATCTTCAGTTTCTGTCTAACACCAGTTAGAGGTTCTGATCTTACAGAAATTGTGTTATAACAGCCTCAGCCTCATTGCTAGGAAACAATAGATCCCAATTTTTTTATTCCTGCTCTAACTCCTGTGCTGAATAGTGACTGGATACTGTACAGGTTTATGTTATATGGCTGCAGTTAAATGGTCTGATGCATTTTGCTCTGGGTTTCAGGCCAGAAGCATGCATTTTCTACAAAAACATCCCAGCAACACGCTGTAAATATTAAAAGTTAATATATTATGTGTCGATATTTGAAAAAGAAAGTACTTTGACTATTTCATTTTTTAAAAATAAAGGTGCAAACTGATGGTGTGTGATGTTGTCTTTGTTTACATTTGGGGTGTCAGTAAAGGGTACTTCCACGCAGCTTAGTAAGGGCTTCAGAAAATATTGGTTGATTCAAAAGCTGGGGGCCGGGGGCTGCTAGCAAGATTTCATTTTACTTCTGATTTACCAAAGTTCATGCCTATAACTGCAGGTTTCACTGCAAGTGAAATCACAGCCAGTTTCTGTGTACAGGTTATTACATCTCATCAGAACAAATGGGAGAGTGAAAAAAATTCTGCTAAACGACTTTGCACTCCCGAGAACTGAGTGGGTGAAGTCAAGGGTGGTGGTAGGAGATGGGGAGCAGAGTGCAAGTACCTGCACGTCCTGTAGAGCTGCCTCAAATAGATGATGATGAATGACTGTGTGTATCAGAAAGATGCATGTGAGAAAAATAAAAAGCCCAGCGCATGCAGCAGAGAGGAGGAGACGGTGAACCAGGAGGGCAGAATGAGTGTTTAAGGCTAAAGGAAAGGTTACGTGGTGAAAAACAGATCGGAGCAGCTGGGCTGGGCAATAACCCAGTGTGAGGGCTGAGGCTGGAAGAGCTGTGTTGGATGGATAAAAGGGAAGCGCTGCTGAAGGGATGCTCTAGTAGAAGCAGGAAGAAAACCAGCATGGGAGACGGTATTGATTTAGTGCTTCGGGTCTGTCACAGCCGTAGCTGGGGAGTAGGGAGTGCTTAGTGGAGGCAAAACCAGAGCTGTGGCAGGGTTAGCTGCTGCAGAGGAGCGGCATTGCCTTTTCTGGGGAGAAGGACGAGCAGGGAGGGCCGAGGCAGGGGACGCAGAGTCCCCGCCACGGGCTGCAAGAGCTGTCAGAGCTGGGGGTGCAGCACCCAGGGGAAGGGGAGACTGGGGGGGGTGTCATGGCAGAGCAACTACAGCAGCAAGAGGCTGCAGCCCGGCGGGGGTGGTGGGAAGGAAGAAGCAAATGATACAGGCATTACCTGGGAAGTCACGCCCACAAAATGTGGTTGCTGCTCTCTAAAAGGCTCTGTAGCTCTTCACACCTAAGTCAATGCATGAAATCTATGTAATTTCCATATTGCTGTTCCCAAAACTGAACATCGACTCTTTGTCCCCTAGGTACCATGAGCGTCTCTCTCTGTTTCCAGCTTGTTTAAGCCTACAGCAATTCCAGGCCCTTGGGGACCCAAAAGAAACAACACAAACAAACCCCTGTCTTAATAATTTACATCAGAAACTGAAACAACATTCTCAGCTTAAAAAAGAAAAAGGCATCTTCTGGCCCATTTTATGTATTTTTTAGAAGAGCAATGCACTTCTGGAGTCAACCATAGTCAAACCAGTTATCCTCAGCTCACTGCCCTGCAGTGGCTGCTGCTCTTGTGCCACAGGCTTTGCACAAGCAGCACTGACAGCCTCAGCCTTTGCCTGAGGTCAATAGGACATTTCTATAGGAAACAGCCCTTGGGCAAAGTGGTTCCCACTGCATTTATCCCCACCACAGTGCAATCATCTGCCACGGACCATTTCCAAGCACACTCTTCCCTGCTCCCGGGAGAAGTCATGTAAGCCAGGAGTTTAGACCCAGCACTTAGAAAGCAGAAGGGCTCTGTGGGGAAGCCCCGGGGCACGCAGGCACTCTGCCAGCACCCAGCAGGTCTCCTGGCCTGGGGGGGAGGATGGTTTGCAGGAGCACGAAGCCAGAGAGAGGCGGCCAGGGAGCAGATACACAGCAAGTCGGGAAACCTTTAAGGCACAGAGGAGGAGGGAAGGGTTCGATGGGCACAAGTGACAGCAAGGCAGCTGGTGCTGCAGGTGCCACAGTCCGTGTTGGCAGGGGGCAGTTCAGCACCTCCATGGCTGGTATTTGCTGTATTATGTAACAATTGAAAAAAACAGCTTGTAAATAATTTATTAAAGAGTAAGTCATGCTGGAGCTGCTACTGTATGGCACTGAATTAAGCTAATACCCTTGTTTCAACTAAAAAGCAATTGTAACAGGGAGGCACACATGCATACACTGTGTAAAATATGATGTCACTAATGGGGAGGGGCAGAACATTTCACCGCAAATGAAATTTGGCCATTATTTACGCTGAAACTGAGCAATGAACTGAAATTGTCTCACCTTTGCAATAGTATTGCTCACCGGTCTCTGTTACAATGGGGTTGTTTATTTATTGCCTTTATGCTGATTGCTGGTTTACAAGGAACATGTTGTGCTTCACACACACGTGCCACTTACAGGGGAGAAAAAAAAAGGCAAACCTTCCAGCCTTATCAAATGCTGCTTGGCACAGCATAACCTTGCTGAAGCCTGCACTTGCAGCACATTGAGCTCTGTCACTGTCGCATCCAGCTTGCCTTTAGTGAGGTGACAAGAAGGCAGGATCCAGGATACCGCAAATTAAGTAGGTTAAGGGTGGAAGGTTTTTCAACACACTGTTGAAGGAGGATACATGCAGGATACGTACCCCCCGGTAGGTAACCTGTATGCAGATACAAATATGCACTGGGACCCTTGCAGGGAGGTGGCTGCTGCCTCGAGAGCCGCCACTAGTCCCAAGCAGCTGTGGTGCCTCTCACCCTGCTGCTGAGCCATAGCTTGGCCATGTCGGGTGGAATTTGGCCTGGTTTGTTCTCTCACTGTAGCCTGGGGTTTCTGGAAAAAGCCTCTTTACTTCTTAGGAAACATTTCCTTCCTTCCAAGTCATACAGAAGAAATTGGAAGTATAGGCACAAAATATTTAACCAGAGCAACCCAAAGGTGGCTATACACTGTTTAAGACTTCTGCAGTTCACTGGTTGTTCTCCGCTACTCAGTGCATTGCTTAATTTTTGATCATTTGTGCAAACCACAAATTTTGTACATCCAGGCAGTGGTGGCCAGTTCTGCTGAGTTACAGGGCAGAGCATCTGGTATGATTGTGTTAGCAGGCATCTTCATGGTGCCACTTCTGTAATATCTTTAGGAACTGTATGAATGACAGACACCACCCACCAAGGCAAGGACACTTTAAAGTAAGCAATTTTCTGAAGACTGTAAAAGGGGACTTGCCCAGTCCTGCATAAATGCCAACCAGAACAAAGCAAGTCCAAAGTTAAGTAACGTAAAATTAGTAACTAATTATTAATTATGAACTAATGTGGAAGTGAAAAATATTTTCTATTTGAGAGTACAAAGAGAAAAAAAAAATTACACTATTTAGTAGTTGATTTTTTTATCTTAGAAAACAAAAGAAAAAAAACCCCTTAATTCAAAACATTCTGAAACTTAAAACTTCTAAATTTTGAGCTAGAAATTCTATGAAATACACATTTCTGCAAATGTTACAGGAAAACTCATGGAGTTGTATTAACTATCATATAAGTCATTCTGTTCTAGAGCGTGGACTAGAGGAGACATTGGAAGATATGGTTATGTCACACTTAGAGACATGTCTTCATGATGGCTGCAGGTGGAAGTCATGGCCTTCATTTCTCCCTAAGAAAAATGAAGATGCAAAAAAAAGTCTAAGACCTCCATCCCCACCTCCATGGAGGGCTCTGCTTAGCTGCAGCCAAGGCTCCCTCCTCCCCATGAATACCTGGGGAGTAGTTGGCTTTCGCGTGGTTGATCACTGGGTGCTTCAAGGGCGTTATGATGCCTTGGTCAGGTTTCTGGAAGGCCGAAATGAGGTTGTGCACTTTCCGAAAGAGCCTCCGGTGGACCCCAGGCGCTGTCTGCAAAACCAAAGGGTGAGAGGTGAGAGGGTATGCTGGGTGGTGAAAGTCTCTGCTGGGCACTGGGTGCTGGCACAGAAGTCTTGTCCTCAGAAATGTACACATGTCCCAGGGAAGGAGCCATCCCTGCACTTAGACCATCTGATGTGCCAACCTAAAATGAGTCAATGAGCCTTACTGCTCTCTTTTCCCCGGGACATCACAGCCTCCCTGCATTAAGACTGGTTTCCAGCAGTGTGGTGCTATAAGGCTGGAAGAGGACAATTTCTTGATCGCTACAAGAAAAAACCAGAGCCTGCCATGTTTATTAGGCAAATTCCCAAGTGATCTTTCGCTATTTCTAACCCTGATTTATTGCAGCCAGTGTTTTAACCTCCAGCCTGGGGTTTATCAGTGAGGCACTTCCAGCCTGGAAATACCAGTGGGACAATCTAGAGAGTTACCTGGCATTTACTGGAGACGGGAAGTCCCTACACCACTACATTCAGGCATGGACACAGCCTCTTTGCAAGCTTTTCTCTGAGCATTCAAGCTGGTAGGCTTATGTGTTGATTGAGTATTCCTGTCTGTCTCTTGAACAAAGGCAGCAGCAAAATGTTACCTAATTATTAAAAGCGGGAGGTTTTCCGTCCTTCTAAGTTAACATCTTTTCAAACGTTGTGAAATTAAATTGTGTCTGCTTTTAATCAAAAATCCAGTGTGTCTGTTAAATCCTTCAGAGCATTCTTGTAATAACTCCTCCCCACCAAAGTCATCAGAGGACAAGTATAGGTCCTGCTGGCACCTGAGGGACGCTGCTCTAACCCAGAAGTCATGGGCTAAATCCCGCCTCATTGGCACCAGCTGGGGGCTTCGCACTGGCTGGGATTTTACCAGTACTGTTTTAATTTCCCTGCCTCATCCTTGAAAGATGGGCAGGACCTGAGCTTGCTCAGAGACTAACCAGCCACAGGGAAGGAAGCAGAGAGAGGAAAGCACCAGCTGCAGCCTATCTTACCCTTGGAGGTACATTTCATGGGGATAAATTGGATTTAGGTTGCTGTTTCTAACAGCTGAGGCCAGCATGGTCTTAGCGACACTTACTTTAAGGTTTCTGTTTGCTTAAAGGAAGGGTGGGTATCATGGGTCTGTAGCTAGCACCTGTCCCTGCAGAGGATGTATTGAGAGTCCTGGGCTTTCAGGACACCTATGCTGTGAAATAATTATAAGGTTTGCCTAAAATACAGTGGAGGTGATGGAGGATGGGTTGTAGCAGTTCTATATAACACCAGCAGGCTCCTGGCAGAACTGTGGCTCTATGGAGAGAGGAGCCCATGCTGGAGCAGGTTTGCTGGCAGGACTTGTGACCCTGTGGGAGACCCACGCTGGAGCAGTCTGTTCCTGAAGGAATGAACCCCATGGAAGGGACCCACACTGGAGCAGTTCATGAAGAACTGCAGCACATGGGAAGGGCTGATGTTGGAGAAGTTCATGGAGGACTGTCTGCCTTGGAAGGGACCCCATGCTGGAGAGGGGGCAGAGTATGAGGAGTCCACCCCCTGAGGAGGAAGGAGCAGCAGAGACAAGGTGTGACAAACTGACCGCAACCCTCATTCCCTATCCCTCTGCTCCACTTGCAGGGAGAAGGTAGAGAAATTGTGAGTGAAATTGAGCCCAGGAAGAAAGGAGGGGTGGGGGAGAGGTGTTTTAAGATTTGGTGGTTTTTCTTATTAAAATACTCTGATTTGATTGTCAATAAATTAAATTAATTTCCCTGAGATGAGTCTGTTTTACCCATGATGGTAATTGCTGAGTGATCTCCCTGTTGTTGTCTCAACCCATGAGCCTTTTGTTATATTTTCTCCCTCTGTCCAGTTAAGAAGAGGAGTAATAAAGTGGCTTTGGTGGGCACCTGATGTCCAGCCAGGGTCAACCCACCACACCTGGCATCCTTCCTGAAACACCAGTTCTCACGTTGGCACACCAAGTGCATTACCACCCCCACCCAATCCCAAAAACCCTTCTGCTTGGGCAGTGCAAATCTACAGGATGCTCCTGATGCCTTACAGGAAAGAATGAGCAAATTCTTCCTGGGTATCATTCCCAAGGGTGACCTCGATAATTATTTACTCCACAGTAATGTGAGTCACTTTTACTCCCCGATCTGCTTCTCAATAACCCCAGGAATCAGTCTTGTCTTCCAGAGAACTGCAACCACTTCTGTTATAATAATGGCCATGGAATTATGCCTGTCTAGGAATTATTTAATGTTTGTAATCAGTGTTCATTAATGTGCAAACAGAAAGCTAATTATAAATTAATACACAGAGTACATCCAAAGAACAAGCCTTTCATAAAAGAAACAGAGGTTAACATTCCAATTCCACCAACCCAAATAGTTGTCTGTGTTGCAAATAGTGTCATTCTACACTTGAATTACCAGCTTCTTATCATATGGGTAAAAATACATTTTGTATCAAGTTTTGGCTACCCTATATATGTTTTGCAGTAATGATTAATTAATCTGGAGATAAATTAACTTTAAAACATTGTAGATATGGAAAATAATTTCCCTAAATATTCTGACATTAACGGTATGTGGGATAGAAGGGAACTGATTGTGCTTGTCAAATTACAAAACCACAATTTTTTTGCCATTTAAAATGATGCAAAATAATGCACTATTGCATTATGCAATACCTGAAATGTAACAGGGAATTAATTTATGAGTTCAAGACTGTCAGAAGTGGCACCAAGACATCCTAGTGATGGGCGCACTCAAGATTGATTACCTTCGATGAAAATCAGACAATGCAGAAACATGAATAATGTGAATATATTTCATTAAATCAATATGAACATCAAATAGGATGCAGAAATTTTCAGAAGAGAAAGGAGAAATACACACCTCAGCACTCCAGGACCCAGTTTCTGTCTTGGACACTCTGTAGGTATAAACATAACCCTGATGCCTGTGAAAAAAAAAATAACAATCAACAGGTATTTATTACTCATTTCTATTGTCAGGTTTCACAAGAGGTACACTCAGTCAGTTTATCTGCTAACCTTTCCTTAAAAATAAATTCACCCATAAAAGCTCTAGGTAGATAAAAAACTTAGACAGAGGTCAGAAGCAGTGTTCAACCTACTGGGTTCTTTTGGATGAGAGGGATTGGTCTGACTTAGATCTAGTTTAGCAGTATTCGGTTATTCTAGGTTAATGACGTTGCTTTCATTCCTGCCTCGGCATTTTTTTATTTATTTTTTTCAATGACCTCCTTTTACTGACACACACCAGACATACTTTCCCTGGAAAAAGTGAAGGTGTATTATTGGCAGATAGCATTACTGTATTGTGATTGATTTAAATGCAGATCTTTCCAGAAGCAGGAGCATGAGAGCAATTTATTTGGAAAGCTACACCCACAAAAGTGAGGTAAATTACTCTTTGCCTTGCCCGAACATTCCTAATTCTCAAATACTGATAAAGGAGACTTATAAGAACATGGAATTTTCCTTCTTTTTAAATCTTGAGTCTTTCAAGAATAAGGAGTCATACACTAATAACACAAGACATACTCATATCCAGAGTCAGTTTTGCTTCTCTTACAAATCCAACACAATGAGTGATTTACATGGTAGATTATTATATCAATATCCAAAAATTTAACTCAGAAGCAGAGACGATTGACAGTTGTTCCCTGCGTGCAACATTAGTTTAGATGGTATCAGATAGGAAAGATTATATTTCATACTAAATATATTTACATGAATACACAGCAAGATTTTAGGGCCCATTCCCTATTTCAGCATCAATTCTTATTCTTAAGAAAGCAGAAAAATACTCTATTTCTTTCCAATTATACATGGTATTATAGCAGTTACTACAAAATAGCAGAAACTATCAATGACACAGACACTGTATGATTGCAATTACTTATGCTCTGTGTCATGGTTCCTGGATAAATTCTTGTTAAAAAGTCATTACAGCAACCTTCGCAAAGCGGTGTCTGATATAATTTACCCAAGTAGGAAGTTGTTAACAGTTGTCACGCTGCTACAACCCCACAAAGTGGGAGCAAAAAAGCCTGTTGTGATTTGTGAGCTCTCCACCCCACCACTCGACTCCCACTGTGATTAAATATAGAGGAGGTAGACACAGAGCCATTTCCTCCCATTGGGGCTGCTGCAGGGACAAACGCCCTGTGCAGCAGCTGAGACACTGCCCTCCTCCTCATGACAAGGAACGTGCCTGATGCAGCCCCACAATCCCACCACTTCATCCACCTCTTTGTGTTAACCTAGGGAGCGTTTTCTCCAGAGACATGACTTTCCACCTGGCACCAGATGGACATGAAAAGTGGCTGGCCATGCTCACTTCTTGGAAATCTAAGAAGGAAAACAACTGCCGCTACCCCACTTCTTCCCCCAGCAAGCTCAACTGCTGCAGTCCATCAGGGATTTGGACAGGCCCAGAGAGCGCCCTTGGGAAGAGGTCTGAGCAACCTGCTGTGGCTGTGGAAGGAGGCAAGGACGTGGAAGGACAGCACTGTTCTCCTGTCCTTGCCATGCGGTGTTTGAGGCCACAGCTCAAGCCCGGTTGCTTAAAAGCCCATCCCTCTAAGCCACCAGATACGTTCATGTTCAGGGAATCTAATATCTTCCATTAGGGCCCTTAGACAATCTTGTATCATCACATCCTTTCTTAAAACCTCTGAGAGCTGTTCCTGTATTGTCAACTTTTCATGAGTAGCTGATGTCCACACTAATCTTTTTGTTTTAGAAATCACAAGGGGCTTTCCTGTACCTACATATTTAGCAGGCAATCCAATATATGGCTACTGAAACTAGGATTTTACAGGCCATAGTGTACTGGGAAACACCAGAGAGGTCCTGGCATTTTGTCCCATCTCTTTGAAGTGGGTATATGACCATTTCCAGAGTGATTTTTTTTTTTTTTTCAAGCCTCAAAACCAACAGAATCAGTATGTAAAAATCTAAAACTCACTCTCTGGCCTCCTGTTTTTAATAATACACTGTGCATATTACCCATGCTTGTTCTTGATTTTCCCAAAGCATTCCAACTGCTTCAATCTCTTTAAAAACTGATTCTTCCACAAATGGCTCAGTTGTCTAGAAAGCTACCATCTGTTGTTTCTTTCATTATTTCCTCTATCTATCTAAGAGATTGCATGACTTGAAGCGGTTGAGGGACTGGGGTGCTGCCCTGACTCTGAAATGTCTGATGGGTTTCAGCACTCTGCCAAAAGGGTTTACTAAGCTGGACAAATTGAAAAATAGAGGTCAGATAAAGTAATATTCAGGGCCAAAGCAGGGTGAGGTATAAGATAGACACCTATCCTGCATTTTTCAAAAAATTGCACTGCAATATATTCAACCAAGCCCAGAGAAAGCACAAAGGATACAAAGATTAAAATCCCACAAGATACAGAAAAAGGAACAAGAATTTTGGAACATGGACGCTTTGAGCACAGCATGGAGAATGGGAGGAATATGACATTACTATCACAGCCTTGCGAGGGACAAGTGAGCTCTCCACTCACCTGGAAAATGTACATTTTTTTCCCAGAGGAGAAAAGAAAAGGCTGAAAGACCTGAAGGGGTTCTCACTGTGCTTAAACTGAAAAACACAACATCATCATCTGTTGTTGGCTCTGAAGCCATCAGTAAACCCTGCCACTCTCTCTAGATGGGGGATGGCCCAGGATCACCTACTTTAAAGGAAATGCACAAAAGGAAGGAGGAGGCAGTTGATAAGAAGGTGAACAGTTAGATCTTCCCATCTAACTACTTTCCATTGGGATCTTTGTTTCCAGAAAACAAATTACAGCTCTTCTGATAGGTACTCTTCTAACGAATATGATCTTATCAAAACTTTCTGTTAAGCAGCAGGAGCTTACTTCATTACCACTTCAAAGTGCTTTCTACCTTCCATGTGCGAGTGATATGAGTTTGATGAGCCAAGATCTCTTTACTGCTACATGGGCACAGCCTCCCATGAGAAAGGTTTTTATGATTTAAACTACCCAACATTAACTGAGATGAGTGTGGACAGACCAAAGATCAAGGTGTTTTTCTTAAAACAAAAATTAAATACAAAAATTAAAATTGAGATTGTGTAGAACATTACCTACCAAAGAGCAAAACATGTAACACTGGGCAAAAACAAGTGGTAAAGTGCATTTACTGGAGCTTAGGTCTCAGAAGACTAGAAATTCCCCCAGCCACCATGAGGGGACAGCTCAGTTTTCTACATTTTACTCAATTCACAGCAGAAAAAAGTTCCTAATGTGACACAATGTTCCAATATGTGGCATGGCCAGGTAACTAGAGCCAAAACCCAAATACCATGCGGCCTGGGCACGGTGCTAGTCACCTGGGGCCTCTCATACAGCTTATGCTTTGAAGCCATTACCTATTGAGATGCAGGTCAAGTCCACTTCTTGGTGACCTGAACTCCACCCTCTGCTGGACAAAATCAACAGGAGATGGACACACCACTGAGAGGATTTCAAAGAGCCCTCTTACAGTGACACTGACGTACCAGCATAGCTTGGGGGAGGACCAGTTCTTGACACCCAGGCAAAGACCCAACAAAAGGCTCCCCCATCCTTTCATCTGGCCCAAGGTCGGCCACAAGCCTCAATCACAATTGCAAAGTTCATCTATCATGCCAGCGAAGCTCAAGGGACAGGAGTAATCGTGAATTAACCGCTTGATGAACAAGGCCCTATAAATTTTTGATCAAAGGCAAAAAATGCCAAAATGCTGATGAGGGGAAGAAGAAAGCAGCTATTGCTTTAAGTACAATATGGATAGCACTTACAAAAGAGTGGTTTGGTCACCACTGATATTTTTATGTCATCTCACTTATTTTTTCATCTCCATAACAAAGGATGGGTTATACCAGCTGGGAACTGCACTAGCGCTATCTCTGTTGCGATACCATCACTGGGAAAACTTTGTCAAAGGAAAATCTAGAAAAAGTTACTATTACAGGAAACAGTCCACTTTATAATATAGACTTTTTTCTTTATACCTAGATAATTCCTCCCAAAGAGCTACAAAGGCATTATTCACAGATGACATACTGAGACAGCATCTGTCTACCTGTCCTCTCCCCTCCTCCTTTTCCACTGTGATCAGACTTGTTAAAGCTGCATTTACTTTAACAGGTGAATAATTACAATCTTCTTCACCATTGAAATAGCCAGAGGATATTAGCCGCATGCTGCAGATTAAAATTAAGCATGACATTTCAGCTGCATGGTGTATTTTAAAATAATTTCCAAATGTTTTGTATCTCAGTTGGGAAAATTTATTAAACTAATTTGTATTCATTTCTGGATCCAATGGAACAAATAAAAAGGGAGAAAGACAGAGAGACAGGGGAAAGCCATGTCAGCAATAAATGACATCAATTTCTTCCTCTTTATATAGCTTTCTCTCCAGATGTCTTTGCACTGTATCAATTGGCTTTTATTACCTGGTATATTCGCGTGCTGACCTTATGTTGGAATTTCACTTTACAATATTGCTTAAGAACCAGAGAACAATGTGGCCTACAAACAGTGGTCCTGAGCATTATCTATTGCCCATACTCAGTTTCTTATAACTTTGCCACATTTCAACATTTCAGCCTGAGATTTTGCATCTTAGATCCCTCAACCTTATTTAGGGATGGAGAATGCAGAAATGCCAGAAAAGGGGACATGTTAGGCAAAACAATATTTTTTCCCACATTAAAAAAAAAAAAAAATCTTCCACTTGTTGTGGGTCGTGCCCAGTTTTCAGAGTAAGATGTAAGATTTGTTTAAAGGAAGGTATATCTCTTGTAGTTTCCAAGAGAAAGCAGCCCTCTAGGCTGCGAGAGAGGCACTCTCTAAGGGTTGTTAGCAGTCGTAGCTGCGCCGTGCCTGGGCTGGCTGTACCATGGGCACCCAGCTAAGCAGTGTCCATGATCCCAAGCCACAAGCGATGTATGTATGTTGCCTGGCCTACTTTAGCAGGGAAAAAAACCAGAAGGTAATTTAGACTGGGTGTCTTGGAAAGGAAGATTGGGACTGAGTGGGGTGGATGTGGAAGGAAAGAAAAGGGGACCCATGTCTATGTAAGGAAAGAGCATTGAAAATTGAACCCCTAGGAGAGAGTAAAGCTAAATAAGTAAGGAAGGGGATATACAGAGGTGAAGCATGAGCAGGCTTGAACAGGGAGCAGCAAAAAATGCTGGAGGAGTGAAAAAGTCAGGAACAGAAGATGGGTGGCTTGGAAGCAAAAGATGTATGGAGAAAGGAAACAGCCATCAGCAATGCAAGCAAAGTCAGCAGGCTGTACAGAATAACACTGGGTAGTCTCAAAGTGCATTCCCATGCCCCTCACATTCGGAACCCAAAACTGAAGGATACTGCGGACCTGAGCCTCCCGAGTCACAGTTTCTCTCGTGTGAAATGGAATTAACAAACTCTTCATCTCACAGACTGAGACAATGGTTAGAAACCACTTAATACTATGGAGATGAGTACTGCTAATGCTGTGGAGATGAGTACTACAGGAAAGCCCATGGGAAACTCAGTACTTTTGAAGTGGGGGGGGGTGTCAATGGCTCTCAGCAGATGACATAATGAGCATGAGAAGTCAGGTTGCAGCCCCTTCTGCCTTATCTGGAGGTGTTTTATGCAGGTTGTGGATCAGCTTCTGAAAGCCTGGTCAGAGGGACCAACCTCAGGCAGCATCCCAGTGGGCAACACTAGACCAGGAATGTGGATGATGGCATAAGCACCACAGTGGCTACAGAGGTGGGAGATGACTACCACGGAGCCAAACTCATGAGTGCAGGAGAATTCACAGCAGTGCCTAGGAGCTTGCACATCCCACATGTGTTCATCAAGGTCTCCCCTGCCCAGGGTACCCCTGAGCTGCATGGCCTCCCCCACATGGCAGAAATGATAGCTGCCAAAATAATGAAACAGTCAGTTCAGCTATCCACTTAAACTTCTTCCTTTTTCTTTCTTTTTACTTGTTAATGGTTGTATTTCTGTTTGGTTTATTAATCATAGAAAGGCCAAAATTTCTTGTTAGTTCATGTAGGAGAAAATCCTATTTAAGCTTAGAGCTCCTCACTCTGCCCTGGAATTTGCATTTTCTAGTTGACAAGCAGCCTGGTTCCTGCCTTATTTAGATCTCAGACATACAATCAAGGTACAGGAACTTAGCAATTACCACCCATCAGCAAACCCAAGCTGAACAAATAGCATTCACATTGAGATGATGCACAAGATACAAGCTCTATGTCAGCAAGAATGAATAAAATAGTTTAAATCAGTGTTTACAACATCTGAAAAGCCCAACAGAGTACTGTAGCTTAACTCACAGCAGTACTCTATTCACGCCCACTTGAGTTTACACTTCTGTCACTGATTCCTGTAACAACACTTCTTGTGGCAAAAATTTACCCGTGATACTTTATCACTAACTACTAGCTTGCCGTAATGCTGTAGCATTATAAAGCAAATGCATTACCTTGATTTTGTCTCCTGAAATTAACAGAAGCTTGAAAGAGCAAGTCAAATCTTGTGAAATGTCTCTGAATCTATGCACAGATTTCTGTGGATGATTGCCAGCATCTTCATGACTTGAACACTCCTAACCATCATCACAAATGATACTGATTTACCTAAAGAGCAAGTGTGTAGCCTTTCCAAGCAGGGCTTATGTTACTCTAGTAGAAGGTGATGCCAGCCAAAAGCAATGCCTCGAAGAGGAATTTCTTCAAATTTGGAAATAAAATGGGAATTTATTCAAATCTGAGATGCTAAATAGAAAGAAATTACTTTA
The DNA here is from genome assembly GCF_964106895.1 of Numenius arquata. NCBI lineage: Eukaryota > Metazoa > Chordata > Aves > Charadriiformes > Scolopacidae > Numenius > Numenius arquata. Next base: position 11,144,998 of record NC_133580.1, on the reverse strand, counting down.
CGGTGGGCCAGTAACTAAGCTTCATGAATTACTATGTCCTCCAGAATAGTACCTCATAAAGGCAAAAACTCACGAAATAAGGTTATCTAGTGAAATTTCTTTCATCACTTTAAGCAAAACTCACAAGAACTGCAATAGATAAAACACTGTCAATAGCCCTGTAAATGTTAATGTTTCATATTTCTATGAAACATTTCTGGGTTTGGGAGTAATTCAGTGTAGCTCATTTTCAGATTTCCTATTTCTCTCAGAGGCAAGGTGGGCACAGTCTGTCCATAAAATCCCTGAACCTGAAAACACTGCTTCAACTAAATCCTCAAAACTCGAGCCTAAAAAACCAGTGTAGAGCTAATCTAGGTTCTGTTAGCTAACAATTGTATCCATGCTGTCACTTACAGATTCATTACTGTAGCCGTTACCCCCTGTTTAGGCTGTCTACTTTTCTAAAATCTTCCCAAGAAAAGCCACTGGAGTATCTGGAGCCATTAGCCAAGTTATTCTCAGCAAAGATGAAGCTCACTCTGATTAGCAGGGAGCTGAAATACTCACCTCAGTAGAATTTACTGGTGTGCTGCAGAAGGCTTCTTTCAAAGCTGAAAATAGTGCATGATATTTACAACGGCAACCTTGAATTGAGGGGCTCCTCCTCAGAGAGAAGCTTTTGTTCCGAATTACATTTTAAATGATGATGATTATTATGTGCAGTGTTATAATAAATGCAATTATTCTGCCATTTCTATCAAAAATATTACATGGGAAACAAAAGAAATGCTAAGCTGAAGCTGGCTCGTGATCCTGTATTACACCTTAGCGCTGTAGAGCTGATACATCTGCCACATCAGAAAGTTTCGGCACGTTGCCTGAACTTGTGCACTGTGGTTATGGTGACAGAAAAAATAGCACACGTAAAATCTGACAGAACTGCAGCCTATCCCTGTTGCCATTACTGTTGTTTCAAGAGCTTTAAACAGCTTTCTATTCCAGCTTTTGATTATTCTCCACAAATTGAATATAGCACAGTACATGAATGGCTGGTTTCAAACAAATAATCTGAACACACAGTTTGACAAGTATGTCATGTTTAGCTTACTTAAAGGTCTGAAACAACTTCTAACATTCCAAGTATTTTCAAGTATATGAATTTTAAGACCCAAACTACAAATGCTTTATCTTTGCCAATTCAGGCATGAGCTGCTTGTTCCTGCGTGTGTGCTCATTTATCTGTAAAGGAAAGCAGCGCTTTTGGCACTCTCAGGCATTTTATTTACATGTTTTTTCAGGCACAGTTTAAGAGGCTGCTTCTCAAACCAGCCACTGTTATAGTGTCCTGTGTCCCCCATTGACTTCATTAGGAGCACAGAGGATTTCTGAGGGTTCTAAAAACGTCAAATGGGGTATTGAACAAAGAGGAAACCAGATGGGTAAGGAAAGCTCCCTGGAACAATCAGGCTTTGATACTAAAACCTGGGTGTACTGTGTGTAGGGTCTAACATGTTTACAGGTAAAACGTGTACACTTTTTAAAGCATATGCATTTTTTCTAGCCCAGTTTTCAGGAACAGCAAAAACCTTCTTACTTATCAATGCAACCCTAAAAAATTTCCAGGAAAAGTTTGTGCTTCTCAGTTGACATGTGCAAAAAAGGATGAACAACACCCTTAAATTATATATTATCAATTTAGTAATGGTATTCATACAATGAAGATCTTGGGATCATCTGGTATTAAAAACTTTGCCAACATCTGTGGGCAGCACCTCTGTTTGCATGAGCCCCAGAGGACACTGTTGCACATCAAAACCTTTCTACTCTTTTGTGCATAGTTTAATTGTGATCTTAAAATATTTATGAAAGTGGGTTCTTTGTGCTTTGCCACAGCCACACCAAAAAACACTCTCTCTTTGAAGGCTTGCGGGCATGCCATGTGCACACCATGACTTTGGACAGCAGAAAGCAGCGGTCAAGGAAGATAAAGCAATACTTCAGGAGAAACAAAGAGAAAAAGCAGAATTTTCTAAGCAAACGCTCCAACAACAGGGGCCTGTCTGCCACAGTTACCCATCGCTGTAGGTCAGGTTTTATGCTACTACCTGTCTCTTTTATGCTTGCCCTGTAAAATCCATGTCAGTCGCAAGGGATTCATGAAGTCTTTGACTCTTCTCCTTTTTAAAGGTCAGGGCTCCACTTTTTAATTGGAAAAGCAAAAGGCGAATGAGCCTGACGGTGAACACTGCTGTCCTTATTACGTGCCTTAAGAGGCTCAAAGACTGGCAAAATACGTTACGGCTTTTTGGGGGTGCCTGGGGGGAAGTGGAAGGTTGAGGGGTGACATTACAAACTTATGCAGTTTCTTGGAAAAAGGAGGTGCTGTTTGAGCCTAAGCAGGACTTACGTATTCCTGTATCTGGAGCTGAAAGTGCAGAGCAGCCACCTATGTGAGTTAAAGCTGATGACAGTATCATCATCCAAATATTTGTTTTATGACTTTTTTGATAAATGTCTCTGTTCATCAGAACTGTGCCTTTTAATTCTGACAACGCCCTTCTTCCCCCATAGTAAAAGGAACTTAAGAAGGCTCTGATGTAGGGAGCTGAGGGTTTTTAGATTTGTTTTGTCATACTTTTCCAGGAAGTGCAGGGAGAGGGGAAAGAAGACAGATTGAACGTGTTCTGATTTTGGAAAACTGGACTATTTTTCTCTTTTTCTTTTCTAAGAGGAATAGAAACATCACTGGCAATATGAAACAGTTTCACTTCTGTTAGAAATTGTCATTGGAAAGGTGTAAAACTTTTTGTTTAGCGCTGATACTTATTGCAATATATTTCATGGCTGACCAGCTTTGGTTCTCATGTTTCAAAGATCACTTCAGTACTTCCAGTAAACACGTTTTGCCTAATCTCGATATATCTAGGTATTCCTACAGCTATCAGCACGAATTCTGAACCAAAATGTATATTTCTGAATAACTTTGTTATTCCTAATAATTTCCATTATTTTTTTAGAAGTATAAAAAAAGCAGAGAAGTACTTACTCTTTCTTTTATTTTCTTTTTCTGAAGCAGTGAATACAGCAACTGCATGTTTCCCTCTTAGTTTTCACCAAAGCTCTCATGCACAAACGTGCTTGCCACCTATTTCATCTCTGTGTGTGATGTTCAGACTGGAATTCGGGGAGGTTGGGTCCGTTGGTTTATTTTGCCAAAGCCAGGCTTAGCATCCTCCACTGAATACATGCCTATATTTCTCATGCCTTCCCAACTTGCTGCTACAATCTTTCTACTAAAGTGCTCTGCTTTGGTAAACTTTTGCCTATCAAAGCACTTCTCTGGTTTATGGCCCACATTTCTTTAAACTGCCATTGCTATCTTCAGTGTGAGACCATTTGCTGGTATCTTTATGATAACTGTCTTCAAAGTTATTATTTGATGTGTTGTTTACTGTATTTGCTATTGCTTAGATAATACTCTGAATTGAAATATTAAAAAGTATTGGAACCAAGGCTTAGCTTTAGCATTTTTCAGCCATCTTTCTGTCTATACCAGATCGTACTCATCATAACATTTTTCATTTAATTTTTTATCTGGATTTATCCAAGATGCTATTGAAAATTTCCCTTATAAAAAATGTATTGAGGATCTATATTCTATAAGAAGCCTGCATAACATTCACCAGCAATATTTTTTCCTCTTATCCCTTTGCATATCATATATATATTTGAATGCAACATAACATGAAGATATGAGTGGCCTGTAAATTCCAAAAATAATTAGCTAGGATTCTGTTTCTTACTGAATTCTCTTCTTTTCATCCAAAGATTGCAGAGCTTCATAGTTAGCAATCCTTTCTGTTCTTCCTATTTTCCTTTCATATACTTTTATTTCATTCATGAAATTTCTTCCGAGGGACGTAAATTACCACTAATATAGCAAAAAAATCCCAACTGATTGTGTGCAGATGAAAGACCTTGTTACATACCTACACCCTGATTTAGACTAATGGTGGTCTAATTTTAGGATTCTCTATTTTATTCAGCATAGTAACATTCTGCCTGACCCTTTCTCTAGTGCCTTAGTATCTCACCTGCACTGAATGACTTCTGAGTTTTAAGGAGATATATCACCATTTCCTCTGATGGTTATTTAAAAGAGATTCTGCTTTTATTGCCTATTCCCATCACAGGAATCATAGCACTCCTTACCTCTTACTATGTCTATTCCATTTTCATTTAACGGAAGATGCTTCTTATTTCCCATTTTTCAGCTAGCTGTTAAGGTATTTGTTAGCAGTAGTGCCTATCTTGGTTCACCTTCTGATTTCATGAGAGAAGAAAAAATACATCTTCTGCCACAAAGATCTTCCCTGAAAAGAAGGTTGCGTATTTCTGGATTGCCTATAACCTTCTTGCATGCCTCCATTTACTGGTCTACCATGGAGGAATACTAATGCTCAATCAGGGCTTAATTACTTTTGTTGGAAAAGTATTCAAGACATTTGGGGAAAACCTGACTTAGGACTCTTCTCCCTCTTCTGTTGGTTTGCTTTCTTTTTTTTATTTGCAAGGAGCCTAAGTGTCCTCTGTTAGTTAATTTCTTGCTGGCCCTAAAAAGGTTTTCTCTTGTATTTCTTCCCTTACTGAAGTAAGGCGCAAGTGTCTGTTTAGCCTTGGAAGACACATCTTTGTTCTTTCGATGCAATGGTACTTCATTTTAAAGCGTTATCTCTCAGGACTTCCAAGACTTCTGCTTTTGCCAAAAGTAGGGTAATTAAATTGCCTCATTAAAACGAGGTCCTATGACTACAAAGTCCCCCGGGTCTCTCAAGGAACCTCTCTACCCCTTCTCTGACAGATCATCCCATCAGATCTTTCCCCTCTTTCTCTGTTTGATGAAACATTAAAACTTAGTTCATTACCCATCAGTATTTCACGTACTTTACAGGTAGTTTACTCCAAGCCTGACGGCTCGTGGGACACACAGCCTGACCGAGAGCATCTCGAAGCAAAGGCACATTCTGGATGATAGCGATCAACACTACCCTTCCCGATGACAGGGGACACTGGGGATGTTGCTAAGCTCATCCATGAGTGCATTACAGAAGACAGCAGACAGAGAGCAAGAGGATTATCCTGCACGTAGAGGCAGTGTACACCACAACGAGTCAAGCTGCCTGGCTTTTCTCCACAGCACTTCGCTCGTCCTTCCTACATGCTCCAGGCCTGCTTTCTCTCTGCCCCTTTTGTGTGGGCTCTGTAAGGCAAAACCTGCTCTTCTGCACTCTGCAAAGGACCCCACAGCCCCTATGCACCCCTCTGCCTTCAGTCAAGGTGAAGGAGCCAAAAGCCTCCCACATGTCTGCAAAATGTAGTATTAGGAGGTATTTTGTCACTGTTACGTGGGAGCACACCATACTGTGGATACAAAAGCTGGAAATCAGCTACCACCTCAGCAGCCCTTCCCGGCACCCCACTCCCAGCCCCGCTGCCTTCGGCTGCCCCGCACCCTGGAGAGGCGATGGCAGCTGCGTGGGGCCGGCCACACTCACAGCACACAGAGGCAGTAGACTCCCGGGATGCTCTCACTGTCCCGCAGCAGATAGCTGCCATCGGTGCCCGCTGCCAGCAGCAGCTTCTCCCCAGTCTCGCGGGTGATGCCTCCATGGTAGATGGGCAGCGCGTCCATGCTGGGACCGTCTCCCTCCACGGGCAGCTCTCCCTGTGCACAGCACTGCCTCCGGCTGCTCCTCAGCCCTGTGTTCCCCTCAGCATCTCCGTCTCGGTGGCAGATGTAAACAGGATGTGTTCACACCTCTGATGCCTCCACACGGGGCGAGACAGCGCTGAGGGAAGAGTGAGGAACGAGCACAGCTCTTTTGTGGGTGTTTTCCTTCGCCCCTTTTTGTTTTCCTTTTTCACAGGCTGTAACATCCTCGCGGCATCGCAGCTCTCGCACAGAGGTGTCATTTCACAGCCCACCCTCATCCATGCAGCCCCATGGCGGGGACATGACATGTGGAAGTGCACGATGCCAGCGGGGCTGACGGCCACCCTGGGTTGGGACTGGGAAGCCAGGCCACCAGTGGCAGCAGCTGCCACCAGGCGCTTGTCTCCTCTGGCATTAACCCAAGAAGGGACAAAGAAAGGCAAAGCAGGGCCCCAAAAACCCTCTGTGAAGCAGGGATTCTTTTTTAACCTCTTTTAAAATCTCCAGGGGTGAGAAACTAGGGGAAGCAAGCTGGCCTTGCTGTTCCTACCCTGCCAGGCCACTCACCTCAGGCCACGAGCGCTGTGCGCAGCCCCAGCTCCATGGCAGCTGGTCCAGCACCCACAGACCATGGACCCCAGCTGATTTAACTCATGAGGGGTTATTTTCATAGGTTTTGGTGGTGTTTAATTGCTGTTAATGTCAGGCGTGCTCATTATTTCTGCTTGGGGTCAGCCAAGAGCCTCAATGTAGGCAAGGAGGCCCCTCACATCCTTCTTGACACTTCTGGTGCCGCTGCCACCATCGTGTGGTGTGTGAGCAGGCAGCCAAAATCCAGAGACGTGTCTAAAGAAGCCATTTCTCTCACCTGCTCTGGCCACAGACATTTCCTCAGTACATTTGCCACTCGAAAGCTCCCATAAGCACATGCTTGCAAAAGGGTCTGTTTGCAAACAAGCTGAAAAATGGGCTTTTATAACCCCTTAGATATTTCCACCTATGTTAAAACCAAGCATGTTTCCTGGCGCTGAGTGGCACCACGTGGCCGTGGCAAGGCGGCAGTGACAAGGCGGTGCTGCCCATGCCACTATGGCCACCGGGCCAACTCCTTTGGGCTGCAGTGAGCTCAGGGCTGAATTCATCCCTGGCGTGAGACCACCACGCTCCCCTGATGAGCCACGTTCTCACACCTGGGTGTCGGAATAATAACTCACTAAAATATAGCAGTAACTACGGGTCGTGCTTATGATTGATTCTTTTTAAATTGAGTTTGCTAGCAGGACAGGGCAGAATGAAATCATCTCACTCAGGTGTTCACAGAATGCTGTGTCCTGGTTGAAGTTAAGGATGGGCGTAAAAATAGCTCTCTAGATACACACATTTCAGGAATAAAAATTAAATTAGAAAGCACCAAAAATAAGCGGTGCTCTTTTTTAAGTTTCAATCAATCAAAATGTTTTCTCTTGATCATTTCACAGTGCACATCTTTCAATTCTGACCTTTAATATAGTTTCTCCTTGAAAATATTTTTTTCAAACTAGCTTTAGCTTTTCATTTGGAGGGATGGGTGTTTCTGACCCGTGAGTCACAGGGTAGCTCGCCTGTGGGGCACTGCACCAAAGTCACTGACGGCAAAGCTGCAGCTTTCGGAGGCACCATCAGCCTCTTGCCCCACAGGGAGAGCCCAGCGAGCAGCTGCCTCCCTGCCTGGCTCCTGAGGGGCTGAGAAAGCTGTAGAAAACTCAGCTGAAGACGGATTGAAAACTTCCACCACTGTGTTTATGGCTCTTCTATCTTGTTACGCAGGTGTTCATTATGCTGTTTATGTGAACCTGGGGACTCAGCTATCCTGCTCGGTTTTTTAAACCAGTTGTTAAAGTATTTGTGCAAAAAAAGTAGACCTGCTGCCTACTGCAAATGTGATTAACGTGGATAGTGACAAGGTGAAGAAAAACACTGTTCCCTCTTAAAGCTGATGCTTATTCCTTCTCCTTTTCCAAACTATCTATATTTTTGGGGATTTCATCTAACAGTCCTATTTCTTAACCTGTTCTCAATATTAACAGCTGATTTCAGAAAAAGTATCAGTGTAGTTAGCCGGAGAGGAAAAACAACGAGGATCATCCAATTCTGCAGATCTCATTGCCCCACTCATCAGATTTCAACTAACATAAAGGTAGAAAATCATAAAACATTTGACTATGAGATGGTCTCTTCCTAAGGGAGTCACCACATTGCTAGGCCAGCCTGCATACTCCTGGCCCTTTGATGAAGCAGTTTCTATTACTGTAACAGAGCTGCAAACACCCAGTTTTGCTTTTGTGGGTAAGGAACCCATAAACTCCAGCTACTGAACTCCAAAGCCCAGGCTTCCATACAAACCCCTTTATGGCCAGATTGACGAGGGGATACGCAGCTTTTAAGAAGTAACGGAAACGTTGGATTTTGGAACAAAGGACACTAAGACAACATTGAGACATCATGCAGGATAAACCAAAGGACGCAGGTGCTTCCTGGGTGGAGAAGAGAGAAACCATGACACTGTTAGCACAGCTCTGCACCACACTATTAAGGCTGGAGAAATCCTGCCTTCTCCCAAACAAGCCATCTTCACCACAGCTTTGCACTGTTGGCACCCAGTCAGACTCACACTGACTGCTCCAGTTTTTATCCATTTAATCTTACACATCTAAAGTGTTGTTTGCCATCCTATTTTGTACTGCTGCATATGTGCAATGGTCTGAGAAGGCCAACTACAAAATAGAGCAGCAGGCTCATGAGATTAGGAGAAACAACAGGGAATCAAGCCTCAAAGGGGTGCTGCTCCTGTTTGCACTTAGTCTCCATTGCCTTCCACTTTAAGCACCCTGAGCCTTGCTATGTAGGATGATGGACACTCCTGTTTTGTTTGGAGACTATTCAGCATATTCCGGACACCACAGTTTTGTGCCTTCCCTAAATCAGTCCAGCTAGCAGTCCCTGCAGTATATTATAAAAAATTTATCTAAAAAATACATGAAGGAAAGGAAGCACTTAAAAGTACTCTGAAATATTTGGTCATGAAAAACAAGCTTAGAAAGATAGGCCTGCATAGACCTCTTGGGTCATCAAGTCTACTTCCCTGCTATCTTAGCCAAACACATCACATAATCCCTTTCAGAAACTCATTATACTCCATCTTAAAAGTAGCTTGGGGTTTTTTGTTGTTGTTGTTTCCACTGTTCTCCTTGGAAAGCAATTGTAGAACGTCACTATTCTGTTTGGAAACCTGCTTCCAATTTCCATCCTCAATTTATTCATGACCAATTTATACTCACTTGTGCCAATGTTGTCCTTTAGTTTAAATAGATGTTTTCTCTTCCTGGAGCTTATGCCCATGCAGTATTTATAGTGGCCTCCCTCAGCCTTCATTTTGCCAAACTCCTCTCATACTTAAGACTCTCCCTCCCCATGGTCACTCTAATCGTCTTTTTCGGTAGCTTCACGAAAGTGAAGTGAATCATTTGTGAATAGCGTGCACTATCCTGGCTGATTGCTAATATGTGACTCATAAACCCTTACCAGCGTTTCATTATCCTGCTGAGAATACTTTGCTTTGTATGTTCTGTGTCTTTCCCCTCCTTATTCTTTTCTTACCTATGAGCATGCAGATATAGTAGAAACCTGGTTAACAAGCACTTGCACTCAAATCCTTCTGAATTTCATCCAATTTATCCTATCCTGGTCTTCAAGGTCACTCAGTTCTTCCTAAATGAGAGTTTTATTCGTCTCTGCAGTGACAGTACCTCCCTCCCTTATGCCACTGGTAAATTCCATTAGCACACACTTAATTTTTATGAGATCATCATTAATATAAAATGTTAAATAATATCGGGCCCAAGACTGATGCTTGTGAAGCTCTACTACCTTTCCTCAGTACTGATCTTCTCTTCCTACTACTCACTTTCTTATTCACTTTTCAATTTCTGTACTAATCTCCCATTTTAGCTAATAATTTCCCACATGGCACTGTACCAAATGCTGTACTTAAGTTTACATAATTAGCTCTAAGCACTTCCTTTGTCTAGAAAAATCAATTTTGATGATATTTCAGGCACCGGAACTTGTAGAAGTACCTGAGAAGTGGAGGTAGGGGAGACAAAATGAAATTACCTGAAGTTTTTTGAACACCTGCAAAGATTTGGACTGATTTTCATTTTCCAATGAGCTGCTTCATTCATCCCTAGTGATGACATTTTCATACATTGTTGAATTTTATAACAATTCTGAATATTATAACACTAATGCAAGAGCATCATTAAAATTCTCCAATATTGTTATTTGACCAAAAATAAGAATGACCTTCAGGACCTTTATGAAATTAATGCTACTGCAGCACTGTTACAGGAAGGCCTTGTATAAAGGGCTATAAAGCAAGATAAAAAGTAAAGTACCTGTATTGGTAGTTTTGCTGATACAGCATTATCATCGTAAATGTCATCCCTGTAGAAATACTGAAAAAGCATCTTCAAAATCAGTAGCTATTGCAATGTTTTTGAAAAAATATTTAACTGGCAAAATGCCACATTAAAACACAGCTAACTTTAAATATTATTTTCATTATTTCATGTCACTTTCATTTTTAGTGTAATCTAACAAAATATTCAGAGCAACTGTATAGAGTAGTATCTGCAGACAGAGACTTGCTATTCACACAAGAAAGTGATGCTGAGATTCAGTAAAATGTTGGTTATTCTACAGGGTACCTGCAGAGTCACCATTGTCATGTTTCCTTTTTCAGCTAAATGAAAGAGGTTGGAAAAAGCAGGCTACAATTAGCAAATGTGTAATTAGCTATAAGGTTCTGAGTTTCAACACAGAAGGAGAATCCAAAGACATTTTGGCTTAAAGTTCACAGATTAGCATATATTTCTACAGCCACCATGTTAGTCATGATATTCAATGGGGAAAAAAGGAAAAAAAAAAATGGAAGATGGTTATAATAAATGAAGTTTAGCTGCAGGTGCAGATGCCAGCTTTATACTCCAGGAGACATACATTGTTCACATCTCATTCACTTTGAGAAAGGCCAACCTGTAAGACTGGGCTGTCACAGAACTGCTCAGTGTTTGGGTACTTGTGAGGGCGGTTGCAGATTCAGGCTTTTGCCCCCTTCAAATTAAACCTATAGCCCAGGGAAAAATCTCCTTACCTCAGAATCTTAAGTCCTCAAGTGGCACATTATCTACTGTGAGGATTTCTGTACAGTGCTCAGAACTTGAAAAAATAAACTTTCTCATCACCCGAAAATCAGGTGTTTGGTGGCATTGATTGGAGCTGATTCTGGGGGAGGACTGAGAATGTGAAAGGTTATGGACCTTTATGAATCAAACTCTTTATACTCATCAACATTTGTCTTCTGAGCACAAGTAATACACGCATACCATAAATGACGACATTTCACTGAACTTTAACAATATTATTTCCTCTGTGTGGTCTCACTGCTTACCTGTGCAGTTGTTTTGAATACTTTGTGAGTGAGATAACACTAAAATTGAAAGCTACATAATATGGTGAAATTCATATTAAAAGTTATTGGTGTTTTAATGCGGTTTCTTTTACCGGTTAATATTTCGTACTTCTTTCTCCAGAAGCATTGCAACAGCTGGCTATTTTGCAAGTGCACGTGCATTACCAAGCAGAGATGCCATTTGCAATAATGTTAGCATAAGCAAAACTACTCAGAGAAGCTTGCACCTTTTTATTTTCTGCTATTACTCTTTCAACAACCCTTTCCCGTAAAATTCGGAAATGCACAGGTAGACATAAGCATTAGGCACCCAGCTGCTTTGGGGACCAAGACTTCCATGTCTTTATGATTTAACTGAATCAACTTCAAAGTCAACAGGGCTAAACTGTATAATGACACTCTCAGGGTGGAGTAAATGTCCATGCTGGAGCTCTTCCTGGAGAAATTCCTGTGTGAGCAAGTCTGGAGTTGAATATAAGCTTTAGAAACTAGATTTCCACACAACACACGCACAGTAGTTAAAATTGATTTGCTGACATCCCATACGAGTTCCTAACAGATATTTATCTGAATTACAACAGCACCATGTAATTAGGCATAAATAAGGGCCTTTGTTCTGGAGGGGAGGAAAGTTTATAAATTCTGAACCATATGCAATTGCGTGTCTAATCTCTGCCTGCAATTATTTCAAATGCACATCCAGATGATAGCATATATATTCATTCTGAGATTCATTGAGCTTGAGGCCAGAAGGGATCATTATGCCATCTGGCCTGACCTCCTGGATATCACAGGCCATTACATTTCCCCAATTATCTCTATATTGAGCCCTGTAACATGTGTTTGACTAAAGCATAGCTATTTTTGACTAAAGCTTATCTCCTAGAAAGGCATCTAGTCCTGATTCGAAGCCATGAAGAGGAGAGAATCCACTACTTTGTGGGTACTTTGTTCCAATGGCTAATCACACTCACTATTAAAATTTAGGTCATGTTTCCAATTTGAATTTGTCTGGCTCCAGATTCCATCCACTGGATCTCGTTACACTTTTCAGAGTTAAATTAAAAAGCCCTTTGGTACCCATTATTTTATCCCTGTGTAAGTGTTTATTCTCTGGAGTCAAGTTGCCTGTCAAATATTTTGTTTTGGTTTTTTCCAATAGGTTTCACTGAACTCTGAAAGATCACAGGGTAAAGTAAAGTTCTCTGGTCCTTCTTCTCTATGTATTTTTATTTTACCAGGTATGTATTTCAGCAGTGTCCAGCCCCTCCTTGTGGTGCTGACAATGCACACAAGGAGTGTGGGGGTCCCCGCTGCCCTGGAAGCGCATACTGAATTGCTTTCCTGTTACGAACCTCTGGTCTATAACGAAGTCTCTCCTTCCCAGTACACAACTGTAGGATGAGGGAAACTATACTACTCTCAAGTTTCATAAGTACAGAATTCAGTATGTACCATTTGATCCAAATGGGACCAGTTTATTGTATAATCCAGGTTTCTTTTATGATTGCGCTCATCTCATCATCCTATACTGTCAATTTGTGGTGATACACAAACTGCTTCACCCGAAACCAAACATTGCTCATGGCAAAATAAAAATGCCCTGTGTGCACATCCCTGCTTCCAGCTTGAGTTTCTAACATTTTGAGATTCCAATCAGAAGTCTACCTATAACAGCACAAAGGGAAAATATCCAGATAGATATTTTCTTTTAAAATTTTAGGTGGTTTATTAATCAGGTTTAAACTAAATGTTAGAGCAAATAGTTCAGTACAGCGTGGCATGTATTCTTTCTTTGCACTAAGGAGAGATTTTTCACTTCATAAATAGTTCAAAATCTATTGTCATGATGTTACATTAGTCTCAGTACAGAGAGATACCCCCACACACTTCCACTCTGAATGTTTTGTGTAGAGAGCACACTGGCAGTGAACTTCACTGCATGCTCATATCACAAGCCAGGCTGTCAGCAAAACAGACACAATCTCAATAAGGAAAAAAGAACTTATTTTGGTTATACTAATTGTTCTTTGAAAGTTTTGCCTTAGTATTTTGGGCACAGATTGCTTTTCTGCCCTACATCAGAGACTTCAGCAACAAAAAAGATTTACATTTCTGTCGTAAAAAAACCCAGAACCAAAGGATGTGTGTATATACACACACATATGTGATGCTTATACTTTAAAATACCCATGCATATTATATTTCTACTTTTTTCCTGACAGATACTGAAAAACACCTTCATTAAGCTTTATCTTTTCCCACTGCTGAAAGACTGCAATAGAGTTTCTTTGTTCCAGCCCAGGAAAGAAAACTTATATTGGACTCAACGGCTGGCTGTACCATCGGATCGTAAGCTACACTGATAGTAAGATGATAAGTAGCTCTAATCCTTTTCTGACTGAAATCAATAGCAGAGCTGTCCTGCTTGCAGTGAGAGCGAGAGCAGGTGAAACTTCTCTCAGCAGACAACAGGAAGCGTGTGTTTTTGGAGAGCAGCAATCTTTAGGCAAGAACTACCCAGCATTCGCCTTCTGGTTAGACCCTTCCAGCGCTGCACAGTTCGTAGCACAGATTAGCAGAACTCTGCAGATCTGGCATCTCCAAGCATCACAGTGAAAATCTGTGGGTGTACTAAACCCACGTCCTTTTCATTTTGATATTGATTGCAGACTAAATCAAATACAGTGGGAGAGAGAACAGAGCAAATGAAACCGAGCTGGCCAAGACAACAACATTTACATGCCAAGAGATACTCTTATTCCTCATATCACTGTCACGGCTCTGTGCATTTAAGGCCATTCCCTAAGGCAGATGTGGGTTTTCCAAAGGTTAGAAGCTAAACAGATGAAGTCTGGGTGATGCAGAGGATCCACATAACTCTAGGTCACCGCTTTCAATCCATACCATATGGTTACCCTCTGAGAGCCAGCACTCATGCAAGTGCCTGCAGAGAACCATTCCCCTTGGCTGGCATGCTTGGTAGCCCTGTTGGTTGGGAAGCCATGTCTCAAGCATGGCTGAACCCTCCATGTCAGGGTCAAGGTGAGCCAAAGGACAAGATGAGGAAGACTGCACGAGGTAGCTTGCTACTCTATTTTAAGATAAATAAAACTGCCTCAGCCACCAAGACAAAAAGTCTGCAAGGCTGAAAGGAAAGCCCTTGCCTTCACCTTCCTCAATGAGTCTCTTGGGTTACACCCAAGCTGAGGTAGCAATGGCCAGTGGGGAGCAGGAAAAAGCTTAAGGTACCAAGGATGTCATTCTCCCTAGCGTCAAAGGGGAAGTTTTGTTTGGAGATGAAACGTGCTGCTTAACTTGGCATAACATACCCATGAAAGGATGCTACCAGGGCTATGGGAAGTGAGTCCCAAGTCCCAACCATGGTAAAGAGCCCCACACAAGGCTGATGCCCCTGCGGGACTGGCTCCTAAAAACCAATTATAAAATACTTCACACTAGAGTCTTGTTTTATTTGTATGTAGTCATTGTGGCTCCCATGGAGATGTTGTCTAAGCACCCTGATGGTGTTTGGGGACAGCATCCTCATCCTGACTTCCTTGCCTGGGTGAGATCAGGCTCCCCTGTCCCTGGGACCTCACATCTGCATGTACTAAAAGTCCTTTTTCTGAAGGAACTGTCCTCTAAAATATAACTGAAAACCCTCACTTCTAGTGGTACAAGGAAAATGTGTATGAAAAAAATGAGAGACTAGATCAATTAGATATTTTTTTTTGCCCAGTGCTTAGCACAAATCCCCTTACAGCAAAAATGTTAGCTGTGTCTGAACAATTTGCACTCAGGCTTTCCAACCTGCAGTTCAAAAAATGTAAACATCGGGCCATTAAGATTTAATTGCTTTTTGTATTCTCTGCAGAAGCTTTTACTATGAACTATTCATAAGCACGCTCAGAGCTGTCCAAAAAACACATTAGGGCTTTCCTTACAGAGGAATGTGCTCAGGAGCACTGGCAGGCACCAGGCTGCAGCGACCTGCCCGCCAGAGAGACCCCAGACCTCCAGAGAGACCCCAGCCCGCTGGGGAAGAGCAGTGCAGTGGCAACGGGACAGTCAGGGACCACACTGGTGCCCGGTGAGGAAACGGTGCCAGGCCTTTGCCACTCGGACCGTAGCTGACACATTATTCTTTTGCTGCTAAATGTAGGTGTTTGACTTCAATTTCCTGCTCTTGTTTGACAGCTTAAACAGGCAGAAATATCCTGCCTGGAATTTTTTTCTACCTCAGAGAGCTCTTCAGCAAATATGAGGGGGCTTTCCCTCACCAAGATATTGTAGTGCAAATTTCAAAGCAAAATATAATTCTCATTTTATTTTCATTTAATTAGTTTTTACATAAATATTTCATCAAATACCTGGCTTTTTGTGTTGTTTAAACACTTTCTTTTTCTGTTTTTCCTGCAATATTTTCACCCATCAATTTTAATAGAGAGTAGAATAATACTGGCAGATTTTTAGGGCATCATAACTGTTTTTTTATAACTTTTCCAAAATTTCCTCAGTTTCTACAAGTATTTCAGAGATGTAAACCTAACTTCTTTACGATAGCATGTATATATTTTAACTGAGAAATTACTGAGTGAAAAAGAGGAAAAGCAAATAAAAGTATACAAGAAATGAGATAATTCTAGATAGCACATTTCATTTAACAGAAAAAGGAGACAGTCACCGAAAAAGAAAAGAAAAACCAACAAAACATGTGCTTTTCCCTTAACTGAGCCGTGTCCAGACTATGTCAGTGGAAATGTTCCTCTTCAAGGAACTAACTTCAAGGCATTTGAGGTCAGATAATTTGGTGGAATATCACATTTTTAGCCCACTCCTTTCTTACCAGTTGTGCCCCCTTTAATGAGTCATGTCTTTCTTTTGTAAGAGTGTATAAATGCCCCCAGTGTGACTAAGGTCAAAGTAGTAACAATATAGTCATAGGCTTGAAACCCCTTCTGATTCAGCGTCTGTAACACACTCTTCTGCCTTAATCTTCAAGAAGAAAGGACTGATGCTTTAAAAAGTCCTCATGTTCCTAATTAGTCACAAGGTGAAAGTAATTTTTATAGAGATAAGACTATGTGCTTTCTTTACATGTGTTTAAATGTCATTCTTCACTTCCAATGGCAAAGATATGTAGGGACAAAGTATTTATAGTAGCACCATAAAAAAAAAGTATCATAATACCTTTGTTCTACACAGTTGGTGCTCTATTAACACAGTATATTCACTGCTGCCTTGATTGGCAAAAATCTAATAACACAAAACTAGATCACTAATTTTTGACCTCTTACTTCTCAGTTTCCTTCAAGGGGTAAAGAGCTGTTTTACTGAAGCCTTTTTAAATTACATTCACTGAAAATTATACAGTAAAACTAATTCAGAAGATTATCTCTTTACAGAGAAAATGTGAAATTACCTAAGCCTAGAGCAGCATCGGGAACAATGTAATGAGCCTTTAGTACTGCAATCCAGATCACCTGCTAGTAGATATCACCATTTCTCCAGAAAATAGCACCCACTAGTATATAATGTGCATCCACCTTTTTACTGCCTAGAGGTAAGATTTGTTTCCTTCCCTTCAGCTCATTTTCCCTGTTAGTACAAACTCCACTTTTCCTGTCTCTCTTCCCCTCACTGAACATTACCTCCCACACCTTCACTGTGTTGTCCTCAGCTTCAAAGAAACAGAAACCTCTAGACAGCTATAAGAAACAAAGTCAGTTCTCCAGTAATAGCTCTGGGTCTAGCTGAGACGGTGGCATTACTGTATTTTCTCACTGTATTTAGCTTCCCTGGCACTTCCCCCGCGACAGGCAACGTGTCCCCTTCCACCGTGACATACTGCAGTCAGGCTGAGCAAGCACAGATGCAGGAAAGGATGAATAGAACTGAGGCACCGCTGTTTTCTCTAGTCCTACCTATTTATCGAAGTACTTTTATGGTCCCTGTCCAAGCTCTATCTAAGCACTACAGGCAATTAAAAGCTGGCTCTATGGGATAAGGATCTAATTTTGCAATAGAACAACTAGAACATCAATACCTCTCATGGATTAAAACAACCAACCAAGCCAATGCTGGCCACACGTCCCTCACCATCCTGAGTATGTTTTGTCCAGTTAGGCAAAACAGAGATCAAAATTGCATTCAGGTCGATGGATGAAGACTGCTGTATCACCACAAACTAAGGAAGGAACGCACTTTGGGTAAACAATTCTGAGAAATATCTGTTTGTGATATAGCTTAAGATCCCTCAGTTTAAGATGCAACACGTAGTCTTATCTATGCCTTTCTAAATAATTTGTATCTCATATACAGATTTGAACCATCACACAGCACTCATTTCCACGTGCATTTGTATACCTGAGGCTACTACATTTTCAGTTTGCAACAGGTACTCCTGAGTCACAGTCTCAGCCTGATTTTACAGCCTGATCTGTAAGTATCACCCAGCCAACCATGCCATATTATATGAAGACCAAGGAATTATTTTTACTATCAAAAATTTTTGTGATCTTGCTTAAACCATTCTTTTGAAAAAACATTTCTTCATCTTCCCTTCAAATAATATTTTGGTTCTTTTTTGTGCAGGTCTTTTATAAAGGTAAAATTAAACACAGTGCTGCGGCTAAAATATATAAGACCCATCTGCTCTGGCTGCTGAGAGATGTTTATCTACAACATCCTCTTGATTGCCTAGGCAGGATATGCAAGAAGAAAGGACCTAAGATTCCAGATCAGCTACCAAAAATTGAATAGTGGCCCAATTATTACCCAAAAATTGCAAAGGTCAACAGCCCCAGCCTAAATGTGTTTGGTTTTTTTTTTTAAAGCAGCAGTTCAGGACCTAATTTGCTGACTATCATAAACATAATGTTATTTAAATTGAGTTCCTTCTGAATGTGATTTACTGCCAAACTTTATTGAGTTTATTTTAACACCATAGTGGGAGATGAAAAAATTAAACTATCATTTTAACTATTTTTCTAAAGGTTACATTAGTACATTTCATTTCTTTATTGCTTTACTGAATGTCAAGGTGCAGAGCACTCAGCGAAGCTTGACAGTGACTAAGAGATATAAAGGTCATGTCGTGTACATTTGCTTCAAAAGTTCAACCTTTGTTTTACCTAGGAAATTATTCACAAATTACTGCCTACAACAAAAATTAATAAAAGAAGAGCTCATCCACACCCAGAGCACCAGAGACACCACAGGAAATTCTGACATGGGGAAACCCGCCAGTCCTCAGGGCTGTCTTTCCATTTTAATTTCAGTGGTGTTTTAAATTCAGACGCAAAGCTCACCTCTGCCTACGTGGAGCGACACCGTCACGGAGCAAGGTCCCTCCGCTGCCGCTGGCTGAGCACGCTCAAGTTGCAGCTGGAGCATGAGGAGTTCGTCAGCCGCTCCCTTTGATCTCCAGAGCCCCAGAATCCTTCTGAGGGCCAGAGCAATAATAAATATTAATAGGCAAATTAACTACTAACAATAATAAAATACATGATGGGTGACAACATAATAGGTGAAAACAGTAATAAATTCACATTGAAGAATGTGTCTGCTCTGGCCTTGCCCCAAGCATCCACACACACGTCTTTTCTTTGTCATTACTGTATTCTTGAGATAACCCCTTAAAAATGAAATTAAAATATGCATCATCATTTGAAATTTTTTTTTCCACTTCAAAAGAGCAAATTTGTCATAGGAGGGTTTAAGTTGAATTAAGAAATGAAGTATTTGGTTAACAGGGTACTTGGCTTTTACTACAGATGAATATATCACTGTTATTGCAGTTTTAATCTTCTCAGTGTTTTTTTCAGGAACAGCTCTGAAGTCATTACTGCCGGGGGATGTTTTAACATTCAGGATGTGAGCAGAAGCAGGGCAGGGGGCTCATTTTTGGCAGGACAGGGGAAATAGTGTTAAGAGGTGAACCCACAACCAGCTCGGGTTGCCCCGCACCAGTGGCAGCACTGGGGCTGCTGGGTTTCACTCGTGAGGCTCTGCTGTGAGCTGTACAAGCCAAGCTGCTCACCACTGCATCAAGAGGCACCGCAGAGTCTGACATGGGGCTTCAGCTGAAGGAAGAAGTCATCTGTGATGGCTGTAGAAACAAGTCTTCTGCCAAGAGAAAGATCAGAATCACCATGGGCAGGGAAACCCAATCTTCTTCCTTTTCTCCACCGTTTCTGCACCCCACCTCCCCAACGAGTCCTGTGCCTTTGAGGTCCCTGCCCCTGAAACACCAGGGCTGTCCTGCAGCTCCGACCCCTTCGGCACACACCTGCAGAAGGCACAAGTACGGTTGCCTGCAGGCAGCCCTCCTGCAAACCCTGACAGCAGAAGGGCCATTACTGCCAGTGAGCTGCCCCTTGCGTGGGCCATCACGAGCCCTGGGGCAACACTACGTGCCTTGAGCAACAACCTGCAAATGGAGTCCAGGAACACACCACCTATGCAGAGCTTCCCATGCCCCAGCTTTAAAAAAAACAAGACTTTAGTGATAGTGTCAATGCCATGGGAGCTCTACAAGGGATGAGACACGCTGGGGCTCCGGTAGGGTGAGCTGTTTGGTCACTTCTCCCCTTGCACCATCACCACATGTGTAACGGAGAGCAGAAACCAGAAACCAAGGGAATTCTGTGCAGATGGCTGAGAAGACAATTCAGCAAGACGTAAAACCCCACCTGACTACAGGGCCAGGCAGGATTTTGGCTGTGCACTGTGATTGCCAGTCCATTCCCCATCGCATGCTCTGAGTGGTCCCCAGGAAGCTGGTCCCACACCTTGAGCTTTACATGGTGCGGTTTACATTAGTTTATTTTTAATTCTGTGGAGAATGAGGTTTGACACAACTGCAAAGATGATCAACTGAAAAAGCAAAGTGCTGCATGTCCACACGACAGGGGCTGCAGAGCTTGGGCCCTGTGAAAACCAGGGTGCCACAATCTTCTAGCACGTTTTGCAGAAGACTGCACAGGACCACCTCTGAATGCACCAAGCCTTGCTTTCAGCTAAACCAAAACTGGGTTGGCTCTTGTCATTTGAAACAGGGTTTTTCTCAAGTAAGGAGGGAGTATATTGTTCTATATTTCTTATGCCTTTTTTTGGCCATTTTCTTTCTATATCTGGCTTATCTTCCTATTTTTCCTGCCTAGTCTTTTACATAAGTTTTCTAGGACCCTGGACTTCTCTGTACATTATCAGATACCATGGCCTGCTACTCTTGAATGTGCTTAACTTGAGGATTTTATTCTCAATTTGACATCCCAACTAATTCAAGACAATTTTTAGAACAAGAAGTCTTTCTTTCTGAATTTCAAATATACAAAAAACACACAGGCTTCGTAGAAATACACGAGCCAAAAGGCTGAAATTCAGTAGGTGCTTTTTCTCCTGTACAATTTGTTCTTCATTACAACAATGCAAAACACTGCAAATAAAAATGCAGAAGAAAAATTAGACTCTGGTTAGCAAGGGGGATATAACCTAATACCAGCCACTATTATACTGCCTTATGCTGCTTAATGAATCAATGCTGGCAGGAAAAAAGATTGCTGGAGCCTGAGGCACTTAATAACGGCGTGTAACATAACACGCATTTCCCTTTAGGTGTCACTCTGAAAAGTTGGTATGAACAATTTCTAGTTCTAATGTAATGAGAGCAGAGGGTGATGCTGTCAAGATGAGAGATTCTGGCAGCATGGCGTGAAGCTGCACGTTAGGCGGCCGGGCAAACCATCCTGCCACAGCGCTGGGGGCAGGATGGGTGTCCTGAGGCTCTGTGCCTGGTGGCGAGGGCAGGAGTGTCCTCCCCACCGTGGGCGCCGCCCGAGACCTGCCACCACCACCAGCTGAAGAGATGTCAGGTGGATTTAGAAATGAGCATGTGAGCTGTTCACACAAGATATAACTGAAAGCGTGCAAGCTTCAACTGCTCCCATCAGAGCCTGCACAGCCTGGAAACAAAAAGAGAATGACCATTAATAAAATGCAGTACATGGAAATGCCTCCTGGTTAGCACAGATGCTGCAGGTGTTGCACAGAACAACTAATAGCATCCACCTGAAAAAAAACCTTAATATTTGGCCCCATCTTCATGATGTATCCCAACTCACATATTCCTCCCACCTGGGACTTTTGACTTTTCTTTGGCCTCCAACTAGCAGCTTCCCCTGTACAAATTCAGGTGCTATCATTCCTCCCCATCTGTGGCTGCCTCCTGTATGCCGGGTGTGCTCTCCAGAGCATCTGCGCTGGTACACTGCCTGTAATCAGCAGTGAAATACTTTAGGGTTCATTTCAGTGAATGATGTAAAGCTTGAATTGTATTATATTATCTAGTAATTAATAATAAGAAGAGATCCTGCACAGTGTAACAATAGCTATAAAATTGCTTCAGCTACATGGGATGCAGAGAGAATAAATGACATGATATGAACCTTATTTTTGCTTTTTTTACTTCTGCTCTGCTAAATCTTGTAACATCCTTCATGAACTTACTTCCTTTCAAAATTACTTCTTGGCAGAAAATGGAGCTAAAGCTCTGAACGGGACATCACGTCATTTCAGAATGACTCAAGGTCAGCCAGTTCATTTTTTAAGCACAAAAAGCTTAACTGCTCCCTGCTAGCCAGGGAGAAGCTCCCCGCGCTGTTCAGTCTGCCAGGTGCCATCTCTGCGCAAAGAGGGAAAATAAACAGGAGCAAATGGGAGGGTGCAGGACAGTACCAGAAATACCAAGTGACCTGGTGTTGCGGGAGGGGGGATCAGGTTTAAAGACTAATTTCCTACGAGTTGCAGTGAGAGGATCTTAATAATATTGCGATGGCAAAGGAGCATTGCCCTGCCACAAATCTCCTGCGCTCTTTCAAATATCAGTTCCACAGTGACAATAACCGCAGCAACTGGTTTGTGTCCTTTGACTAAGAGCCAGTTTATACAATTAATAACGCATCCCTGCCCAATCAACAGAACGATCCGTCCTTGCCCCTAGGTACTAATCATGTGTCAAGACAATTAATTGCAGCGATGTACTATGTGAGGAGGGTTGCCCTTAATGTAAAATGTGGCAATTTTTCTGAAGGGCCCAAGGCAACGATCATCTGAATATCCTCCCTTACAGTAACACCACCTTCTCTAAATGAGAGAGGAGAACTTAGTCAACATGAGACCTAAAAACAAACCTCCCTCTGGGTTCAAGCCCATGAGATCTGGAGCACGCTGCCACCTCCCGCTGAACAGGATTGCGCTCTTAAGCAAAGGTTACAATTTTCCACTTAGATGGGATCAAAAGTCTGGATGGCTAAATTTAAAAGCCGATTACCACAAAGAATTTTTAAGAAGACTTTTTTTTTTTCTCCCACCGACTTTGTTAGTTCACAAGAAGCATTTTCCTCACAGAAGCTTTGTCCTGTATCAGCGAAGGCTTGCCATTGATTTTCACAGAAATATCATCAGACCTTCCATTAGTCACCATCTCGCTGGGCGTGTAATTGAGCACAGATGAGGGAAGCTAGTGGGGAGCCTGAGGACATGGACTTTGGGCATAAAAATGAGTTAATATGTCAAGGTGTTCTTTGTTTCACTTTGTCTTCTCTTCCTCTTCTTTCTCAAAGTGAGAGGGGAAAATCGGACTTGGTCCACCCAAGGAGGGCAGAGCCATCTCCAGCAACCTCTTCCCTGCCTCGACCTCCTGACATCTACTTCTGGCACTGCTCTGTACCACACCCCAAGGTGGGGGAACACTCCTTCTCAAGTGAGAGGGCCAACTCTTATGGTTGCAATTAGACAAGGAGCACCCACAACCCCCTTCCCCCGTCTGCAACCAGATCTACCTGGTTGTTAGCAGGATCCCTCCTTTTGGGAGGGAAGCAGCCCTGGCAGCAAGAACCACGGCAGAGGGCTCGGTGACTGGGGAGTTGCTATCTCACCACTGCCTCACCTTGTATTTTGATTTTTCACTTTGACTCGTTGCTCGCAGTCATCGTTGTCATCAATAATAAGAGGTGCTGGGGCACATTTTACAAATGCGTGTGCTTAATCATCTTGATATCTGAGATGAGTCTTGTAGATAAGGGCTGTTATCTCCATTTCACAGGGGCAACAAGAACCCTCCAGGGCTGCACAGGATGGCAGCAGCCACACAAGGCTCCAGCAGCAATGTGCAGACATCCCGTTATGCAAAACCAAGGGGAGAAAAGCCCTTCCAGTGCTCCAAGGGGTGGATTTAACCTTACATGTCGTTCCAGGACCTGGTGAGTCCCACCAAGCCCTTCCACTACTGTAGAGTGAAGATAACTTTCCCCGCTATGTCATACCTCCCCATGGCTCATCCTCACCAGCAAAGGACAAGGTCAGCCTTCCTGGCTCCTTTGGTACATGCTGTTGCGAGTCAGACCCTGCCTGGAAAGTGTTGCTCTCCTCCTCGTCCTGCTGTGAAAGGCCACCCTGTCCACTAGTCATTGGTTTCTTTCACATACAACAAATTGCACTCATAATGGGAGAGCCCAGGCAGAATTCCCCTGAGAGTCTGAAATGACATTTTTCAGGATCTGACAATAAAACACCACTTGTGCTCTGCCTCTCGTCTGTTCACCCTTTCAGTTAAGCTTTCATCCTGTGCATTAGAGAAATGAGTCATTTTTACCATCTCTCATGCACTCACATTCTCAGTACTTTGCCTTAATCTTCAGTTTTTCACTATCACCTGAAATATGGTCCTTAATCTCTAATATTACTTTATGGGGAAAAACCACTAAAAAATAAATCACAGTTATAATGAGAAGTTTCCAAAGACTAATCCTAAAATGCACTCCTATAATAATACAGGGGAATCTCTACGCTCAGTATTAAAAGGACAATTTTTCAGTGCATCTCCAGTATCACAGATACACATAGCTCTTCATTTTCACCTGCAAATGACTCCATAGATTAACAGAGAGACAAAACTCAATCAAGCATGTCTGTCATTGCGATTATGGCCTGGCTGTAAAGCAGTTTCACAGAATGGGAGAGGACCATGATATACCTATCACAGCTTAAAAGCCTTCTTCCTTGCACCAGATTTCCATAACTTTATTCAGTGTTGTAGATTAAAGGTTCAAAAAGATCGTATTTGCCCATAGGGATGGCAAACGAGCAAAGCATTGACACTGGAGGTAGTCCATCATTTGAATTGGGTTTTGCACCTGCAGAATTCCCCTCTTTATGTTTGGTAATACCTTGTGGCTTGCACAGACCCAATGACTGTAAGGGAATATTTCTGTATTTGTGTCTTCTATCAAATAAAAAATAAAAATAACTTGGAAAGGCTGAATTAGAGACCTCAATATTTCAGTCTGACTCAGGCTCTGGAGTTCACTGGGGAAAATGTAGCCCTTAACTCTCTTAGGAAAATACACCAAGACCCATGCACTTCTTTCTGCCTGAAGGTCTTCCAGAGCGACTTTAGCACACCTTCAAAAATCCCCCACAACAGCAGTTTTAAAGTCATGGCTACCAATGCACGTTGCCACGTCCAACCGTTTTCAAATTCTGACATGCCCCCCGATCCTAAATCTAACTTAAAATTTCTTCAATCATTTTCTGACACTCTAAGCTAGAAACTTTGTTGTTTTAAATAAAAACAGAAATTCTTATTCTTATGAAAACACTAAAAGATCTGAGAGTTGACATCTCAGTCATCCTGGCTCTGGCGTGAGAGTTCATGCTTATTTTACTAGGAAATTAGCAGGTGTGCAAAAGCTCCTGCAAGCACTGCAGAGCCGCTGCAGCTGCAGGAAGCAAAACTCTCCTTCAGCCACAAGAACCAGCTCCTTGCTGCAGAGCTGCTGGGTTTGGGCTGCTCCAGCTCAGGCAGAGCATGGTCAGGTGATGCTGCGCCATGATCCCAAAAGAAAAACAAAACTGGGACACGAGTGACAGCAGGCGTCTCTCTGCACTGGCAAACTGAATGTTCCCCTTCAAAAATCCCAAAATAGCCAGTCCTGATTTGGCCCAAACAATGCAACTGAAGGCAATACAGAGACTTTCAAAAAGCTGACCACATTTTATAAGGAATGGCTTACTCATACCATTTTCAGAGAGAAAGCCACAACAGTCCTTGGTGGGGTGCAGCTTGTTCCTGTGAAGGGAAAGAAAAACCCAGGGCCAGGGCTGCCTCTCCAGTGGAGCTGCTCAGAGGGGCTGATTTTGTTCCTTATTACAAAAACTCATTTTTGCCATCTTCAATAGAAGATGGAAATCTGATGCCGTTTCATTTCACCTTTTTCCAGGATCCTGATTCTGCAAGGCTAAAGCTGAGCTCCCTTGAATGACTCTGGTGCCGAAACATGTACATAAGTACTTTGCTGAATCAGGCCCTCTTAAAGTATAAGGAGGAAGATATTCAAGCTTTCTAATCCAGCAGCACAGCGGGGAAACTGCTTGTCTCTGCGTGATTGTGTAATTGCTTTTCAAAGAGAGAGGCGAGTTTCTCCATCCACGTAGCACTGATAAACCTCAGAAGTCACTTTGGTCTCCTAGCCTAACTTTCAAGATTATTTGTTATGGGTAAAAGGAAAGACACTTCTATTTCCACAGCTGACAAGCTTTGCTTCAGGGCATGCATTTATTTTCCATGCTGTTGATCTCTTCCTCCCTGTATCAGGCTAATTCATCAGATTAATAAAGGACGATTTAGCTTCCTGCAGGGTGTTATTGATCTCTCAGGGAACGTGGCAGTTGTTTGCTATGCCACCTTTCCCCTGAGCAAAGGGGATGATTTTTAAATATTTCTAATGCTTGAAGGCTGCAGCTGGCTCTCACCCTGGAGGAGCAAAAGGCAGCTGCAAAGGGGAAATGCAGAATGTATCGCCTCCATCCCTCTACTTTCCCCCGCCTCTGTACTCAGCGGTGTGTCCAGAGCACACAAAGCCACAGCGAGGAAGTGGGAGTGAGCAACTCGCTCCAACACGGGGCTTTAGAGACAAAGCTCATCTGGGCTGAGCTGTCACACACTTAATCCACCAGCACTAGGGATTATTTGAAATATGCAGCGTAGTTCATAGATTATAAGGTCAGAAAGGACCCCTGCAATCAGCTCCTGTAACACATGCCAGCCGGGTCACTCCTCTCTCTGAGCCCTCCGGTGCCAAATCACTCACCGAAGCATCCCCCTTTGCTCTGCATTTGCCCACTTTCTGCAACAGGATGTTCTTCTGCCTCTGACAGCATTTACCGAAGCTGTGTGTTCAAACACCTCTTTGGAGCTCCTCCAGAAGGCACCAGGGTTTCAGCAAAAGGAGTCCCATCACGGTGGGGCAGGGGCCGGGATCTCAGCTGTGCCGAGCACCTCACACAGCCAGCCCCACGGTCAGCCAGGCACGACGGTGGCTGCTCAGCTCCTTCCCTCCTGCCAGGCAACGCATGGTGCTCTCCCACCTCCTCTCCAGGCCTTCCACAGCAGCAGCAGTTTGCTCTAAGAGGGCAGAAGTGGACACGTTTCAGGAATATTCATGTGTCATCCAACACAGAAACAGCAGCGTCTCCTTCCCAGTGCTGCAATTACCCTCTTTATCCCACCAAAATTATTCCTATACCTTTAGGCTACGGTGCTGGACGAGGAGCTTTAATTCACCATAATCTCTCGGTTGTTCCCTGGCTCCCTGCTTGTCTGGCCAGAAGTCCCTGCCCTGCAAACACAGCCTGGCTTCTGGCTTCCAGGATGTAGGGCTTGATGTTTGACCTTATTAAAAAGCAAATGCTGTTTATTTTTGCCAAGCTACAAAGCCCAAGTGTGCTGCCTCGGTGACTTACTCCCTCAGTCTTCACCTTTCTCATGAGTTAATGTCACCTATGAATTTTCCGTTTTCTCACCAAAGCCACTGCCAGACATGTTAAATCCTGAAAGAGCAAGACTTGAGCCCCATCAGAGCTGGGAGGACACAAACTCGCTTGCTCCCGTTTGCAGCTGTGGTGTGAGGTTTGTAAATCTGCTGGCTTGAAATCCACTCGGTATGAACTACATTAATTTTATATAATTCTAATTCCTTAATCAATAGCTTTGAAGAATCAAATATCTCTGTAAATTACAACAACATTATTACCTTTAGCAGTCTAATTTGCAATCTCATTAAAAAGATATCAAGTTCTGTTCTGTAACCCTACAGTGATGGAATAACTCTCCATCCTTCATTAGTCATACCCTTGCACGCGCTGCTACATGTTTGTCTAGGACTGGTGTCAAGCTGGGCCGTCCCCAGCTGGTTTTCAAATCCTGGCACAGCAGCAGCTTGCTTTCATTGCTGCCCAACCGTGACGACCCCAGCGCCACTGAAAATCAGTATGGCCAGTTCAGAGAGCTGCGGGGCCAGTACCGGTGACCAGTCCCCTGGACCCGCTGGTGCAGACTGTGCAGCGGTGGCTCGTGCTGTACCACACGCACGGGGTCACCGTGGGACTCTCCATCCTGTGGTAGGACCGCAGCTGAAACTTGTTTTCCCCAAACACGACACATTTATTGAATGTTTCTACATGTATCGAGTGTCTTTTCTGCATTAGCAATGGCTTTTCTGCAGAGTTTAGCTGGTACCTGACCAAATAAATGCCTTTTCTTCCCAATACATTCTGAAAATTACTGAGCTCTGCTTGTACCGTTTTCCTTCCCATATGAAAGGAAAACCCATTTTCTCAAATATATAAGAGTTTTGGAGCCAGAATTAGACAAGGAAATGTTTCAAGAGAAGGGGTCAGGGACTGGTTTCTCCCAGTGGTGGGGGGTCATCAGCAATCTGTGCAGTTAAGCCGGATAATTAAAGACTGGACCCACCCCGTGAAGCTGCCTGCATCCCTGGTTCAGGCTCATTTCTCATCATTATCCCTTACCCCATGGCTTCCAGCCCCACTTAATAAGGCTATGTTTATTTATCTGGCCTTTGGCATGACAGATAAAACAAAGCTATGCCAAATTTCAGTCCATAAATCTCAGTAAATAGATTGGATGGGCCTAGATTATAAAGGAAAATAACTACAGAGACCTTATTTTGGAAAATAAAAAAAGGTCTTAAAACTGATTTGCTGACAGGGGAGACCTTGATGTCATCCTTCTGTAAGTGGGTTATGATTGTTCTCACAAAGGCAAAATGGTATGCAAATACATCCATCACATCCTGCTGCTTCTAGCTTTATCTGTCTTTTTCTTAGTCTTTTTTTCACTTCTCCTGGAGTCTCCCAGAAGCTGATGAGGGACGTTTGTCCCGCGTACAAGACCAGGGACAAAGCGATTGGAAAAGGAAAATATCCTGCACTATAACTCTTCTGACAGGTACAAGTTTCCTGATGGTTTATGCCTGTGTCACGAGATGTAGGGTTTCATTTCTGCCCTTGAAAAATAGATCAAAGATCATTGCCAATATACATTCTTCCTTGACAATTTTTCACTGGTTTTGGAAAATATGGAGAGTTTATAGTCAGCTAATGTCCCTCCTACAGTGACACCTTTGCTGTCCCAGGTGGTCTGGAGCAAGCAGGACTCACCGGGACTGCCAAAAAGCCTTCCTCAAACCCAGAGCAATTTGTAGCATGAAAACCAGCAATGCTTTCCTACAGGATGGAAAATGCGAGGTGGTTTTTTTTCACTCTACTCAGTGCTATATGGTATCTTTAGGGTCCCCACAACACGATTGCACTCAAGCTGAACCTCAGTTCAAAAATCATGGGCTTTGTGCCTAGAGGTTAATGTGACAAATTTACACCTAGGGAGGCACCAGAGGAGCTTTGGCCGGGGGCCAGGAGCCCTGCACCCGGCTGCTCTCCCCACTCGGAGGGATTTTCACCCGCTGTGGGTGGGTGGGAGGCTGGGGCCAGGGCTGGCCTGTGCCTTGGAGGGCGGCTGGGGCTCAGGCTGCCTCCCGGCAACATGCGAGTGGCTCTGCGGGAAGCGGCTGCTGCTCCTAATTAAATAGCACAGATCCATTGCTGCTCATCAGTCTGACGGCGGTAAGCCCTTCTCCCGCCTCGGGTGCTGGAATTAGTGCTGCTGCGAGACAACATAAATTGCAGCTTGAAAATGGCAGATCAGGTGTACACTTACTGCCATTAAAAGGCTTTAAATTGGTTTAGAATTTAAAAAGAAAAAAAAATCTACCATAAAAGATCCAGATATGGCTGTAAAGGGCTGAATGCAAATGACAGAGTGCAGTTGAATTCAATGTGAAGCTGCTGTAGGACTTTGCAACACACACCCACAACATCGGCCCTTAGCAAGGGACACAGAGGCTGGCTCTTGCTTAGCAGATGAATTTTAAAGCAGTGTCAAATTAAGAAACCCGGCTTTAAAATGCTGGATGTCTCTTGAAGAACTTTAAGCCTGTTTTTGTAATGTAGGATCAAAGTCTTTGAAGCCTTAAGACAGGATCAAACTGCAGACATTTTGGACACTCTCCACCCAGAAGGCTCTAAGATCTGTGCTGTTAGTAATTATTAATACATGAGTAACCTGTTACATGACAGCGAAGTGAATATACTACATCCATATTTTTATATATATATATATATTAGGTGTATGAGCTACAATAACATTTGATAAAGGAGTGACCAACTTCTATGAAGTTCCTAAATTTCAGTCTACACTGAGAATATTTCTATTTCAAAACCACCAAATAGTCATTGGGTAAAAATCTATAAATAAATTTGACATAAAAGTCAGAACCCAGACTGCCATTCTTCCAGGACAGCCTGAGCCCACCAGCCATGGTCGAACCCAGTGAACCTGCTCCTGCTGCTGACTGCGGTGGCTTAGATGAGAGCAGGGTGACCACTTGTGCCCAGGGGAGCCCAGAGCCTGACAGCAAGGACATCTCCAAAAATGGGAAACATGAAACCAAATCATATTGGAAAGGAATAAATAATCAACTGTGCGTGTCTCACATCTGTCACAAACAGTGGCTCATCATGCGAGGGGGTGATGGACCAGTCTCGTCTCCTCAGTCTTTCAAAGAGGGACTGTATCCTTCACTGTGTTTTTACCCAATCTGTCTGGGACATCAACGCTTTTTGACTGTTTTCCGCTTTGTGAACCCTTGAACACCTTCCATCTGAAGAACAGACCAGCTTGCAGGAAACACAACCCAAATGACCGCTGATTTGCCCTCCTACTTACCTTTCCTGGAAGGGTGGGAAGAGAAGGCAGCGCAGGGAACTTACAGCAGGATGATGGAAGGCTGGAACAAGGTGCTGAAACCACCAACTCATTCTGCTATCATGGAGAAACAGGAGAAGGTTCTCTCATCCCCTCAGCATTTTGTGTCAGTGCTGGGGACTCTCTCACATGGTGGCCATGCCCCCAGCTTTCGTCCCTCCGGGCTGGCCAGGGACACCCCTCCTCCCACAGTGGGGGCATTAGCCCACACCTAACGCTGCAAAGCACATCCGAGGGAAGGCAGGACTCCTGAGAGAGGCTTTGGGGAGCACTGCAGGAATAGCTGTGTTTGACTACAGAAGCAGTGAGCAGAAGAGAATGACCACAAAAATCAAGAGACATCAAGGGAGAGAAACAACAGCCTTACAGTCCCAGTGTCCGTTATCTGGACACTGGTGTAACAGGGACAGAACAATTCTCATATAACATTGTCTTCTGAAACATTAGCCGCAGACAAAGATCTTTCTCTGTATGAATTATGAAGTATTATTTCATGTTTAATTGCATTGATTTGCATTGAAAGCTTTAAACATCAGCCTAATAATTATCTTAAACCAATTTGTCATCAGGAATACAATAAACCATTATCTATGCCAGTGCTTACAAGGAGCTGACTCTCCTGCATCAGAGGAACTGGAAGAAAATAAAAAGAAACATTTAAAATGCCAGAGCGTGCATCCAGGTTGCTGCGTTTCAGGGAAAAGATGTGAGAATTACTGCCAGTAAAGATGACAATAGAAGAAAACTTCAGAGACAGCAATGGCGCTTATTTATGCAGAATTATCCCAATGGTAGTCGGGGGCTGGCGCCCACCCCCACCAAGCTGCCCTTGCACCCGCTACGGGGCTCTCCTGCAAGGCAACACAAGGGGACTTGTGTCCCAAATCTTCCTCTCCAGAGCTGAAACCAGCCCTGAGTCCGGTGGGTGTGTGGCGGTGGTTTCTGTTGTTGCTGGTGGCATCGAGAACGGTCGCCTTTCTGCCTTGTCACTCCCCCTTCCCTTGCCCACCAACCAAGACGACATTTCTGCTTACGGAGACAACATCAGCAAATATTTTTAATAAGAAAACTTCACATTGCTCCAACCCCTGCTCTTAGTAAATGCCTGATTATTTACAACCAGCACCAGAAACACCTGGCTAGAGGCATGGAAAATTTTGGACAAAGCAATTCCAGCCTCAGCAAGTTACCACAACACAAGAGGTTTTACAGAGAGAGCTGCTGGACCAGGGTTACCAAACAGGGCTCCCACCCAGCCTGGGTTTGACGGGGGGGACAGGCTGCAAGTCCCCAAGGCCTGGAGAGGAGGTAAAAATGTTGTGTGTTATGATCCCCCAAAATTCCTGTGGGAATGAGAAGGATGAAGCAAAGGAGAGCTATAACAGGATTTGAATATTTTAAACTACTTTGACAGCCATGCACTGTAGTGCATTTTATCTGTGGGAAATCTTGCAATGGAGCGCTTTACAGCTCCCGTCCCAGGGAACAGACGTTATGCAGTGCTTAGCTTGCAGCATCGCACCAAATTTTACTACCACTGCAAAACTTCCCCCCCCACCTGGCAACCAGTTTCAACATAATGGTCTTTATTTTGCAGAGCGTGATCTTGAAACAAGCACAGTGGTTTTTAGGGGCAGGATGAAAGCCTGATGTGACTCATGGTGGTGTTCTCAGGGGGTGCTTCCAGGGCTGTCCTCCCCACCACGAAAAGGCACGTCACGGGGTGCCGGCTGGAGGGGCAGCCCATGTCTTGCTGCCCCAGGGGCTGCCGGCTTCACCCACCAGAGGCACAGGGGTGCTGAGCCAGGGGACGGGGCACACGCCGAGGGTGACAGCCCCTGCCGCAGGCACAGCCATCGTCACCCTGGGCTGCAGGTCTGAGCTCTCAGGGGGCGTTTCTTCCCTGGTTGGGAACCTGTCCAGGTTTCAGCTGGGATAGAGTTAATTTTCTTTCTAGTAGCTGCTGCGTTTTGGATTTAGTATGAGAATAATGTTGATAACATATTGTTTTCGTTGCTGCTAAGTAATGTTTACATTACTCAAGGAATTTTTCAGCTTCCCATGAAGCTGAGAGGGAGCACAGACAGGACAAGCTGGCCAAAGGAATATTCCATACCATAGACGTCATGCTCAGTATATATATGGGGGTTGGCTGTTGGGGTGGGGGGGGGCAGGAATTCGCGATCACTGATCAGGAGGGGCTGGGCAACTCATTGTCCAGTGGTGAGAGCAACTTGTGTTGTATTACTTCATTTTGCATATCCCTTTACCATTATTATTATTATTATTTTCCTCTTCCATTACTGTTCTATTAAGCTGTCTTTATCTCAACCCACGAGTTTTGTTTTCCCCTCCTTTTCTCCCTCATCTCCCTACCTTCCTGGGGGCGCAGGCAGAGAGCGAGCGAGCAGCTGTGTGGTCCTAGTTGCTGGCTGGGGTAAACCATGACAGAAGCCCTTTGCATTGCACAAATCCACTGATGCCTTGGGATTTTTATTTGATTTTCCTGAGCCACACAGCTGCCCCACGCAGCCCAGCAGAAGGCACCGCTCACCCGATGGGCAGGCTGGGGAGCAGGGCTGTGCCGCAACACAACCAGGGTGGAAGCAGCAGCACGGGAACATCTTCACTGGGCTGGCTCCTCCTGCCTTCACCACAACATTCATTTCAGCCTACAGCCCTTCAAATAAAGTATCATCAAATAATTTACAGTAGGTGTCAGCTGCAAGCTATAGCCAAAGAGAAGGTTTATTTAAGATACCATGTGGATTGTTATACAAGGTCCTGATGGATTATTCCTATCTGAGAATTTACAGATACTGCAGGAGCGTGGCCAACAATTTGGATTAGTTTAGATTAAACTCAGACTGGGTTGTTTTTTCTCCCTTAGGAAATCTCAGCCCTAGGTCAACGGAATTTTTTTAAAGGAAAGATACAGACAAAAACAACTTCTACACTTTCCAGCAGGCACCTAAAGTGCTTTTTCCATCAATCACCTTTGATATATGGAGGCAGAAGTGTGAGTTACTTCATTAAGTGCACTCACACATAACTGGGTACATTTACATATTAATCAGACAGCTGAGCTGCTAATCTTTCTATCTTATGTACATCTGTAACCATTAGTCAGAGCCCAAGTACTGTTAAATACTCCAGGTACCACCGAGTGCTCTAAAAATCAAGACGACTGCAGGTGACAGGGAAAGGCTCATATTTACAATGCTCCCGTAGAGTTGAGCACTGTTAGCTCTGCAACAGTAATATAAATACATATATCTAACACCGGGAGCTTTAATCCAGTGGGAACCCTAAGTGAGGCGAGGCACTCCCACTGCCTAAAGACCTTAGTGACTCCCAGGGAAAAGGCTGGTTCCAGTTCAGCCTTCTCCAGGCTCTTCGCTGGTGTCTGAGCAGTGCAAGGCACCTGGCACGATGCACCCTGGGAACCTGGCACCCCGGCAGGGGACCCTGGGAGATGCTGTGCCCAGGGGTCCCCATGGGCGCTAAAGGAGCAGCTGATGGGGATTTCAACCAAATGCGCTGCATGCACACATGCTTACAACAATTTAAAAGTTGCCAGTTCAGGTGGGTGTTTCTGTGTTACCCCCTACCCTGTCTTTCTGAAATATTGCATTGTGAAACTCGTCTATGGGTAATGATGGCAAGGGTCACTGCACATCGCTGCTCGTCCCTTCCTCTTTTTCATTTTGGAAAAAAGAAAAAGCTCCTCAACAAAAGAAACTGGTCCCAGTACTACAGCCTCAGGTACTGGAAGGTAGGCCCCCCTCAGGTACTGGAAGGCCGCTATGAGGTCTCCCCGGAGCCTCCTTTTCTCCAAGCTAAACAACCCCAGCTCCCTCAGCCTGTCCTCATAGCAGAGGTGCTCCAGCCCCCTGATCATTTTGGTGGCCCTCCTCTGGACCCGCTCCATCAGGTCCATGTCCTTTCTATATTGAGGGCTCCAGACCTGCACACAGTACTCCAGGTGAGGTCTCACCAGAGCAAAGTGGCAGAATCACCTCTCTGGATCTGCTGGCAACACTTCTTTTGATGCAGCCCAGGATGTGATTGGCCTTCTGGGCTGCGAGAGCACATTGCCTGCTCATGTCCAGCTTCTCGTCCATCAGCACCCCCAAGTCCCTTTCCTCGGGGCTGCTTTCTAATACCCCATCCCCCAGTCTGTATTTATACTGAGGATTGTTTCTTCCCAGGTGCAGAATCCTGCACTTGCTTTTGTTGAACCTCATGACGTTCATCTGGGCCCACCTCTCCAGCCTGTCCAGGTCCCTCTGAATGACATCCCATCCCTCTGGTGTACCGACAACACCACACAGCCTGATGTCATCTGCAGACTTGCTGATGGTGCTCTCAATCCCTCTGTCTATGTCTTTGATAAAAATGTTAAACAGTGTGGTCCAGCACAGGGTCTGCAAATCCATGTCCTCAGCTGCCCCTCTCCCTCCCTCCACCGCCTCACACACAGCTCCCGACCTGGCTTGCACAGCCCCAGGCTTTGAGCTGCTGAATTAAATCCTCTCCATCCTCCAAGAGCAGACAGCATCATGAGGTTTAAACTTTGGGTGAGAGCAGGTCACCTATTCCTAAGCACAAGGTGCCTTTGCCCTGAGGCCAGGAGCCCAGCAGGGTGTGGGGGCAGCCGGTGCCAGTCGGTTACGCACCTACGGCTGCAGAGTAAAACAAAAAACACAAGCATGTAATAGTTGCCTTTGCCGAGGAAGTGATCTGTGGTATCACTTCCTCTTTGCAGAACCGTCACAGTTTACGTTTTCTAGGCTTTAATTAAACAAAGGAAAAATAATGTGGGTGGCTGCAGCGATAACACGGGCTCTGCAGAGTGCTCTGAAAGCTCTTTGGGGCTTCAAGTTTTCATTTGCCACTTTCTCTGGATTAAATGGACAGAAAGGTTAGCCAGACCTTGAGAAATAGCTTTGTGCTTTTGCCATGAGCCATCAGCATCTGCAGCTCTCAGCGCTTGATACAGCATCAGGCTGGCTTTGCTGCCCATCTCCAAGCACAGTAACACAACTGCACCAGGGGCACATTCACCCACCCACCCACCCCTCGGGACCTCTCCCTCCTCTCACAGCAGCACTGACCCTCAGCCCACCCCCTGAAGCCCTACACTGCCCTCCCCACTCCAGCCCACGCAGGCAGGAGGGTGCTGAGAGAGAGACTGTCAGCCTCTGCACAGGCTGTGCCATCGTTCTGGGTTCACAACCAAGAGGTTCTGCCAATGGTTTTTCTCTTAGAGGAAAGCCTGGATGCCCCACTGATGCCATTACAGCCCTACACAACCCATCCCACCAGCTGGAGACGTTCAACGCTCCTACTCCTCACCCCATGGAAACAGGCGGATTTTGGAAAGCACCATCAATTCATGCTCCTTGTCTGGAGAGGCTGCACACAGCAGTGGTGCTTTACAGCCAATGGATCTCTCCTCCATCTTTCACCACTTTTTATAATGTTTTATTGATTGGATTTGTTGAACTATTTTATCGATTGGAAGTATTTCCAACCTCTGCAGTCTGGACATAAATATTAAAGAGGAGATGAGGGCACACAGGCTTTACAATGGAGCCCTGGCTCAGGCTTCATTCTGGCTGGAACCCAGCCCTGCTCCAGTGGCCTTGATTGACCCAGGCCAAAAAGTGGGAGAAAGGAGCCGTGACACACTAACACCACGTCCATATTCTTAGCTTCCAGGCAGAGGCAGCAGCCCAGTTCAAACTGGCTAAAATAAAGCCTCGGCCATGACTAACCCTTGATGCTTGAGGGAGAAGGGGATTCATGGCCACCACCGCTGTGACTGGGGTGCCCACCCAGTGGCAGTGTGAAGCCATAGATAGAAAAAAAAAAACCAACCAACAAACCTGACCCGCTTGCTGCTGGAAAGGCCAGGCCAGGGGGAGTTGCTGTGGCACGTGGCACTGGCCCTGCGGCTGACACACCATGCCCAGGCTCCCTTGCCCATCTGCTGCCCACTTACACCTGCGTGCAGGAGGAGGAGGAGGGAAGGCAGCAAGGAGCCAGCACAGGCACCACGCACCCCTGCCTGGGACATCGCCTGTGTACCAGAAAACCAAGTCCTATAGGAGGTGTGGAGAAGAGCCTGGCGGCTTTTGAAGCATCAGAAGCAAGCACAGGTCTGCTCCGGGACAGCCCAGTGCCTGCTCAGCTGCCAACCAGGGATGCTGGTTGTGGCTGCACTGGGTTAATTTGTTGAAGATGGATGGAGATTTCAAGGGAGGGACAATCACAGACAGGGTAGCGGAGAGAAGGCACGATGGGCCAGCTTGGGATGTCGGCGGAGCCAGGGACCAGCTCTGAGCACAGCCCCAGGCCAAAGCATGATGTGCAGCCCCAGGGACAGTGCAGAGCAGCACATCTCACGAGCTGGGCTCCTCCTCACCCCTTACACCAGGAGTTTTTCCACCATCAGCTATTTCATCTATGGTTTTATCCATGGATTCCTCATGGACCCGCCCTCCTCATTGCCACTGCCCCTCACTGTGTTGCTCCTCCAGCACAGGCAGAGCAGGGCCACGCACAGCCCGGGACGCCGGCAGCTCCCAGCGACGTGGGGCACAGGGAGGTGGAAACACAGTGAGGTTGCTGTCTGAAATACCACCCTGCTGTATTATCACATATCTCACCCCTGCCATTTCCTGCCCTCACTGCAATGGTAGACGGATGCTCTACCTGCTCACGTGGCCGCTGCCTCGGTCTTCTCCCCAGTCACTTGCCTGGCTTGAACATCCCTGTGAGTGCTGAGGGTGATCCAGGGCTCAGTTAGACACGAAGAGTGCAGGTTGGCCTCCACCCTGGGATGCAGTCCAGTAAAGTCTGGGTTTGTCTGCCTCAAAACCAAGAGGGATGTGCCCAGGGCAAGACATCATGCGGCTCATTTTCGGGTCAGGATTATTTCTTCTTCACATTGTTTTTAAAAGTAAGCTGTAGAGTTTGGTTTTGACTTCTAGCCTTTGTCTCTCCTAAGAGCATGAGAAAAAGAAACACCACAACGAATGCAATGGGGCAAAACCTCCAGCCCCTGTAACACCAAACCACTGAAAGATGGTCACGTTTATCACGTTAACGCAGGGAAGAACATCTCTGCTCCTTCCAGAGCGGTGGCGGTAAGCATTCCTGTGACGAAGAGCTCGTTAAACCAGAGAGGGGAGCATGCATGACGTAAGGATTCCCATTTCATACAGGAACCATCAACAAATAAACAAAACAGACCATAAAAAGCACATGAGCATCCCACTTTCTCATACAAACCCCCAACTAGAGAGTTTTACCTTTGCTGTGGTTTAGTTGTCTGGTTTAAGCAGTGGAAACAACCTATCTTAAGATGAGCTGTGCCTCTGGCTGCTGCTTCATGCTAACAGCTTATGTTGGTATCTGCCTATGAAACCCAAGCTCACGGGAGCTAGTCCCTGGGGGTTTACATGGGGTGAGCTAAGCGTGGTCAACCACAGGCAACGGCTGGCCCTTGGTCACGCTCACCTGTCTCGTGGGAAAACAACACGGCTTGTTTCCACCTGGATCCTACAGCGGTGATTCAGTGGCCTTTGCCCTGCTTCAGCCCAAACACCCCTTTCCCTCGGGAAGGTGAAGCTGAGCCCCCCGCTGTTATTGAGGAAACCCCAGTTTCCATTTCATTTCATCAGCTCTTTGCAGCCGCAGGGATTGGCACCCTCCTGCCCCTGCCTGCAAGCCCCAGCAGTGTCCAGGGGGAGGGAAAGGTCCGACCCTCACCTGCAGGAAGGAAGTGGAGTTATTTTTTAATCATTGGTAAGCACAGCTATTTATCAGCTTCCAAAAGCTCCTAAGCTCCGATCTTACTGCTGCCCCCCAGTTCTCAAATTACATACATCAAATTAAATTTGCACTAGCCACTGCTGGGAAGGATGGATGAAGTGCCTTTTTTTTTTTCTCCTTCTTTTATCAGGAAAGAACATACAGCCAAAAAATGTAGTGGTGAAGCCAGCTGTCCTTTAGGCAGCCGATTTCACAGATAAGTTACTCCCCGACTGCGCGCAGTATAGATCTGATCTCACAAATGGCCCCGTGGGGACGCGTCCTGCTCCTGTGCAGCACGGTGCTGGTACAGGACAAATCAATGCAAGGCTGCGGCGAACAAAACTCATCTTAACACACACGGTTTTTTAGCCTAGATTCAGCCTCTTGAAATCAATGGAAATATTTCCTTTGCCACATGTGCCCGCACCACGCTGATCCCATGACTTATGGGGCAGCGCTGCAGGGTCCTCCCCTTCAGGCTGCACGAACTCCCCTCATATTTCACAGCACGTGGCAGGGTCCAAAAGGTCCCACCTGGGTATTGCCTCCAGGGGCAGCAGCAGAGCTATTTTCTTGTCCAGCTCCTTTCTTCCACCTTTTCCATTTATTTATATAAACACTGCAGAGTCTCCTGTGGTTCTGTCAAACCATGACTTTATCTACGGGGAAAGCAGATGCAGCACTCCCTTTTCCCCTCCAGCACCCGTATGTGCCCACTAGTGACCCAAAGCACACAGGAAACAGCCCCATATGTTCCTATATGTGGCTATGGGTGCCTGGAAGGGTGCTGGGATGAGGAGGAGCCTGGGGGATCTGGGGTGCAGGCTTTTAGCTCAAGGAAAATGCAAGATTGTAGATTTTACAACTTTTTCTCTGTACTATAAGCTAAGTTGAACTGTACTGCATTACTGCACATTACTTCATTAGTTTTATTTAATTAATAAAAACCTAAACATTCCCCCCAAAAGGAGGCTCCTTTTGTCACCTTTAATTTCTCAACAGGGCCAAAATCTTCAAGCCCTGATGCAGAGCGTGGGCAAACCAGACCTTCCCAAAAGCTCACAGCCAGCCCAAACGCGTGTGGGACTTCCCTGGAAAGCGTGAGGGCCACGTCCCTGCCTGCATCCTCCATCAGAGTAAGAACCATTTCATGAGACAGGGAAAAAAGTGGGTTTTGCCCGTTCTGGAGTCCAGCTGAAGCAGGTCTGGCTCCCCAGGGAGCAGAGCAGGGATGTTTCCACCATTGGGAGACGGGAGGTGGGCAGAGGTGCTGCCAAGCATCACAGCCACATCACAGCACCACCAGCAATGGGCTGCGGAGCAGGAATCCCACTAAGTTCTTAACAGGATGAAAATCTAAAAAAAAAAAATACAAACTAAATAAATTGCTGAACATTTTAAAGCCCCAAGCATGGTTTCCAGGCTCTATCTCCATCATACTCGCACTCCAAACAAAGTTAAAGGAGCTAATAATAGACTTCAGCACTGGCAAACACCTTCCAGAAGCAAACAGCCGGGGGGAAGGATGGCACAGCTGATGGGCTGGTCTGGGCAGAGGGCTCGGGGTTGCTGCTGCTGTGCCCAGACACTTCTTGCTTCTCCGTGCAAGCTTTGATGGCAGCTGATATTTCACCATGCCTAAAATATTTTAAATGACCCAGCCACCCCAAATGGCTTGGCAGGGAACAGGAGGCTTGCAGCACTGCAGACATATCACACCGCTATTTCTGGGCCATTCTATAAATATGCTTTTTCTCTGGAAACAGCCCTCAGCAGCACTGAGGTCAGACCTCTTTCCAGCACTTGACCTTTCTGGCTCCTTTTTGGAGCCGGCCCCTCTGCTTCCCTGGAAAATCCCCTCCTGGATTAAGAGCTGGATCTCCCCAAATACAGCTGTTGGGGAAGCTGGGGGCAGCCGGGGCAGGAGCCCTTCCTTCCACCCAGTGAGTCCATTTCCCCAGCATCTGGCCTTCAACAGTCACACACCATGAGCTGAAATGAGGTTTAAGTGTATTTTCTAAGGTGAGGGGACCCCATCGTAATCAACTAATTAATGGCAGCTCAGTGGGCTCACCACGGGCTCCACCTTGGTGCAGCACAGACACCAAATTGCGAAGAGAAGCTGTCGCTCAGACAGCCTCCTGCCGCCGCCTCCTCCCTCTGGGACACACGGATTTACCACCAAGCAGCACCTATTGCAGTGTCAGATTTATACAGCCTGAGC
Organism: Numenius arquata; assembly: GCF_964106895.1. Classification (NCBI taxonomy): domain Eukaryota; kingdom Metazoa; phylum Chordata; class Aves; order Charadriiformes; family Scolopacidae; genus Numenius; species Numenius arquata. Next base: position 11,104,557 of record NC_133580.1, on the reverse strand, counting down.
CCTTATTTACACTTCAATTTTGTCACTGCTCACACACAAACACAAATCAAGACATTCTCACCAGCAAGGCTGCACATGTTTTCTCCCCTGGCATTTAAGGGTGGAGTGCAGCCATACTAGCAGCTAGATATTAAAAATAAATAAACTGGGGAAAAAAACAGGAGCTAGCAGCTCTGATCGAAGATGAACAGGTATTTGGATTTTCAAAGAGATAATGCTTTGACTTAAGCACACGAATGACTGATCACATTATAAGACTGTTCATCTGCTTTGTACTTGAATTAGATGATGCACTTTCAAAACCCATCCCCAGGCGGGTTGTGGGTCTTTTTGGAGATCTGGCATAAAAGCACCAGACAGACGTGAGCCACGTGCCAAGCGATGAAATGCAGTAATCGCTCACCAAGTGCCATCTCTCCGCCTTGTGCTTTGAACACAGTTTGAAACAGAAATGCAAATATCTATTTTTTATTAGTGACCCAGCTCAAACCACTTCAGTTTCATCGCAGAGATGCAGCCTGAGCAGTTCACCAGAATAAACATTTACTCAAGTGCCTCAAAGGCTGCAGAATCACATAGCAAGGAGGAAACTTTTTTCCCCAAAAAATTGAGACTGTTTTTTCCTCCCTCTCCCAGAACTGTCAGAAAAGGCCATGAAACCTTTCCATAGACTTTTCTCACAAACCCAGAGGGCTGGGGGGTCTCCCAGCCGGCCAGCAGTGCCCCGGACTGAGGTGGTGGGCATATTCACATCCAGGCTCCAGGATACAAAAAGCAGGACAGATATGTGCAGTGGTCCACGTGGGATGGACAGACAGACACCTGTAGTACAGGGTTCAGTCCAGCAGAGTGTCAGGAGATACATGGTGGGACTGATCTGCCTGCCATGAGGCCCTGGGGATGGCACCCTCCAGCTTTCCCCACTTGATGCCTTTCTTCCACCAACCTGCAGCCCACTTCTCAGGACAGACTTAAATGCTTTATTCTGCCTCCCATGGGGTGGGCTGGAACTGAAGAGTAGCTGACTGGGCGGTGTGGTGGTGTTCCCCACGTTCCCCGGGCACACAGCCCTGGGTCAGCTACAAAAGCATCGATGGGCCCTCGTGGCACAGCGAGAAAACACTATGCTTCTTCCCAACAAAGAGAGATCTAACTGCTGGGCTGGAGGTGTTTCACCAAGTCAATTTTTAAATCACCTCACTTTCTTAAAAAAAAAAAAAAAAAATTAAAAAAAATAGGCTGCTTATTTTATAAGGGGTTTCTTTTCTTTTGCACCTGGAGGAAGCAGCAACCCCCTTCGCACAGGGACATCCTTTCCCCACTCCCAGCAGAGGGATGAGGAGGGGGTTGAGGCACCCGTATCCTGCAGATCAAGCCTCTGAGCTCCTGCTCGGTGCCCTGTGGCACCAAGGAAAGGTCTGATTAACCTCACTGTGAAACAGCAGGTACTACATTATGTGCCGTGTTATACTTAATCCAGAAGGATAAAACCATTCATTTAGATACAAGATGGATTCCTTATCTGATGTCATGAAGCCAGACAGCCAAAATCTAACATTTGATCTCTGCTAATCTATGGTTTGTGCTGCTTGGAGAAAACATTGCAGCTCCTATCATCGCCCTCCCGGGGTTCCTATATTCCCATATGCGCTTGCATTTTAAGCAGATCAATAAATCCTGCCAATCCCACAATGATACGGTCTCCTCAGCTCTTGGCAGTTCACACAGCTTGTTCCAGGCTTCAGGGTTTTGCAGAGGGGGAGGCCACCTGTGTCTGCGTGGAAAAGCAAAGAGAAGGAGCAGGAGCCAAGAGACAACCAAGGGCGCATTCATCAGACAAGCTTTTCTCTTGCCCATTTGGGTTAGGACTAAGACCTACAGCCAGCAAGATAGGGCACCTCTCATTCATCTGGTACATGTGGGATTTTGTGATGGGAGAGCTTCAAAAAGCTGCAGGAGACCAACCCTGATGAGCATTACAGCCCCACTGCCAGAGGAAGCTTTCTCAGGCAGAGAGGCCTGTTCTCGTACATGCAGGAGTTGCCTCTCCTGCCTTCACCTACCTGAGCAGGGCTCCTGCTGGCTCAGCATCAATGATCAGGTTTCTGAAGAGCTTTATGCCTTCTGCGTAGCTCTGCAACTTCCTCTTCCTTTCCTTTTTAGTGACTTCAGATTTTCCACCCAACACTAAAGTTTCCTTCAAAGCCCAGACCATATAGAGCAGCACCAGCAGCTTCTGCCTCAATCACATCTCTCTCTACCTGCTGGCGGGTCCATTTTCCTTAATGGCTTCTTTTTCTGGGACATGCACAGCCCGCCTAGTTGCTAGATAACCAGCTTGACTGGTATTAACAAACTTCCCTTGTTTTCCACCCTTATACATTTGGGGGTTTTTTTTCCTATCTTTTCCTATCTCATTTGGTTCCCCCCATCCCTCCTCTTCTCCAGTTCAAAGCCTGTCCCCCCAAACAGAAGTACAAGACACTCCAGGTCACTGCAACTGCACAGCCCAGCCCACAGCTCGCCCCACCATCTCAAGTTTCATACCACATTTGGTTTCTAGAAGGATGGCCTGTATAACCTGTAGCACTCCCCACCTTCATTTACAGTTGTAAGACAAACCAAGAGCTCCACCATGCTGCAGAAACACAGCAAAAAGGAGTCCAAAGGCTCCTTAATGAACCAACTGGTAGGTGAATCTGCTACTGTCCTCCTCCTCTCACCCCGTTTCTTGTCCATCTCTCCTGAGGTCATGCAGCTCTGGCACATCCCTGCCTCCAGGCTAGGTGGGTGCCCAGGAGTTGGGAAGCCACTAGGCAGGGGGCTGTAGCATCTTCCCCTGTCCATGGAGGGCACCCGGTGACACTGCATGACGCTGCCTTTGTGCAGATGTGCCCAGGTGTTGTGAAATAAACCCCAAATTTAGAATGTCTGTGTTCTGCTCAGCTGTGAGATGCTGCGTTATTCCGATGTATGTATGCAGCAGTTGTTCAACAGGAAGGGTGATTTTAATTTGCACGTAAGAGTTGTGGAAGGTGGTCTTTTGCGATACACTGAAAGAGATGATTAGGAAATGACAACTTAGGTGAGAGGCTCCATGTGGCTTCCATCAGCTTTGCAGAGAATCACAGACTTCACCAATACTGCAAGATACTATATTGATTCCAGCAATTTGTCCAATGGCTTAGACACCATTCTGGCACCGGAGAAGATGTCTGTAAGTCAGACACCTGCTCGGCGGTCCCCGCAGCTCTGCCTTCTGTCGAGCAGTTGCCATGACAGAGGATCCCTTTTTTGCTAAAATTCCACTGTGGAGTGTATGGAACAGCCGACATCACCTGCTGAGCAAGTACCCGACCCTTTCCCCGCGTGAGTCTTCAGACGTTCACATCCACAGTTCCAACGCAGAAACGCTCTGCCTGGTATAAGAGGAGGCAGCACCAGGCACATGGTCACAGAAGACAGCCCATGAAACCATTCTCAGGAGACGTTCCCCTCTCAGGAACCCCTATCCCTCCTTCCAGCACGTCCAACTCTGCTGCACCCAGAGCACTGCAGAACCTTTAATGTCCTCCTGTGAGAAACCACCCTGCTTAACACATGGCATCTCTTAAAACAAGATGTGCAGAAGCATCTCTCCATCCCTGAATTTGATGTAACGGGCTGGTGAGAATTCATCTATACAGAAAGCTTCCAACACAAATCCTTCCTAGAGCACTACCACTGTCTCATGCATCCTGCCAAGGAGGGCAATAAGGAACAGTCTGAAAACCCTCCAACCACCCCTGGAGTGAGGACCCACCAGCAGAGCCTTCCCTTCTCAGTCACAGCAGAGGCTCTCCTGGGCCCCAGTTTCCCCCACTGATGGAAAGGACACCCATTCCCATGCTGCCAGGATCACCAGCCACTCCTGGTCCATCTCCACTAACCTGCTCTCTCCTCTCTGGCTCCCCAGCCCAGACCCCCCTTCCTCAGCGCTGGCCCAGGGGAGCACAGGGATGCTCCCACAGCCACACACGGCGGCACTGAAGAGATGCTCTAAAACATAAATCAGGCTTATGGAGCCAGTTACGTGAAGTGTAAAATAGAGGCAAAGAAAACCGAGTCATCCCAGGTTTTATGATCATTCCTCGAGAAAGAAGAGGGTTTTGCTCCCACTTCCTCTGCCATTTCTTGTTATCGCTGTAACGATGCCCCGCTGATTGAAGATGAGCCTGCCGAGTTTTAGCCTGGCTTAAAACAAATCCATCTACAGTACCAAGGAGATTTAACAACCACTGAGAGAGGGTGGAGACAGAAGCATTCATTATTTAGTCGAAAGCATATCAAATTTGATAGATCCTAAATTCCTTTTTAAATGACACCGATTAGTCCTAACTGGTGCAGGAGTCGGCATTATCTAGGTCCTGACACCGACTTCGGAGCTGAACGCAGGCAAATAAATTCCAATTTAAAACTATTCAAAATTTAAATAAAAATTGTGGTGGTTGCTTTTGTCTCTCACTATGCCAAGAACGTGTTTGACCACTAATTGTGCAAATGTCTTATGAGTTAAGAAACAATTTTAAAAGAAAAGTTGAAGTAAGGCAGTAAGAGAGTTGAGGACAGCACTTCGGATAGGCTGCCAATTTCATAGCCAAGGCTGAAAAGAACAGATTAAGTTAACTGTTATTAATGAAACAATATACCTGTGTATCATGTCATCATCTAATATATGGCAGGAGCCGTGCAGTTCCTCATGTTACTGCTTTTATGCTTTACTGGTACCCACTTCAGTGTCTGCTGCCTTGAGATGCCACTGTTGGGGTCAGGGCAACGGGTGCTGGTGGCCTGAGTGGGTGCTCCCCCACAACCCCACACTGCCAGGCATCTACCCTACTGCTAAGCCAGGCAACCACAAAAGGTGGGGGGACGGAGGAATAAAATAAATCAGTATTTACCAGGCTTAAAAACTTAGCAGCCATGACAAGAGCCTTAAAAAAAAAGGAAATTTGGGGAAAGTATGGGTAGCTGCATGACTGGCTTCTGTGGAACTTCCATCCCAAATTCCTGCTGAACACACTCAGAACTTTGAATTTATTTTTCTCTCTAGCTGGAGGGGCACTAAGAGGGCACAGCAAGACATGCTAGTAGAGAAAACACAGTCCAAGAGAGGTTAATGCACATCATTCTTTTTTCCTGATGATTTGGAAAGAATCACTTCCCAAAGCCCCAACTAGAGATGTTTCACTATGGCGAGGACCTCCTGCTTTAACTGGGTATTATCTTGAGAAGGTCCTTACAGGAGAAACGGGGAAGAGAGAGTGGTCCCTGTGATGGAAATGGAATAACCAGCTTCGACAGCATTCAAACCCTGCTGATCCATAATAACATGTGTCATAAGGACCTGAAAGAAGCCCAAATACTTCCATGGAAGGCAAGGTGAGAGCGTGAAATTTGTACTGTGGTTTGAGTCTCCTAAGGGAGCCCTTCTGGTGGCCGTGTGTCTCTTGAAAACCAGCAAGATGACCATGCTATTGGAGCGGATCACGTTACGTGGTGGAAACACAGGTGTCTATCAGGCTGCTGGGGGATCTATAAGGGAAGAAGTATCTGCACAGCATAATGCACCAGCATTTAACACTTCTGGGATATTTTGGGTCCTAGAATAAATTTAGCTACATTTATGTTGCACTTAAGCCTGAACAGAAAATATTCTCTTCCCCAAATTTCTGGCCAAACAAAAGAACAATGAAGTCCTCTCCACAGGAGCCCAACATCACTTACCTGACCTTTTCTCTAGTGGGAAGTACACTGGAGAAAAGTGTCTCATCACTGTGGATTACCACAGTGATGCTCCAGCACTTAAAACATACTTTCCATTACACATCTAAACCAGAATATCTGTAAATCGCATCCTGACAGTATTGACAAGTACAATCTGTTCTCAAACTTCTCACACACTAGAACCATGTAAACATCTTCTGTTTTACCTTCCTACACTGCAGGCTCCTTTATTTCTATTAGAGGCTCCTGCAATTTAGTATTTTAACATATTAATATTTTCCTAAGACAGAGAACTCAGCCCATTTTAATCTGGCAATTAATTCCTTTCAGCTCCGAAAGCACTCGCCATCTTGTTCATTAACACAGAGGTAATCCTCCATCCGCTGAAAGGTGAAAGCCTCTGCAGAGGCGAAGGCTGCCGGAGCTCACTGCAGAGCTGTTTGCGGGAGAAGAGCATTAAGCACTAAGTACCGAAAACAGGGCTCCCGAGATGGGTCAGGCACCGACACACGCACCCTCCACCGTGCCCTCCCACAGCTCCCGGGGCTCAAGTGCCACGGGAGAAAGATGAAGTCCACACACACAGTGTTAAACACTGTGGATAAGCCTCAGCCCTGCTCTCACAATACAAACCCTGAAGTATCCTTTAAGAAGGTTATTTTCTTCGTTGCTATTATTCTTCTCGATGAAGAGTCTTCTTAACCAATTTTATCTTCACCCTGAAGTGGCTTATCATGACCTTTCCTCTGAAAAAAGGATTATTCTTTTTGTTACTGTAAAGCAACAAGAAGAGCTCTGCTTATTCGTATGTTCTCTTAGAGATCTACAGTTTGTGAAGATCTGCAGGTACAAAGTGATGGGGGGAGAAAAAAACCCTCCAAACCACAGACTTTATCCCAGGCTACAGACAGCTGTGAACCAGGCATGGCAGCGACATTCGCGTCAGGGGATCGGATCAGTTCCAGCCCAAAGAAGCATCAGGCTGGGTCTGTGCAGGAGGTCGGACCACACCACACCTTTTACACTCTGCCGTTGTAAGGGGCTGTACTAGGAGTTTACACACAACTATCAGAGTTCACTGGAAATATCTGAAAGAAGCAAAATCGTTTTGATACATCGAAGTCTTCCCCATACTTGTTAGCCTGATGGAAAGCAGGCTGCCTGCCCGGAGCAGGGGCTCCGCACTTCTCCAGACCATTCCGGTGGAGAACATCTCTGCTCATGCAGGTCGAGCGACTGAACAGGCATCCATGGAATATTAAACACTCCCTCAAGCACTGATATATTAATACAATGTACAGTAGAATATATTTGCCTCATAATTCTGGAAATGCTGAGAGTCAGTTGAACGTAAAAATTGCTTCATCCTGGCCTAAGTAGATTAAAGATGATCTTCCATTTCTTCACAGCATCCTGCCCGGCTGGCAGATCAGGATGTTACGGTCCTCTGCTCTGCCGAGGCCATACCCGGAGTACCACATCCACTGCTGGGCCCACAGTTCAAGGAGTGTGAGGAACTGGGGAAGACCAGGGGAGGCTACGAGAGGGTCACAGCAAGGGTCACACCAGCACCTCCTCAGGGAGGGGAAAGGGCCAGACTGTGTGGGCTGGCAAAGAGGGCTACCAGCACTGGGTCTAGCTCCTTCCAGCTGGGGCAGAGGGGGAAAGAGCTGCAGTTTAGGGTGCTCAGCTGGGACAGACACTCAGCTTCTCCAGCAGGAGGGTAGTGCAGCAGGTTCCTACCATCCTGCACGGGGCTTAAGGCTCAGCTGACGTTCAGGCTGACTTAAGCTGGTCAACTTCAGCTTTCAGAAGGATGCTGGACCAGATGATCTCTACAGATCCTTCCCAATCGCTATTTCTATGACTCTACAATCTATTAAAAATTATAATCAGGTTGGATGATGTAACAAGCTTTTTGTTGCTTTAACAACGTTTTGGATGTCATAAACAAATACTTGCAACTTCTCCTCAATCTTTTTGGAGAAGGAGCTGTCTTAAAGTCTTAAGTTGTCTGCTGATATGAAGGTTATGTTCACTCAGGAATGTGTTAGGTGTCAAGAGCTATACTGAAACGGCATTAAAAAGCCTTGGTTCTCCAAACAAAATATTTAAAAAAAAAAAAAAAAAGACAATAGGGACCAAAGATAACTAGAAAAGCTCCTTGAATTTCAGAAAGGCAGCAGAAAAAACATACCTGAATCTCAGCCAGGGATAGTGGCACCAGAAATAGAAGTAACTGAAAAAACACGCAATGTTTGAACAAAGCAAAGCGGCCAAATTCAATGAATAAGTTTCCACAAATTATCTATCCAGATCTGATTCTCATATAAAGTCAGAGAAATTTCACCCCTAAATGCTACAGTACTAGAATGAAAACAGAATACTTTGACTTTTGCAAAAGCTACAAGGCATCACTTCGAAAATATCATATTGATTTGAACTTTGCATAATTGCTAGCATCATCCTTTGAAAGCAGAATTCTTTGTAATCAGCTGTATCATGAACATCACTTTAGTTAATGATACGCAGCTGCCTTCAAAGACCAGGCTCAGTTCCCAAATCATTCAGTCCAAACTCCTGTAACACACACTCTTCCACCTTAAAATCATACGGAAAAAGTCTATCATTACAAGAATCACTGTTCTAAAAAGAGGGGATCTCGGTACCTGCCTGCCATTTCAATACCCCGCACAAACACTTCTGCCCATTTTCCATGGCCTACAGCAGCGCCTGAGGATGGAGCTGGTCATGGACTTGCACTGCTCTCCTGATCAGCCACAGAGGAAGTGCAGCAAGAGGGACCTTCTAAATTCAGGCTGAGTGGAGAATAAATGCAGTGACATTTTCAGTCCTCACTTCAGGAAGACATCTTCAGAAGTAAGTAGGACTGCGTTAGGACTACTTCTGAGGTTTTTGAGAAAGGTGTCTTGGGTAAAACACTAGCAACATAAACATCCCTATTCCTCTCCCCCAGCCAGTCCCACAGAGGTGCACTTTATGCTGATGCATCAAATCTTTTTATTCCTAGAATACAATGGTCCGAAAGCCCTGGTCCAAAACCAAGTTGGTTTATTTCTTTTAACATTTTTCTGGTAACAAAGGCTTTCTCTCGCTCCCTGGGCAGGTGAGACCCGACTGCACTTGCCTCACCCACGCTGACCCCAGCCATCCAGTTAAAATGAACAGGACAGCAAAGGGAACTTTTTTGTATTCTTTCTGGCGGAGTCAGACGCAGGGTTACAGGACTGGCAAGGCCACTGGCAGCTTGGCGACAAGCCAACACAGGAATAATCATTAATTATCCTTTCAGAGAGGGGATCTCCCCCACCTGACACCATGCAGAAGGGGGAGCCCGAGGAGCAACCCCATTGTGGCTGAGCTGTCAGCCAGGGGCCAGCGTGTTGACTGGCCCCAGTTTCTTGTTCCATGTGATGCTGGTGTAAGCTGGGTCTGGTGCTGTGATTAGTGAGTCCGTGTGTTCGTGTTTTGTAGAACAGGAGTCATTACCCACCCGCAAGACCCATCCTGCCATGTTACCCCAGTTTTGATTATACCTCAGAGTGGTGTGGCTTGGTTCTATTGACCACTCCACACATCACTCACTTCTGGTAAATGAGTAAGAGATGAACAGCAAATCAATTTAAAAAAAAAAAAAAAAAAAAAAGAAATCTGACTTTCCTTGTGGGTAGGGATATAAGAAAAGACTAAAAGACACGTCTTTTGAACTTTAATAATAGATCAAGAGACCTAAATCCAACACTGCTAACTAGAGAAACAGCGTGTGAAGACACAATGCCTCTAAACTGCCTAAATCCACAAAATCTGTGGATCTGTCACAATCGGTGACAGATCAGTAGCGTGCCACAACAAACATACACAATTCATTCTCTTTGGTTAACTCAACACAAATCCCCGGAAAAGGAAGGTCATGCAAAGAGCTGAAATCACGTCCTTGGCAGCCTCGGTTCTACGGGGCGCTGCTTCTTTCTGTCAGATTTACAAATCCCACCCAGGTGAGCTAAAGAATTATGCAAGTTAGAAGTCGTTCTGAAGCAGAAGTGTTGCAAGGTTGTGTTGTGTTTTTTTAAAAAAAAAAAAATTTGTAATGAAAGCAACTTTAAATAGAACATCTGTTCCTTTTAGCTTCACGGCGCTTCAAACAAGCTGCTTTCACCAAGTACAAGCTACTGATACAGGCAAGGAAAAGAAAAAAGTTCCTAAACAAAGAAACCTACTGATAGTCCCAATCTGTAGGCCTCTCCGGTTACAAGCATTTACACAATACGCCCTTAAACCATGACACCATCGGTACCTCAAACAGGATGGAAATGACAAGATAGCGTTTTCACTGACAAAGCCGCTTCCCTAATCCACGCTCGGTTTCATAGAGCACTTCAATTCCTGGCTGTAATGGAAGACTTCAGTTAAAAATCCGCCCCAGAAAAATCTGCTTTTCAAGATTTGAAAGATTATAAGCCAGCAACAGAAATAATGAAAAGACAGGTTTTGTCAGTTGATACGTAAAAACAGTTGTGTAAAAGACAGCTCAGTATTTTAAGATGAAAAATACAAAGGGCGGGCTGAATCTAAGACATGCCCCATCTTTAAGTGCTTTTGTGCATGATACGAAAAACAAGTGGATGTGGTTTGCTTTTTTGCTTTTGCAGGAGTCTAAAAAGAAGAAAACAGAATATAAACCTGTGAAAAGAGTGTGTTAAAATAATAAAGAGATCTGCACGTACATCACTCAAGAACTGTGGTTTAACTGCTATTTAAAAAGCAACAGCAATTGCATGGCTTCCTGGAATGGCCATATGGTGTGGTAAAGAAGAGGTTTCACGTGGAGCTGCCAACACAGTACTCAAAGGCTGACGCACTGTCAGATAAATACTCGGGCAGAGAAGCACAAGATCAGAAGGTTGGGATGAAGCCCCATCACAGGCACTATAGCTCTGAGCCGAGCCAACCCAACCATTAACTGCACTAACCACGGCACAGCGTTCGCATCGATTCCCAAGGAACTGCTGTCTCACAGTGCCGGCTGACACGTTACAGGCAATTTTAAGAGAAAGGTACACGGAAAAAAGGTGAAGTTAAGGTCAAAGAAATTGAATGAGCAGTCTAGAATAAGCACAAGGACATCATGCCTGCTAAAATTCTGACAAATAAATCATAACAGTATTAGTATTGGGGGGAGGAGCAGCTCTCAAAGCCACTCAAAGAGTGGCAATAAATAGGATATTGGTCATTGGTCCCCTATTCAAGAGAGCATTCTAAGTATGTCCACACCCTACCACATTTGAAACAAACTGCTGCCGTTCACATTGATCTGACCTGTCACTACCCACCTCAACAAAAGAAACTGCCTTCGTCAAACTAATTAATCCACTTCTCCAAAACCTTGTTGTTACTTGAATGTGTTCATGAAGCAACTACCAATTTCACATCCCCTTCTTAATTTGAGATGTTCCATGACCCCTAGAGGTCTTATTATTCTGGTTTACAGTTTACTACATGAATTTTTTTTAATAGCATTTCTAGAAGTGCAGAATTCAAGCTTTTTCTTTGACAAAAATAGTTAATATAGAGGAAATACGATGGCCTTTCTTCATATCCAACCAAAAATGCTCGGACAAGCTTCACAGAAATTACACAATCCATTTGGGGACGCATGGCTACACTGCAAAGAACCACACACATACTCTAGAAGAAGAGGGAAGTTTTCCCGCGGGGTTCTGTCACAGCCACCCAATTGCTTTAAAAGGCTTCAGATCATTTTTCTGGGTTATAGCTTCTTACCACCGTAATGCCACTACGATGTACACCTAACAAAATCAGGCAGTAGCTACAAAAAACGCAGAAAAAAAAGCAACTGAATCTCTAGTTGGAAGGCACTTATTTACAAAATGAGTAATTATTCAAAGTCTAACTGTTAAAGACTTTTTAAAAAATACAAAATTCAAGATTTAATCAAAGGAATACATTCACGAAAGCTCAGCAACATGAAGAAGGGATACAGGAGAGAAAGACAGCTGAGGAAAATGACAGGCAGAATTGACACCGAATTGTTACTTTTAAATAGAATTATTATAGAATATTGTCCCAGATTACCTTGTTTTCCATGAATGTGTCATCACCCACCTCCATCAAAGATGTGATCCCTTTTGCTTAATTTCTGATATTCATTGGCATACAATCTCAGTACCAGAGATTCTTAGGATTACGAAAAATGAGGAAATGGCATAAGCTGCAATCAAGTATCATAAATTGGTTTAAAAAAAAAATCAATTAAAGCAGTTAAGTTGGAATGGGTATATTTTTCAAGAACCAAATTGTGTTTTTATCAGAAGAATTCTGAAGCAGAAATCGACAATTTTGACAAATGCTTTAAAGAATGAACAAGCCCATGATACTCACCAGGCTGTTAAAAAAACAAAAGGTAACTATAGGTTGAAAAAGTAGCAAAACACTACTGTGAATCAAAATATTCAGTAGACTTTTTACGGGTAGGAAGTTAAAACTCATAGCACTGGTATCCTGAAATCCCATGCTAGGGTAAGTGTATGTGTAAACTATTAGGAAAACAAAGAGGTGTAAATTTCAAAGAGGCAATTACTTAGTTATACTAAGATCAGAGAAGAGGGGGATTTACTGGCTCTAACAAGCTACAGGAATCAGCTCCACATCATCCAAAGGAAAAACAAACAAACACACAAACAAACAATCACTAACTTCTTACATATTGTCTTTGGTTGTTTAATAGCAGAAATACTTTTTACAGAATACGTGAAGACTATTCCCTTGAATTTCACTCTGTGTCAATACCTTCTCTGTGGCCTCTGGTAAACTAGAGGACAGGCTTTACTTTCTCCAAATTGTTTGTTGTTTTCTACATTTTTATCACATATCTCTTCAAAACTCAAATTTCTTTCATTTACAGGTTTTTGTACCAAAATGGTTTAACTAGAACAGACTTTACATTGTATAGTGAAGGTATTTTTCTTGTGTTAAACTTAGAACCTACTAAAACCATTTTCCACAAGATACTATTGAACTTACAGCAGGATTTAGAGACAGGAATGAACATTTGTAATAATAATAAAAATAAAATCCTAAGTTACATTAGCAAAGATTAGAAGTATTACCTCTAAGACTTTAAAATCACTCCCTTTAAAACGCCTTGTAACAGAGAAGAGTTTTCGCCACAGCTGCTCAGTAGCTGAGGAGAGGGGAGTGGGAGGGGAAGAGATGTTTAGTGTTTTCCCCCTCATTTCCTTGCCATCTCGCCAATTGAGCTTTAAACGTTTTATCAGGTTTATGATAAATGTAAGAAACGGACAGTAGCATACTTACAGTGGCATTGCAATTGGACTATATACAATATCACCAATGACTGAATCAAAAGCATTTTAAGTAATCTCAGATAAAAGTTAATAGGAAAAAAGAAACCAACAGAAAGGCTATTGATACACCTTTAAAAAACATAACACAAAAATAATTAACGATTGATTTCTTGGCATGTAAAAGTTCTATACAAATTTTAAAAATTTTATTTGCAGGTACTAACCTCTTGAAAAACTCACTCTGTATTTACACTAATTCTTTTAACAAGTTTATCTCAAATTAAAGCATATTTAAACAATCATGATTGCATTAACTTTTCTACTTTAAATTATTACCCAATTAGTGCTTTATTCACATTTTAAAAACTTGTACAATTTATTACAAATATAAAACAGTGCAGTTTTTCATACATTATCCCAACTCTGAGACAAACACTTAAAAGACATGGAAAAAGATTTTGATTTCTATAAACATAACATTTGCATTACTCATACCCCTTTCTTCACTGTCCTCCCCTAGCCCCGATTTAAAAAGATCAAACATACAACATACTGTAGGTTTATTTTTATTCAAAAAGTTACTGTCTCAAGACATAAATACAAATCAGAAAACAGTACAATTAGGACAATAGAATGTGGAGGACAACAGGTTAAGGTAAATATATAAAACATTTTTAGCTGGTTGAAAACAAAGCTGTAAGAACTGCTTTCACAAAGAAACACTCCTTCAAGAGTAAGAAAAATCAACTTAAGTTTAAAATCATATATACAGTCCTCTCAGCAGTTCTATTAAATGCAGTGGTGTGAAAAACAATATAGGCAGTACTTTTAGACATGAGAGTATTTATTTATGTAAAATGAGTTAGGCAGATCTAGTTTTGAGTTTGTTGTTATCCCATGACTTAGTAAAATAATTATATTTTATCATGATGCTTTAGATAATCTATGGTTTTTGGCTACCACAGCCGAATGTTTAATTTCTGAGTCTAAAAACAGGAAGCCTTTTTTGTATTCACCCATTTGGGGAGATCCTTGTATTGCAAGCATATTAAGGCATGGAATGATTAAAATAATATACCTCAAGAACTGAGAGACAAGTGACAAAAAATATACACATGTAATATAAGTTAATATTTCCTTTAAAATGATGTCTAGCTGCCTAAGCCTTGCAAAATGAGTCGATGTCAAAATGGCATAGATCCACTTTCTGTTTTAGACCAAATTTAATTTATTTGTGAATGGACACAAAATGAAGTTTAAAGCTTAGCTTTCAAAGAATATTATGGGTTGTTTATGAATTTCTATTATCCAATCTAATTTACATACAGAGGAAATGTACTGTAACCTGTTAGAAGTATCTTTAACCTGAAGACTGCTTGCAAAGACAGATAGATAAAACAATATAAAATACAAATTTAAAAATCATTTTTAAAGCATGAATTCTCATGCTCTTCTATTTTTAAACATTGTTAAACTTTCAATATATTTCTGAAACCTCATAATTTTAAGTTGGAATTTAAAAGTAAGAAAAAACTAAACAAACTGCGCAATTATAAAATCAGCACCAATTTATATATATATATAATTTTATTTAAAATTTAGATCCCTATTCCCACACTCTAATAAGCTGTATAATTTTTGTTTAGAATTTTTCTGCAAACATACTACAATAAGCTTCTTTTATTTGGAGACAAAATACAGTGGCACTACTGGAAGGAATTTCACAACATTACATTTTTCTTAAAGGACAAGCAAACTTTCAGGGTTGGTAATGGGCAAGCACGATTGAGATTGTTACTTTCTGGTAGTTCATAGTTTATGGACCTTTCCGAGAAGGCTAGCATGAAGCTTTTGGAATAAAAGTGTGTTTTAGATTAAAAAGCTGTTAAAATTCTGCTTTATGTATTTTTTTCCATAATTAATTAATACAAACCTTCTGCTGCTGAAGTTTGCATTTTATTTAAAATACTGACACTCTTCTGGTTCTATAACTGTAAGAAAACCAATCCATCTATTATTTCAGTTCATGTATGTAAACAGCAGAGCTCGTGATTATTTAGTATAGCCAGCAAATGTATAGAGAGGGGCTCAAATCTGTACCAAACACCTCTCAGACTGTTAGATTAAAACTCAGAGGGAATACTTCTTATGATCCGGAAATAAACTGATAGCACATAAATAAAATATTGATTATTTTTTCCCAACAAAAAGTGTAGCTTATCCTCAAATTGTTTACTTGTCCTTTACATTTCCTTTTTTTCAGGCAAACAAAACTGCCCCTTCAATGCACTTGATCTTGAAAGCATGTCATTCTCCTTAGAGAAAAATCTGTTCAGAATTTCACTGTATCTACCACAATTTTGTATTGAAAAACTTCCTCTTCCACTTAGAAAATGACTTCACCACTGATTTATTTGCTGCTCTGGTATTAAAACATTGACACCCCAAGAACCTAAAAAAAAAGTTAGAAATGGTGTCAATTTGTAGTCTACTACACATTTAACAGAAACAAAGCAATTACTATATGATTTAAGACACTTCAAGATATGTTAAGGCATTATAAGTTTATTTTTCTTCCAAACCAGATTCACCACACCTCTGATTTCTGTAATAATATGAAAAGGGCAGCTCATTCATTAGAAAGTATTTTTCCCACACTTGAAATTAACTAGATCCAGGAGGAATGTTATAAAGACTGTGCTTTAATTAATTTAGGTAATAATTGCAAAATAATTTTAGTTAGTTGCCTAACTTCGACTTCTTTGACAAATGCCATTCTACAGGCCTTAACGTGAAATCAAGTGTGTAGTTTCCAGCAACTAAGCCTGGGACAAAAGACTGTATCCGTTGGCTGCTGCTGTGTTTGTGCTCATAAAAACAACATGTCATCTCACAGCAGCCAGCCAGAACACAAACTAATATTTTCTATTAAATGTATCAACTTTGCCAGGAAGACAGTGAAAAATCAAACAATAATCAGGTCCTTCAGAAAACTGTGTGATAAAGCGAAGAAAAAGCTTTCCTGAAACGAAGCATCAGTTTCCACTTCCCACGTGGGAGCAATCCGTATAGCTTTCTATGCCAATGGAAGTAGGTTTCACCACTGGTGTGCCAAAAAAAACCAAAAAAACCCAGAAGATCCAGTTCTTGTGACTGTCCTAGCTTTTATAGAACTTAATAAAAATCAGAAAGAGCCGTGAGAGACTTAATTTTCCTGAACCTTAAAACTGCTGTTCACATTTATCCGTTTACAAACCAATTTTTACTCTTCTTGGTATTAAGTTCACTTTAGATGCATCATACAGTGGAGCACACTAAGACACAACTGCCTCTGGTGCCAGGAATAACTGGACACATCAAAATACGAGAATACAGTCTAAAGTTTTGATCATAAACCATGTGCATCTGAATAAATTAAACAGCTTTATTATGTCTCGGTCTATTAAAAACAAGTGCAACAACTCCAAGAATAATGGACCTCTGAAATAAATTACATGAATAAAGCAAATTAACTTTATTCAGAGAAGGTTTTTTGCATTTATGAAATTGGGTTTTTAACATTTAAAATACTGACTGATAAATTCAGCTCTGATTTAATATGGATTCATGCTGCCTCCTAAACTATTAGCAGAGCTTTCCTCGTGTAGGCAGTTAAATTCATTTAGGTGGGGTTTATGCTAAAGAGCAGCTGTGTTCTGTGATCCAGCTGTTTTCCACAGTCCTGCTCCCAGGCTCAGCACCCCTGCTGTGTGTGTCCTGCCTGGCAGGAAGGTTTGCTAGATGGCGTCCCCTTGCAGGGCAGCACCGCTCCCTCCTTGCAGAGGGACCCAATACAGCCTGTCCTGCTGGCACAGAGGCAAGGCTGGCTCCAAAAGCTCCCCGAGCAATGTCACTGTAACCGGCTGCCATCATGTGGTGTCACTCCCACACTGCAGCTAAGGATGGCCTAGCAAATCCTGGGCTCATGGGGGATGATGAGTGAGAAATAAAGGCAGAGGAAAGAAACCTAGCTAACAGTAAAGCTATTAAAACTAATTAGTTCAGAAACTGAAAAGCTGAAAGGTTGCTGAAATCAATGAAACGCATCTATAGAAGGCCAAATTTTCAGCATTGTCAGAATAATAATAAAAAAAAAAAAAGACTGGTACTTCACAGATCAATCAATTAAAAATCAAGAAGGGGAGGGGAAGAACTGTTTTAGAACATCAGAAAACAGGTGATGTACTTTCTCAGTGTTACTTCAAGAACAGAACACACAACAGCTAGATGCACAGCCTAATCTGATTCATTAATACTAAAGCAAAGGCCTACTGGCACAAAATATATGTATTTGCATTTAAAACAGTATTTAAGACTTCTTTCTCCCATAACAAGAACAGGTTTACGCTGCAACAATACTGTTAAAAAAAAAATACATAACCGTCTTCCAAATTCCACCAAGCTGTCCAAGATTCCCAGGAAGCCTTGTTGTACTGTCCTCTGCTGGCTTGCTGCAGCTTGTTATTTCCAGTGTAATTTTGTACCAGCTACACAAGGTCAAAACTGGCTGCATACATTACAAGTGGTTCAAGACAGAAGGAATCCCTCATGCAGATTTTTAAAAGAGAATAGAGACTGCAGATTTATCAAGTCGGAAAAAAGGGCAACTGCAAGCAGAAACTACAGACTTCGGATGTTTTGGACCTAAAACTTTACATGGAAAGAAAAAATACCTCTCATCTCTATAAACAGATAGCTGTATTATCTCTTTTTTCTCCATTATCTTACTTATGCACAAAACTAAATATGCCAATTAAAAAAAAAAAGCAAACCATCCAATGATGACAATTGGTAATGACATTAGAGTCACTCAACTAAGCTCATCACAACAGGAAACTTGCCTTTAATAGTGTGTATGCACAAATTATATATATTTTTTTTTTAAAGCTCTTTGCTACCTAGCCTCTGCAAGGGTCTTTTCCATACCAGATGTGCTTTCTGCTCAGAATCAAAGGCTTTTGATTCTTACATAGCTACATATAAAGTATTAAGAACAAAAAACCTGTAAACTTGCGAAGAACATTGACTACCTCAGAATTTATGAAGCTGAATTACAGCATAAAATATTTCACTGACTGTACCAGTCTGCCAAACTAAGCTAATGAAGACAACCTAAAGATTGCGTTCCTTTCACTTAAAATTCGTAGTAAGAGAGTATTGTAACCTTAAGACTGATTTTACATTATTTTCCTCTTAAGTAAGTTAACCTACCGATTCATCCATGATTGAAGCGGGGTCAAAGAAATCTGGTTTTAGTTCCGTTCTTTCTCTCCTGTTCTTTGATGGTGGCTTTAGAAAGCAAGAAAATAAACATGTTAACTGTAATTTCAGAAAAAAATAGAGTTTTTAAACTGTAATAAATGAAGCTGAACTCCCAAAGGGTAAGAATTTACAGAGGATAAACTCTCTCACATTATTAATACAGGAAGTGCTCTTGCTTTTTGTATGGCAGCTTGAGCAGGTGGCACTTGTACAGAGACCATGGCGCAGCCGGTTAAGAACACAGAGATCAACAAGAATCATTTTTCTGTTTCAGCAAAAGGAAAACTTGATTCAAATATCCTACTTTAAAAGCGGAAATACAAATCCAAAGTCCACTAAAAAGACAAGTAAATTTCTTACTAGGTCTATGTCCATGGTGTCAAAATCCATGCCTTCATTGAGATCTTCAATCCGACCTTCTGATGACATCATCACATCTTCAACAATTGGCTCTTCATCATCTTCCATTAGACTTGTGCCACGTCGACTGGAAAGAAAAAAATGTATTGTTTAGCACTAAATCAAGTTAAGTTCTATGCAAATATTTAAAAAGCTAATGTTCGGTAAGGAACTGCCAACAAATAATAATTCCATTAGACAGAAATTAACTGAATGCGTAACTACTATTCAAAAAAGCTGGTATTTAACTAGCTAGAAGATATTAAGAGAGTGAGGGAGAATGACTAACAAAGATCAGCTTAGAAACTTTGTGGTACATCTCTAAATGGCTATTCTGAGAGGCTGCAGGAATTGATAAGCAGATTAAATCCACACCAAATTCAAAGATTTCCATGCAGGTATTTATTCTCAAGTGAGAAAGAACTTTTGCCACTTAAAGAAAAACTGTTCCTGCCTTACGTCAAGGCAAGGAAGAATGTCTTTGCGATAAAGCGGATGCATGAATCCATTTTCAGACACTTCCACACAGTCCTTCATCCTCTTTCCTTGCAACTTCTACATGCAACATCAGACCTTATGAGAAGAGTTAGGAGTCATTCTAATTATACTAATTGGTGTCACTATGTTAAAAAAAACCAACCATGAACACTGAAACTATGTTCCATGAAGTACTGTTATTAAAGAATTAAAAACATGTAGGGGAAGGATGTAAAGCTCCTCAATATGTACATTCACTGGTTTTAATTAACAACTTGTACTTTTCTTCTGTAGAACCACACAGTCTTCATTAAAGCAGAGAAGTTCTAAAACTAGTTTTCCCCTCTTCAGCTAAAAAAGCTCTGGAACATAATTTCATTAGCCTGTCAAAATGCACCTGTGAAGAACCACCGTGAAGTAAGTGACACTACAGTAAGAATGTATGACCTCTGAAGGACAACATTCATTTAAGAAACATTAGACTGTCTTCATCTTTGTTCACAAGATGGAAGACTTCACAAGTCTTCTGTGTTTGGGTTGGGAAGTTCTACAAAAACTGGTACCACAAGATTCCTCTCAACTTTGGTGTCAGTTTAGGTCAGACAAAATCTGTACCGATTGCAGAAATGCTGAAAGACTGGA
Organism: Numenius arquata; assembly: GCF_964106895.1. Taxonomy (NCBI): domain Eukaryota; kingdom Metazoa; phylum Chordata; class Aves; order Charadriiformes; family Scolopacidae; genus Numenius; species Numenius arquata. Next base: position 11,084,626 of record NC_133580.1, on the reverse strand, counting down.
ATTTCTCCTAAAAGGAATACTCTTTTTTAAATAATAATTAAAAAAAAAAAAAAAACCAACAAAACAGCTGAACTCTAAACTTACAACTCTGAAGTCAAAGCAGAAAGCAACAGCGGAGTTAAACTGAGCAGAAACTTTCTGCTTCACACATTGAACAACTTTTTTAACGTTCACCTCTAAAAATAATTCTACAGTTAGGAATACATAAAGATGATGTTTCACATGTTCCATTGATTCTATGTATCTGCCACAGCGTTCAGTTCAACAACCAGTTCCCTTTATTACAGAGCTCACTACTATTGAATTTTTCTAGCATTCTAGTTCAATTGAAGCTCAAGGGTAACCTTGGCTGCAATGACCACGAAACGGTGGAGTTCAAGATCCTTAGGGCAGCGAGGAGGGGACACAGCAAGCTCACTACCCTGGACTTCAGGAGAGCAGACTTTGGTCTCTTCAGGGATCTGCTTGGCAGAGTACTGTGGGATAAAGCCCTGGAGAGAAGAGGGGCCCAGGAAGACTGGTTAATATTCAAGGATTAACTCCTCCAAGCTGAGCAGTGATGCATCCCAACAAAGAGGAAATAAGACAAAAATGCCAGGAGGCCTGTATAGATGAACAAGGAACTCCTGGACACACTCAAACAGAAAAAGGAAGCCTACAGAGGGTGGAAGCAAGAACAGGTAGCCTGGGAGGAATACAGACCATGGAGCAGATCCTCCTGGAAACTCTGCTAAAGGCACATGGAAAGTAAGGAGGTGATCGGTGACAGCCAACATGGCTTCACTAAGCGCAAATCATGCCTGACAAATTTGGGGGCCTTCTATAATGGTGTTGGTGGATAACAGAAGAGCAACTGATGTCATCTACCTGGACTTGTGCAAAGCATTTGACACTGTCAATGCCATGACACTGTCTCGCATGACATTCTTGTCTCTAAACTGGAGAGACATGGATTTGACAGATGGACCACTTGGTGGATAAGAAATTGGCTGGATGGTCGCATTCACAAGTTGCGGTCAACGGCTTGATGTCCAAGTGGAGACCAGTGACAAGTGGCATTCCTCAGGAGCTGGCACTGGGACCAGTGCTGTTTAAGATCTTTGTTTGCGACATGGACAGTGAGACTGAGTGCACCCTCAGCCAGTTTGCCAATGACACCAAGCTGTGTGGTGTGGTCAACACACTGGAGGGAAGGGATGCCATCCAGAGGGACCCAGACAGGCCTGAGAGGTGGGCCCATGCAAACCTCATGAAGTTCAACAAGGCCAAGTGCAAGGTCCTGCATGTGGGTCAGGACAATTCCAAGCACAAACACAGACTGAGCAGAGAACGGATTGAGAGTAGCCCTAAGAAGGACTTGGGAGTGTTGGTTGATGAGAAGCTCAACACAAGGCAGCAATGTGTGCTTGTAGCCCAGAAAGCCAACCACATCCTGGGCTGCATCAAAAGAAGCATGGCCAGCAGGTTGAGGGAGGTGATTCTGTCCCTCCACTCCACTCTGGCAAAACCCCACCTGGGGTACAGCATCCAGCAGTATTTATGTTGCCCGCAACATAAGAAGGACACGGACCTGTTGGAGCAAGTCTGCAGAGACGGTGAGAAGGCTGAAGCACCTCTCCTATGAAGGAGGTGCCTGGAGAAGGCTCGGGGAGACCTTAGAGCCCCTTCCAGTACCTAAAAAGGGCCTAGAGGAAAGATGGGGTGGGACTCTTTATAAGGCAGTGTAGCAGTAGGACAAGGGGTAATGGTTTTAGACTGAAAGAGGGTAGATTTAGATTAGACATTAGGAAGAAATTCTTTACTATGAGGATGGTTAGACACTGGCACAGGTTGCCCAGGGAAACTGTGGATGCCCCATCCCTGGAAGTGTTCAAGACCAGGCAGGATGGAGCTTTGAACAACCTGGTCTAGTGGAAGGTGTCCCTGCCCATGGCAGGGGGGTTGGAACTAGACTATCTTTAAGGTCTTTTCCAACCCAAACCATTATACAATTCAAAAATAAGGAAGAAATTAAACAAATCTATTCTGCTAAATGCATCACCATGCACTTTTACCACTGTTTTTCTACAGTAACTTAAAATTTTAAGCCACATTAAAACACTACTCAAGAACTAGAACATGTATCCCTCTTAAAAGATACATGAGTAACACTATATTTAATAAACCCTCCCCTCCCCAAACCACTGAAGGAGCATTTCACTCTCACTCACATGGCGTGTTGCAAGTTGGTTCTCAGCTTCACGTAGTTCATCGCTGCCCTCTCCTGTTGTTGTCGCGCGGCTTCTTCCTGTTGCCTTTGAGCCAACATCCACGTTACTTGCGTGCTTAAAAAGACCATTATTCTATTTTAAACATGAACTGGTTTTGTGTATGAACACTAACACAAAGCAGACCTACTCATCTACGTACTTGTAATCAAGTGGAGCTTGGTGGTGTTCAGGCTGCATAGGATAGACACCCATATAATTTTCTTCAGGTCGCAATCTCTTGGGCTCCCTCATTATTGTGGAAGTAAGCTGAGGTGTCTGCATCATGACTGGTGTGTGCATTGTCTGCTCCCTGTTCAGCCACATACTGTCACTACTGCTGCTTTCTTCAGCTGGCAGGAAACACAGGACATCAGTAAAGTTTTTCAAACTGGTCTAAAACTCAATGTTTAAACACAACTTAAATGCATGCACTTTCTGCCTATGGAGAATCAGTTTCTTTATGTTTTGCCACAAAGTCTTAGGCCAAAAGGCCTGGATTCATAACCACTGCCTAGAGTATTTAAAATACTTTTATATTCTGTGACTTAACACAGTGTAGTGTTTTTATTTTCTTCTGTCAGTCAGTGTTACAGTTTTCTGGTTCTTCAAATGAATAGTTTTCCCACTAAAAACATATACATGCACAGAAGTTATCCTGTTTTAAAAAAACACATTAAAGCATAAGAATTCACTCCGGTTAACAAATAGAGATCGACACACGTAGTGTGCATAGCAGACACCAATCTACTCTGGCAAATTTTAAGATGAGAACAGTTATACCTTCAGGTACTTTCCGTTTTCCTGTCGCTGGCTTCGTCTTCTTATTTCTTACTGTAGATCCTCGACTACTAATTCCACTAATCACTGACATAGTATCATCATCCCCACCAGCTAATAAAGAGTTTCTGTAGGACATGAGAGGAAGCCACACATCTTCTCTTCGTAAAGACATCTGAAAGGTCATAAACTTCTCCAAGTAAACATACCTTTAAATGGAAAAAATAATTACAAAGATGCAAAATATCTGTAACAAGATGTTAACATGTCAAGATAAGTAGCTACTGAAATTAACACGCTATGTTGCTCATCTAGTTAACAAAAAGGCCTGGCAACACCAAATCCAGAATATGTTTTATGTTCGTCCACCATAAAATGAGAATAACAAGGATAAATACAATTTACCCTGTGATTATCCTTGACTGCATTACTGTAAAATTATCTTGATGTGCTGAAGATTCCACTTTAGGTGAATGCAGTACACACGAGTAATATTTACACAGATGCATGTCTTTTATGGTTACCATTACAAATATTAAGAATATTAAGAAAATACTTACACTGTTCTTTTGTCTTGTCTGAGAAGTTTGGAGGAGAACTCACTCAGAATATCAAGAAATGCCAAATTTAACGGTGGGTGACTCTCACCTTGCGGATTAGGCTCCTTAAAAGCAAATTCTATGCCATCCCTAAGAAAAAGTTAAAAATTAAGTCACATAAAGCACAACCTAAAGAAAAAGTTCTAAGCACTGGGAGCTATCAAACTGAACACCTTTCCTCTATGTCAAGAAAGCAATAATTTGATGTTTGCATATTTTGTGGGGAAAAAAGTGAGCACTACTCATAACTTGATTCTAGATGTACTCTTTCTATCATGATGTTTCTACCTTACATGTCAAGTTTTCAGCATGAGGCCAACATGACCACAACATGACAATGAAGTGGATCAGTTCTTACTGTTACAGGTAAGAGATTAAAAATGCTTCTCCATGATAGATAGCATCAACACTGCTGTCATTTACAAACTTATACAATGATGTTGAAGAACATCAACATTATTTAACATTTGTATTTAATTCAGGGATAAAATGCAGTTATCTCCGAATTTACAAACGGGCTATACTGTCTCTAGTGCTGATGCGTTTTGTATTAACAAACTGATTTTGAAAGACTGAAAAGATATTTTGATGTTAGTCAAGAAGCATTTACAAAAAGGGAAGTAATACAAAGCACACAATTACTTGTGTAACATAGCAATAGCTTCTCTTGTTTTCAACTGATCCAGTCCAAACGTTAAAGCAAAACGTCGAGCAAGTTCCTTTATACCACTGAATGTCGGTGACGATCTGTCGAAATTATAACCATTTTCTTGAATCATTTCATTGAAAAGCTGTAGGAAAATAAAAGGGAGGTTTTCATTTATTAAGAGATTATGCCAACCTTGAGACCAGCTGACACACAGGTAAGTTTCAGTAAGTGTTTTACAGCTTTTTTTTCTTAATCCGAGAACCCCAAAAGACAAACATGGAGGTTTAGGAAAGCCAAGCCAAAGCTACTCTTGAAAAGTCTGCACTTCAGAGTTAATCCTTGAAATGCACACTGTCCAAAGCATGCATCAAACTTTAAGTATGTTGGATGACAGGTTTCGGCACTCCTTAAATGAGGTGTTATAGAGGTGAAAATGCTAAAAATTAGGATTCCCTGATATGTACACTAGCCAAGAAGAAATAAATGGGGTAAATTCTCACCTGGTTTTTACTATCACAGCTTGTCAAACTACTACTTTCTAATTCTTTTTGGAAACGTCTTCAGGGAAGTTGCCGAAGACACGAGAAACTTCGCCACTGAGGATCACGCTTTTAACTATTCATCAATAGTTGGCAAAGCTGAACACTCAACTTTACAGTCCTTTTTTTATTTTGATGAATCCCTTTCTCATCCTACTGAATTGGACTGAATTATCTTCAACAGTCAATTATTCTATTATTTTCTAATTTTGTGTAACACACCCTTCACTTTCATGTAACAAAGAATAAACTGAAACCAGACTTATTAGAGCTACGAACATTAACTTTTCATTTACAGAAACGTTTTGGCACATAGTTGCACACTTTTCTTTAATGTCGGTGTAGCTCACTGCAACTTAGTTATTCCCTTTATCCACTATCACTTCTAGTATTTCTTCTCTGGTTAGTTTCTTTTTGAAGAAGTTTTCCTAGAAAAATATGCTAGTTGCATGTTTAACTTTACATGGCGGGGGGGGGGTGGGGGGTGTGTGTTTTCCATGTTACTTTTCTTACTGCCGTATTAGGATTGTGTAACTGCCTCCCCGTTACACGCATAATTGTACTCACTACATTCACTTCCTCTGTCTGCCCTTTAAAATATAAGGGGCTGGTTATTCACAAGACAGAAAAGACTAATAAGGATAGCATTAACCCAATGTCACAAAAAATTGTGAACTCTGGTTGTAAGTCAGCAAAAACTGTAGGAGTATTTAGTTGCATATTTTATGTTGCAGTTCCACCACTACTTCACGGTGCTATCTGAAAGAAGGGCTTCATCCTCCTTTGTACTGGCAATATCCATACAGATAACCCAGCTTAATGGCTTCATTAAGGACTTTTTCTGGTTAGTTCTCAACCGGGATCATTATCTAGATCTGTATCTACTATGTGGCTCTATGATCTCTACTCAAAAAAAAGAAAAACCACCCAGAGGTGTGGGGAGAGAGAGGACAAATTGGGGTACATTTTTCCTTTCAACAATAGCAGAGATCTAAGTTGGATTACAGTGATTTGCAGAAATATGGCTTTATTGTTCTGATCCTGTAAATAAGATTCATGCAGATGGTTCATGTGAGCAGATGAATCCGACTCTGAGCTCAACTGAATTCATCGGGTCTCCACACAAACAATTTACTTTCATTTACTGAAGAGAGCATTAAATCATGTTTTAATTTCAAAGATGGGTGAAGCCCCTACCAAACATTAAAAAATACTGAATTACTAAAACTTCCCATTACTTCTCAGAATAGTTAGAAAAACAAACTCAAAAAACCACCAACAAAACCTAAAGCAAAACAAACAAAAAAACCCCACAAACAATAACAAAAAACCCCACCGCACAGGCAGGAAGTGCTTTCCCTAGTTTATTTGCTCGTGAGTAAGTGAACTAGCAGTTTCACAACATGTTTCTGAATACTTGCCTCAGATTATTAGTTTAGAGTTAAATGTAACTAACTGATACCTTCTTATTTCATACTGATCGACCTCTCACATACCAAATACTGTGCTACGAAAAGTGTAAGCGTTGGAAGACTTCTGGCACTTTTTCAAATAGTTGCAGAAAATAAGCTTCAATTTAGACCTATTTCTCTCTACCTTCCATAAGAACTTCTTCATTAATACCTCACACTAGCTATTAAACAACAGGACATGATGTACAGATGGAATTTCATGCATAAAAATATTGTAACTCATTCTTACCTGCTGCAAGCTAAGAATAAGCGTTTTAGCACACTGGATTTTGTCTATCTGTCTTGTTTTACTCATCGTTTCTTTAATAATATCACCATAGTCATTGTAATACTAGGGGAAATAAAAAAAACAGGTTAACTTTCAATTTTTACAACTACTGGATTCTTCCGAAAACATCACCTAGGATTTGCTATTTTAAAAAACAGTTTCAAAAGGAAAAACCTAACATGTTCATGATTACATCATCAAAATGATTCCCTAAAACCCCTCCAAGATCATAAAAAACCCTCCAATCAGAAAGAGTATATGCACTTCTCATTCTTGTCGTTAGTATTACTTTAGAGGCAGAATGACCTATTTATCTTCAAGGCCACGACACATTTGTTAGTAACACGTGTTTCCCCCTTCAGGGTAGAAGATTAGAATCTAATCTTTTTAGTAACTCCTGTAACTCTGGTGGGGAAGCTTTCTATTTTCTCTGCTGAAAGGAAGCACTTATGGATAGCATTGTAGCCATAATTTTTCCAGTGAAGATAGTTAAAGAACTGAAGGGGCAGCTATTTCAGGTACAATAAAGACCCAACTAGTTATTTAGAGATTCAAAATACATGTACAGCACTCAGACAAAAGCAGGCTGCCCAAATTTAAAATTTTAAGGTAACCACCAAGGAGCAAAGCTTTATCATGTTCACAAAATGTGAACTCATATAAAGACCCATGGCGGGGGCGACACACAATGACAAACACACGTGTGCAGGCAGTGGGTGGAACTCACAAAACTTAAATTTTGTAAAGAGGAAAAAAAACAAGTTGAAATTATTTGATGAGGCTAGATATCATTGAGTTGATCTTTGTGGAAAGATTCTCAAGAAGCCTACTAAACTAATCACCATATTAAAAATATACCATCAGACTAAGAAAATAAATCTTTTAAAAACAATGTAAAAATCATTATCAGGTTTCTTTCCTCCCTCCCCGTTACCCACACACTGGAACTGTGAAAATGATCTCAGACATTTTTTCCCTTGTTGTGGAAGAGAACTTTTAAGGGCCTACAAAGTACCAACTACAGAGTTTTGAATTCTCCACATTTTGAATCAGTTACCTTGTAAGGTAAAAAATAAATTATAATTACAAAATCCACAACTACTGTATTATGAAGTATCATTACACTAGGCTTCAGATTTACCTTCATGTATTGCTTGAAAATGTCTGCAGCTGTATTCATTTCCACCACAGTATATACAATGAGTTTACAGAAAGCTGCAAGTAGATTTCTTCTTTTGTGCAATGCTTCAATTTTGCTAGCTTCATCATCCTGCTGTCCATCTAGAAAGAGTTCAGAACATTAAAACCATCGCATTTAAATACTTCATATTTAATCAGTGCGTATCAGTCATGTAGGCTAATGGTCAGGATTCAGAAAATCAAATCTCAATTCTGACAGCAGTGCACTTCATTGCCCACAAGTCTTTTTTCCTGGTACAGAGACATACATATTTGTGCTGATTAAACCAAACCTTTACCACAGTTTTCCTATGTGTCCCCAAAACATAAAATGCTTTCATCGACTGCTGACTTTTAAAAGACAAACAGACCTCTGTGCCCACGTACACCTCTCAATGTCAGAAAAAAAGAAAAAAGAATAAAAACCACAAAAAAGCATAAGCAAACAAATTTATTAATAAGAAGGGCAAATAATGTAAAGGAAAACATAAGTTTTGTACAAACCTGCACTATTATTATCATCATCCTGATCAATGAAGACATGATCTAAAATAAAACTGAGTAATTCAGATTGCAGTGAAGAATCAGGAGTGTAAACAAGTGGCTCCAACATGTCACGTCCTCCTGTCATAATCTGATGACTGAAGATCATCAACACATCGCACAGAATTGTAAAAGCCTATTAAAAAGAAACTTTAGTAAATACTTGCTTGGAAACTGGATTTTCTTTAGAACAATGTACTTGAAGCCCAATGGTGTACATAGGCCGTTTAAGTCCTAAACAATTACACAGGCCAACTGGAAGTGAAAATGTGCATAGTTTCTTACAGGAGGTTGCTGTATGAAGACTGGGGTCTCCAAATAAAAATATTGCACAGATGAAGCCAACTAAACATCAAAACATTGTTAGATTACAACATGAGGAGACTGAAACTACTAAATTCTGCCTGACAGATAATATATTAGGTCACTAGAGAACTTAGTGGACACCAACCATACTGTAGTCTCTTTTTTTTTTTTTTTCAAATTGTTTCAATCACATTTGTAAAACATCTTACAGCTAAAGTCATTCAACCCCTTTAAGTGTTAAAGCACGCGTTGCTTCCAAAAAAGCAACCACCTCTTCATTTTGCTGGCTAACTTGTGCGTCTGGCATCAGATTTAGATGTCTGTTTTACTCCCCCTCCCTGGAAAGTTCAGACATATCAGTACCCAGATCGACGTTCTTCAAACTAAGAGACCAAGGCAACACACTCTTAGTGCTGCAACTCATCTCTTTGATTCTACTCTCTTAAATATTGCCATTTTAACAAACAGATCTGTTCTCTAACTCCTCAAAGCAAATATTAAGAATTTCCTGGCCACAAAAATACATATGCTCCTCTGATGTCCCTTGTGCCCTTTCATGAGATTAGAGAAGGAAAACAGAACCGTGTCTATTGTACCCTATGTGACTTGAGACAGTTCTAGTTTCTAGAGCATTCACCTGAGTTACACAGTCCTTTAAAGAGACCTAGTCAGAGCTGGAATAATTTTAGTTACTCACACTTTCACACCCTACACCTTGTGATTTTGACAGTAGATAGCTCTCTGACATCGAATGTGCTTATTCAGTTTCAGGAACTTTCTTGTAAGAATTTCAAAAGCTGCAGTTGTGCGACTCAGTGGACCAGATTTTCCAAGGTCCACTTGGAAAACCTTCCAAGTTATTGTTACCAGATTATTATTACCTTTAGCAGCATAAAGGCTCCTGGCTTTCTATTTGTTTAATTAGAAAATATACCCAGAAGATAGTTTGGTCCTTCCCCCATAGAGAGGTACTTTATGGGCGTTTTTTTCATTTTAACATTCTAAAGATTGTTAAAGGCATTTACTTAGAATTAATCCTGCTATCAGTAATTCTGCTCTTCACTGGAACCTGAAACTCCTCTGAGTGTCCTGGCTAGAAAACTATTTGACCACAGACAGGAAGAGACTCAGTCCCTACAATTTAATCTTTTCCTTTGACCCTGTTACCCTCAGAATTCAAGTCAAGTATTTCCCAAGATGATGTCTCAATTCTTTTTTTAAACAGAAGAAAAATAAAAAACAGGCCTCAAAACCTTCATGCCTGCATTTTTCTTCAAGAATGCAAGGACTTCTGTCTCCTGCCTGAAACACCAGGCCCTACTTGCATGGACCAAATACCTATTTATTTTATGTCTGAAATATCCAAGAATTTAGTTCCAGCTAAAGCTCTCCTGCACAAAGGACAACTCTGTGAGGGACAAACTATAGAACTGATAAAATGAAAACTGCTCCCATCTTTTCCAAGCAGTACATCGCTGTTGAGGCTTCCAAATGTTTGCTAGAATGGTCTTCAAATATCTCTACACAACACTGTTAACAATTGACCAGTGTGTGAGTGTACCAAAGGGTGACCACAAAAAAGAAATACCGCTTCCCAACGACAAAATCCCCTAGGTTACAATGCATATGCGTGCATGTGTAAACACACCCACTCACGTTAAGTACCAATTCTTTTTCTCCTGTTTCGGAGATCCCCAAAATCCTGGGACTCTGAAGAATTGAGGAATATACTCTGTATGCAGCATCATGGTGAAGGGGAACAGACAGAGAAGTTGCCTCTGTACGTACAGGTTTACAGCAAGAGGAGGAAAGTTGCTTTCACGATTCTTGAGTGGATGACAGATACATATAATAGTACAAATCTGGGAACGTAAAAGCATCCAAAGACAGAACTCAAAAAATAGCTGCTTTCTTTTAAATAGCTGTCCCTAGCGCTTCCAGCTCCAAGTCTGTGAATGCACTATCAGCTCCACCGGAGGTGTGTGCCATGACCACATGGTAAGCAAGAGCTTTGCGATGGAACTCTCCCACCTAAATTATAAACCTTCTGGTTTGTACAGTGCACCCGCCCAATCATTGTTTAAAGAAACAAACAAAAAAAATCCCTTTGAATAAAAGTTTATGCTGCCTAAAATTACTAGAAAGAATCGAGTTCAAATTGATTCTGAAATCCTACCTAAATTACCTAAGGGAGGGCAAGTACACAAGTACAGTACGTACTCACACTCAAAGGGCTTCAGCCTGAACATCCAAGACACACCACATTCCCATATAAGTGCTAAAAATATTAGCAAGACAAACTTTTCATCTGCTTTAAAAGTATAATATTAGAAGACTACAAATATGAACAACAGTCACTAACCTGTTCCTTGACAGCAGTGTTTACATTGGTCAGGTAGTGTTGACAGATTTGACAGAACACTCTCATCTGCTTCTTTAGGCGTAGAAGATCCTCCTTTAAAGAGAAGGATTTCACTTAAGTTTTGCTTTTTCAATTTCCTAGTCACTTTTAAAGTATGCATTTTCACAGAGCTACCCAGGACAGACCTCGTACGTAGTCGTAACATTCAAGTCCACAGCCTTATTTAAAAATCACTATTACAAATAAAAATATCAAGTAGTAATTTCCTCAATGTTGTCATCCTGTGTACCACAAGTTGGGATTAAAATAGTGAAGTTACCTATTAAAAGAATAGCAATTAAAAAACAGAAAACAAACCTAGAAAACCCCCACCAACACTACCACTCCCCCATAAAACCCAACCCAGAGCATAAATCATTTTCTCCTCAAAGTATCTGCATTTTCAACCTAGATGATAGATTTTAGGTAGCTGTTTATAACCAAGACAGGCTACGTGTTATTATTTTATTTTTTTAACTCACTGCTTGGGGATTAAGTAAAATGTCAGATGAGAGCTGGGGTTTTGTTCCTCTCTTTCATTGAAAAAAAAAAAAATTAAAAAATGTAGCTTCATAAGTGTTGCAGTAACTTCCAGAAAAGTAGATTATTGAGCAAATAAAGTATCCGATTGGTAGAAATACCATCCACGTGTGCAGTATAGTTGGTGTTACTCAATGATGTGAAAATTTTAGCCATAGAACTGGGAAAGTCTTATTAAAAAAGGCCATCTGTATAACCAGTATCAGTCCAGACAAAGAAGAAATATCCTTGAGATAAGTTTAAAATCTATCCATATAATCTAAACCAAAACAAGTCTCTCCCCTTCAAGAAAGCAGGTAACACACTGGTGCAACATGCCATTTAATCTCAACCAGAATTATAAAAGCAACAGCTGCTTCTGACTATAATTTTAATATGATTTTAGAAAACCTTCACTACATAAATTCTTTTCTCTCAACATTTACCTTTTAGATTACTATTCTAACATTAAGAGAAATACCCATAGGATTTTCTTTCCTTTACAGATAATTATTTGTTTAAATTTTAATAAAACTTGAACTATTTATATAGTCTTTTATTTTAGCGACCTATATTATGAAGCTAACTCACATACTTGGTCAACCTGTTCAAAAACAGCATGCAGATAGCAGTTAATTTTGTCACAGAACAAAAACCAAACCAAACCTAACAACAAAAAAACCCAAAACCAAACAAAAAGCCCCAAAATTGATCTTTAGGCACTGTACACTTCTGACACTGCTGGTTCTGTGCTTCAACTTCTTTGCTGTTATGTTCCATTGGCATTGAACAGAAACCAATGGAACTTCTGTATGCACCTGGTATATTTGGCAGCAGTCAAGCAGTTAAATATAATAAAAGAGTTGTGGTTGAGAAGTTAAACCTATGAAAGCTTTCATTTACCAAACTTTATTATACAGGAGCAGAAATAGTCTCAATAAAGTACCACTTTTCAAATAAGTTCCTTTCATTCCTGCTGAAAGTATTACAAATTACTTTTTACTGCAAAATAGCTAAATTAATCTTCATTTCTGACCTAACTTTTCAGTATTTAGCTCAGCTTCTGCCACCAGGCTTGTGATAAAGCTTTAATCACTATTACAAAAAAATTTAAAATGCCATTTACCCTTTAAAGAATAAGCTAACAAGCCTCCAAATCCTTCACTGGCATAAATGGTTCTCAACAAGCGATGCATCCACTTCGTACCTGATATTTTTGGGTTCGGAAATGTTAAAAACCATTAAGACCCACATGGTAAAATAGCTAGCCAGCCAGTGTACCTTCAGACTGTGATTACTGCATCAGTAAGGCTGCAGTTATTCATTTGACCAATGAAGTCTTAACATTATAGGGGAAAAAAAAAAAACAAACCCACCATGATCTCACAAACATGTTCTGTTATAAAAAACGATAGTACAAGTTACATGTTTCCCCACTCCTGTATCTACCACAAACTCATACTATCACAGCCAAAAATAGAGGAAAAAATAAAAAACTTATACATCCTCACCAATAAAATAAGTTTATTGGAATAATGATTATTAATTACAAATTACAATTTATTGATTACAAATTATTAATGTGAACTTCGTTTTCTCCCTAGTAATTATGAGACGCCTACAACTTCTTTTTCTTAAATTAATTATAAATATGGCAATAAAAATGTTTAAAAAACCTGAAGAATTTACTTATTTCATCTCTGCCATAAATAAAGGATGTGCTACCAGCAACTGCAATAAAAAAGCGCAGCAAAAATTTCCAGTGAAAGAGCACAAGATGTACCCTTCTTACAGGACTGTAGAAGGCTTCCAGAAAAGGTATGTTTGATAACAACTTTTTTTTTTAAGTTAATGAAATCAAAATGTTTCAGCACTTACGAACTCCATACTAAACTGTCTAACCTTTCAAAAACCATCTTTCGTTAGACAGAGCAAGCCACTAATCACCCTCTTCGTCACTGGAGTAAGCAATGCCGTCCAGTGGATACAAGAAACCTTAATCCTTCCCTCCAAGATTTTTCAAGAAGTGAAATTAGAAAGATGACATTTGCCAGAGCTTTGCCCTTCACGGTTACTATACATAGAACCGAACAGGCCCTCTTATTCCAAGAAAGTTTAAAATTTAACTTTACCTTTTCATGTCTTTATTTAACAACACATTTAAAAGACTGATGAAGATCAAAGTATGATTGCAACATTCAACAAGCAATAAGAACACTGCAACAATGTGCAAGTTCTTATATCTCGCATATCACTGACACTTCACGGTTCGCCAACAAATTCAAACCCACTACTTGAGTATTAAGACTGACTACACTGTGTTTTGTAATTGGTATTTTACCCCTTCTTAGCATTGCTGCTGTGCCAGACTAATAGACATTGCATTTGTTTACTACGAATGCTTTAAAATTCTGTCAAATTAAACATTAACATTGACATTTAAATAATAAAAATGTAACAATTTTAGAGAAATACTAGGTTTAAAAGTCAAGTATTCCATTACTAAAATGATAAATTCTGAAGAAATTATAAGAAGTGTAGATTTAAGCAGGCATCGGTATTTTAAAAAAAAAAAAACAAAACAAAACAACAATCCACCAAAAAACTCTTAGTCTAAATTAATTCCATGACAGTTCCCACTTGACGACACTGCAGGTATGTACAAATGTTTATTTACTAATACAAGTGAAACAAGGCATACCTTTGTGGAACTGCTTTCAGTAATTTTTGCTAGCTGCCAAAGGATTACATAATGAGTACACTGCAGTGCATGAATAACAATCTGAAATTAAAAGGAAAAAACGCATTAGATGACAAAGGCCAAAAGAAGACAGCAAGAGAAGCTATTTATTGTTGTACCTAAAAAACATATTTAAATTACAGACCTGTTCTGGCATGTCTCCATTTTCAATGCCAGTTTTCAATAACTTGTAGTTGCAGCCAAACAAGTCCCATCTTGATAGGTCATGAGCACTGGAAGCATTAGAAATGAAGCAAAGATGTAATTTAACTAAAGCCATTTCTGCAATCTGATGTTAACAACTAATAAAAGCTTAAGTAGTCTAAAAAACAAAAAAGTTCCCAAAAGTACCCCCCCCAAACTTAAACAAACAAAAAAAGACACACCACAGCAAAAATCCCCAGAAGATTGCAGTTTTGTATATTTTTTCTTCATATATTCAAAACGCCTCCTATTCTGCACAACTCATAAATCATTCACACTGAACACTAAAAACCTCCAAATTCCATTAAAAAGTTAAAAAGTATCAAATTAAAAACAAACAAAAACAACCTCCACTGACACCAGAAACCCTGACAGATGTTTGCAGAAGCCTACTTACTTGTGAAAAGCAGTGATTCTCTTCAGTGTTGACAAGACTTGATATGCATCATCTTCATCAGGTTCCTCCCCCTATTTAATAATCATATAGTAAGATATCCCAAGTAATATATGCCAAGCAAACTAGGGAACTTAGGACGATTTTTAAAGAAAACAAACAAAAAAACCCCCAACCCAATCCACAACAACCAAATTAAAAAAAAAAAAATCACAACTGCATCTTAATTATTTATCAGTAACACGTTTCTTTTTAGAAGAGTTAAAGAGTTTGGAAGAATGTAGTAGTTCATGTTTAGAAATAGTCAACAGCACAAGGAGAAACAGGGGAGGAGAGCGGGGGGGGGGGGGGGAGGGGGAGATAAATGTCTAGGATAGCATAATACATTGTATTATGTAGGTGCTTCAATTTTCTCTGAAGAATCCAGCAGAGGCCACTGTCAGACAATAGATATGGGACTAGATGGGCCACAGGTCAGTACCTCATTCTTAATCACAGAAAAACATCTTTGAGTGAAGTGTTTGTTCTAATTTTCCTACAAGTTCTGACAAACTTTCATTTGGAGCAATAAAAGGAGTAAAAAGAAAAGGGTCCAAAACGCACTTATTTAGGTACATAGGAAAAACTACTGAAGGTCACAGAAACTTCTCCTCAGTGTCTCAGAGATGCCGCAACTCCAATGAGTTTTACTGTTGTGTAGTTGCACAACCTTATCAAGGCACTGAGGATTTCAACACTTCTACCAGAGTATTTGCCATTTTCCTTCAAGCCATCTATCTGACATTTCATTTCCTTGCTTTACTTCTCATTCTTTCTTTTTCTCACAAGGCAGGAAATAAATGGATTACTGGGCACATTTCTTACATAATCCGCTATGTCTGTGGTTTCTAGAGTGGAATCCTAGTTCAGGCCAAAAAGCCAGAAGAACAGGAGCCAAGCTTGATAAAGAAAGTCTGTATCTGAGAAGTGTGAAGAATAAAGTTGTCAAAAAGACACCTCCCAAGCTCCTTATCACAGATGAGGAGAAACAAGTTTTGTCTGAATGTCAGAGACCCCACAAAACAAAGTTAAATACTGTATCAGAAAATTCTCACTCTTCAGATTAGCACAGTGTGGGAACAAAGTGATTTTTAAGTGATTAACTGCATCTGTTTGCAGTCAAGGAAGGGAGGGGAAGTGATTTCTTAGAGACTTAACAGCAGCAATATGCAATCGCAGGCATGACTAGCAACACTGGTACATCTGAGGAGACTCCTAGTGGAATTGCACCACCACATCTCTCAAAAACATGAGATTCAAAACCTAAAGGTGAAAAGTTTACAGGATTTCATAGTTTATCTGAAACTTACCTCAAACTCCCAAAAGACACTTGTTAAGAGGAGATTAAAATTAAAGACTCACTGTCCTAATACAGAAGAACAGTCTGAATTCACATAATCACAACAATAATACTGGTGTACTATTGCGCTTAACAGTTTCGAAAGTCAGAGGGAAGTTCCCATCTCTGACTTACTGACTTGCATAGGAAGGCAGAAAAACATACTGGAAATATTTACAGGGGCAGAAAAAGTTGATCTTGCACATTAAATTACCTCTTGCAAGAAGTCTTCAAGAAGTCGATTAAACTTATCTGCCAATTCATCTATTAACTGACTTCTTGCAATGTCAACCCTGTTAAAGATTGTGAATTCTTCATTACAGAGCGCGTGGTATGTTTTTGAGCAGGCTTCCAACACATCTATGTCTGTGTGCTTCTCAACAATATCCCGGATTTGTCGCAGTAAGGCATCCAAATGCTAGAAGAAAGATGAGGTGTAGAAAAAATATGTATTCATATATACACACACACACGCGTGTGCGTACACACTTTTAATAAGCCTTAAGGAATTTTAAAAGATAAATTATATTTATTACTTTTGTAACTACGATACAAAACACGTAACACAACACTTCTATAAAGCCAGTGAAGCTTCTGAGTAAATTAAAAGCCTATTTAGCAAAAATTCAGTAGGACCTTGACAAAGGCTAGAGATTCAATGCATTTTAAAAAGTCATTAAAAATTTGCAATTGTCTGTATGGTTTTATCCAACACTTGAATTTGCAATGTCAACTGAACAACACAGAAGCATTTATCTCACACAAACATTTACACATGGTCTTAAAAGCTGTATAATTGAAGATTCAGTTTCATAATACTTAAGTGTCAGCACGGAAACCAAGTTCAGTTGTTCTTACATGCCTCCCCTCAACCTGAGCTGCTCACTGCTGTTCTACGCTATGCTGCTACGCTATGCTGTCAACTAAACATTTTATTACTTTTTTGACCCTAATGATATTCAGCTACTTGCTTGACAATACAGCAAAACAGTGCATCTGAGAAGGAGAAAACAGATGAGAACAGCTTACACCAACTTCATCACCATAGCAGATAAAATGAGAGCATTAACTACACAATTTGTGATCTGGTAAGTTTTCTTCTTTTCATGCAATGAAGATGGCAGTTTATTAGTTTCAGTGCTCAGAAAAAGAAAACTTACCATGCTGTTTCTACAAGCTTTTTATAATCTGCTAGGCTGCATACCTCAAAAGTGACCATAACCCAACAATAAATGCTCTCGCATAAAGTTAATCTAACTGGCAA
Source organism: Numenius arquata (assembly GCF_964106895.1). Lineage (NCBI taxonomy): Eukaryota > Metazoa > Chordata > Aves > Charadriiformes > Scolopacidae > Numenius > Numenius arquata. The sequence continues at coordinate 11,067,145 of NC_133580.1, read as the reverse complement.
GATTTTCTGTTAAAACTCACCAGACAGGCCTTAGAAAACTCTAACTTTCTGTATCTCTAAAACCAGCAGCCAGTCAGAGCTCTGAAGTTTAATTCTCAATAAATGTTACAATAAAGTCTCACACAAAAAACCAGACCTACAGCAGTGACTGAAATTCCAGTGACTAAGTCTAAATTCTGGTTTTTCTCCTTTTGTGTTAAGTGTTACTGAATGTTACCTTACCTTTTCTAATCGCCCTGTTGTATAAATTTCCAAATCAAAGTACTGTGGCAACTGCAGTAAGTTGGTGACTTTTTCTGCATCTACCGAATACTGTAAAATTGACAAGGAAAAAAGTTTACATGAAGAAGTCTTGGACAACAACACAATTCGTTACAGAACAATCAAACATCAGTAAAGACTAATAAGAAAAAATGAAGACTTGTGCAAGCTATTCAGATTATCACAAGAAACTATACTTGTTAACGTTTCAACAACAGTCCATCAGCATGAATTGGAATTAAACCTACCTTTGCTAGCAACTGAGGAAGTGCCACTGCAAATAGTTCAGTAATTTTTGTCCTGTCATCCAACTGTGTTTTCTTCTCCTTTGCTGTCAGCACCTAAAATATCAATATTGTGAAGATTTTACAACTAAAAGTTCTGGTGCAAGGTTTCATTAAGTCCAGAAAAAGTGAAATAGCCAGGGTAGGCTGTGGAGACCAGAGCTGAAATTCTGAATTCAGTCCCAGCAACAGCCTAGAACCTTTTCTTTCTTCCCACACTATCCCCACAAATCCATTCCCACGTCTAAACGAGTAGCTTTTTGCTTCTTACCCTTTTCCCTGTTCCTCTTCCCACAGGAGGATGACATTCAGCTGCTTGCCGAATTGTACAAAGCATTATTTCAATCAGTGCGCTTTCCTGTCTATCCGTTAAAGCTGAAATTTAAGAAACAGATGTTAATACACGGCTTGATTTTTCATTTTTCACAAGTATTACTATCTAAGGATCAAAATGTGTTTATCTGCTGAAAGAAAAAAAGAAAGGCACCTAGGCAGGGGTGGGGGTGGCACAGGGAATAGAAAAGATAAGCACCTTGCAAAACAACACAAGAAAATATTTAAAATTTAGGGAATATCACTGGATGAGTCACAAGATAGGATAAAACAAATACCAAGTTTCATAATCATGTTAGTTCCTTTTCATTTTTCAGAGGTCGATTTAATAGGACCTATGAATTACAGAATTATGCCAGGGGGTTTTTTGGTTTTACTGTCATTAAGGAAATGACAGTACTTTTACAAAGGGTAGTTTTAACACTCAATAAATGAACAAGTTTCACAATTAACTTAGTTTCTCTAGTGTCAGGAGTGCAGTCTGAACCTGTGGAACAACAGGGCACTGGACACTGCACGTTTATCCCGCTCTTTTCTCCCCCTTTTCTTCCCATCATCGTTCTTCTGTGTCTCACTTCCATACCTGAAGTGATCTCTTTCCGCTCTTCCTCACATTTATCCTTAGTATTAGTGATTTATTATAGTGATGGAAAAATAGAGAATATATGGGCACTCATAAATGTAAACATCTTACTTCCTTATACATCAAGACTAACAGAAACTACATAGCAATATACAGAATGATCTACAAAAGTCTCTTACGTTCTTCTCCATTGAGAGGCTCCTCCAACAGAAGACTGTTCATACATTCCCAGTCCTTCAAGAGGTCTGTTGCACAGTCCCACATGCTGTCCACAAGATAAGCAGCATGTTCATGCAACTAAAATGAGAACACATTAAATATTTTTCTTTATCAGTAATAAAGTTCATTACCGAACTTGCTATAATACAGGGTATTTTTCTCTCTTGGGTCTTGTCTGTGGCAAAAAAAGGACAAGAGAAAATCTTGTGAGCTCAACAGAAGCCTATCTACCCCAATTAGCTTAAAAAGATTAATTGAGACCAACCGCTCCAAAGAGTATGCTACAAGATCTGTCAGAACTTGAGGGACAGGGGGCTGAGGGTGGTGGTTGTTGGGAGTTTTTTTCCCTTCCCCCTTAAAAATCTCTCAAATCACAATTTATGTCCACCTATGTATTAGCATGAAGAATGATGGAAGAATATTTGTCAGAGTAGAGCTCACAGCCTGTCTCGATACTCTGTACTGGACAGATCCTTCAAATAAACAAAACCACACAAAACAGTCTTTTGACCCCCAAGTTGTTCAAGTAGTAGAAAAAACAGGACAGAATCATTGTTGTCAACCAATGAGCAGGGAAAAAGAAAAACAACAACAAACTAAAAAATAGTAATTAAAAAACCCACAAAACCCAAAAACAACAAAACAAAGCACACGCTACAAAACCAAGGATATTCATGAAGCTCAACTTACTTCACTTTCCAAAAAGAAAAACACTAATGTCTTCACAAGATTAGCATTCGGACTTTGTCTTCCCCTCCTTTTAAGTATTCCATCATCTTCAGGATCTCTGCGGCTGAAAAGCCTAAAAGAAAAATTATTTCAGGACAGGCTTCTTCTTCATTGCCTTTGCCAGTCAATTCACATCAAGATACTGTTTTTTGCAGACACACACTTAATACCTTGCTGCTTGGCTCCATATTTTATTTTGAAAGGAAATAATGTGGGACAAATATCATTTGATAAATTTCATATATGCTGAGTTGGTATTTCACTGACTGTTTCCAGTGGAATGTATAATGTTAACAAAGTACTTTACAACCATAAATGATAATTGCAGGTGCTTGAGGTCCCATGCTCCTCTTTAGCAAAATACATTTTCTGAACCTCCCGAACCTCCCCACATGAGACTTTAAAGCAGCAAAGAAATACTGAAAGAAGGTCTGGAAACTATTAGATGGAAACTCCACTTTGTTTCCCTACACGCCTGGTATATGTGTTGAATCTCTCTTCTCTTCCCCCCCCAATCCCCCGCCAAAGAGAAAAATACTTTATGAACTGGCCATATGAGCCAACTTTGCTGGGGGGGGGCAGAACTACAAACGGGAAACGCTCATTATTCTGCAAGCACAAGTTGCAGATACTAAGCTACATGAGCATTTCAAGTTGTCTCACATAACATTGGGACGGGAAAGGATAAGCCAAAGAAGTGTTTTTATTATACTACCTGTAGGTATAAGCTTTTAAAACACAGCCTTCAAAATTACTATTTCCCATTCAGAAAAATTACAACCAGTTCAAAAACTACAGTAATGCTACATTTTCTGCAAGTTATCTCTTAAGGTCACTTTATTATTCAATTTTTCCTTTTTTTAATTAAAACTAAGGAGAAGCTTAGTATTAATGCACACACTAAAATCTAAAGCAACAAGAAGTTAAATGTAATTTCTCTATCTTACTTTTTATAAAGAAATTCCCCTGCGGCAACTGCTACTGGCCGATGAGCTGAATAAACCAGATGGTAGACATTTTCACAGTCTTCTGCAGTCAGAACTTCTTCACTACTCCTAGAGTTGTGGATGAGAAGAAGAAGAAAAAAAAAAACCAACCAAACAAAAAATAAGCTGAGTCAACAGAGTATGAACTCTAATGAAGTAGGTGGAAACGAAGGAGACTCTAAACCTTTTGCTTCAATTTATCATTCTAAAACCCAAAGCAATATAGCTCAGTTCCAAAGTTTTCCTAAACAAAAACTGCTGATGAAGTATGACATTTGGTAGAAGGTTATGCTCAAAAAGTTAAACTACTGTGTAATGTTCAGTACATCCTCTATTTCTTCAGTTCAAATATTGCACAATAGGTTCAAATTATGGAGGCTGAATTCTAAGTTTCTAGCCTTTACGCTTACTTAACTGTGGTAAATAAATGCACTGTTCTAGGCCAATTACTTTTGAAATTCCACTTTATTTGAGTGTAGGATGCGTAGACATTTCTCTAGACTTTGGATTATCTAAATTCTGTCAAGCTGCTGTCCTCACCCACAGGTATGAGAAATACTTTCAAGTTTTAATATTTGTTTTAGGTCAGATAAGGAGATATACATGTACTTACTGTAAAACAAGAGTGAGTAATTTTATTGCTTGGACTGCAACATCATATTCTTTGTCAAGAGTCATAGACACAATTCTATCCTAAGAACACAAAAGAAAGTATTGTCAGAGGAGAGAAGTCTAATGCAACTGTAAAAAAATTAATACATACTTTAAAATATGAAGTTACACTAACCTTGAACCGACTGGTGAATAGCTCCAATTTGGAATTAAGCTCTTTATTATAGTAAAGCCCTTGCAAAGCAGTTAGGCATTTGAGTCTTACTTCCCCTTGCTAAAATAAAATTAAGAATTGGATTAAAAGTCAAGTATAGGATACAGATGTGATCTTCAAATCATGCAAGACCATTTTCTTCTGCAGTCTGAATTAACTCAGAGACAAATAATAAATATTGTCAAGATATTGTATCAATAATCATGTTAATGATGTATGTCCTTGTTTGTAACAAGCCAATAAAGGGGAAAAAAAACCCCAAAGCACAACCCCTCCCCACAATGTCTTACTGCAGTTAGTATCTCTGTAAGTCAAAAACCACTTGTTTCATTCTTTAAAGATGCACTCTAAATGCTTAAGATATTTCCTAAGTAGAATTCTATTTGTTTCCTTTCACTTAAATAGGAACTGGCAACATCTGTATCATTAATGACCACCTCCTGTTAGATCAGAACCACCAAGTAGACACAGAAATATTCCTCCTGAAATACAAGATCTACTGTAACAGAGAATATGTTTCAAGGTATAGATACAGAAATACTTCTAAGAAGTCTAGGACAACTGACTTCACACAGTTTCTTATCACCTCACTGCCAGAGGTTATCCAAATCCATGAACAGTACATACAGCACGAGTGAGCATCCATTTGTTTCCCTTCAAATTCAATAGCTTGAAGTCTCCAATGCCAGAACTGAGACGATGTGCTGACTCAACAATGAATCAAGGAGTATTTGTAAACTGAATCTCTTGACCACTCCAAGCAGAGAACAATCTCTAGCTGGTAGCTGCTAAGTAACAGCTTGAGGCACTCATCAGCACAAAAGGGAACCCTTCCCAAACTTTTTACAGCCAGCTGAGAATGCTAAAAGGTTTCTTAACTTGGCAAAACACAGAAACTGTTAGGTTCTACGACTGGATTATTTCACGTGAAATGCATTAATTTTAAATAGTTAAGTATTATAAAGCAGAAGTCTGTATCAACAATACATAAATAGAAAAAAAATTCCTTACAAATAATGGTTCCTTAAAAATCTATATATACTCTCTAAAACCACTCCAAAGATTAAAGTCTATTTTATGTATATGCTGAAACGCCAGTGCTTCTGACTTATAGGAAAAGCAGTGACTGATTAAAGCCGTTAAGAGATCAGAACCTAGTCCGGCACGATCAACAACCGAAAATGTGGAGTTATGCTTCATGATTATGCTCCTTTTCCTCAATGCAGCTTACCTTATCATGCATAGTCCACCCTACATATTTTAAGTAGCTGTCATTGAGAAAGGCGTCACTGTACATCTTCATCCATATTCCAATCTCTTCAATACAGATAGCTCTTATTTCAGCAATTGCATCTCTGTGGAAAGAAGTGGGAAAACAGGATGAAATAGAAGAACAATTAGAAGTAACTTGTCACCAGCTTCCAAAATAAATTAACAAAGCTACAAATTACTTACTAAAAGAAACTTACCGGTATCTATGCACAAAAACACCTTTAAATATTGCATTCATCATGTTTTCTATTTCATCCTGATTTTCCTGAAGCTGAAAGAATGAACAGAGTACACCAACAGTGAGCAGCACTTTTACAGTCAGATCAGATGGCGCTGATGCTAGACAAACTAAATTAAGTTAACATTTGCAAGTGTGGCCATGAAATCCTTTCCTGAAACATTCACAAATCTGTTTCACAGTACAATACGCTATTATTTAAGGAATTGTATCTGCATACAAGTTTTAGTGATTCTGACCACAGGAAAACTTTTCTTCAACTGTAAGGAAGGCATCTTGGGTTTCTGCAAGCTCCTTCTTAGGTTATTTATAAAAAAAACTTGATTTAATTTTCTAATAACTTTTAAGCCTAATGTTCAGCCCAATTTTTAATACACTTACTCTATTTTTATGGACAAGTATTGTTGGAGCAAAACCCAAATCATGTGAACTGCATTACAAGGAGTTTTTTCTGTACACTACAGAATTTGTAATCTAAAAAAACAAGATAGAGATGAAGAACTTTGCAAGTGGCCACATGAGCAGCATATACTCTGTACTGAACACCTCCTTCCTCTTCATCCATTACTTAATGAGAAAAACATGCAGAAACTGAGTAAGGTACTGCAGAAAAAATGAATTTAAGAATATGGAGCTGAAAAAATCATGGAGGAGACCAATCCAGTCTCAGAGTAACAACATAAAAGCAAGACATGCAAATGAGCTGAAAAACAGTACATGCATTGTTTTACAACACAGAAAATTGAATTTGCTTTGAAAGTGCAAGAAAAATTCGGTTAAGAGATTTGAAAATAACTAAATATTGTCAGCAGATAAGCATATTCTTTTTGCAGTTTGAACTATAAAGGTACGACAAATTAAGACAATGTTAATGAGAATAGTCAAGGACCACACTATTTCCCCCCAACCCACCCAAAAAATCCCACAAAGAAACCACAACAGGTATTAGCCAGATGGGGGTGTGCGCGCGCAGGGGAATGGATACACAAAGTAAAGGACCTCTCCTAGAGAAGTTTAGAAAAACAGCAAGAATGAACAATTTCCATAACATCACAAGATTTAGGAATTTATGGAAGAAAGAAAAGAACTTTGAGGAAATACCTAAGAAGAAAAAGACTAAGCAGCAGGAGAAAAGGACTAACAAAGTAAAATACTTAAAGTGTTCTGGGCCTAAATCTAACACTTGCCCACAGCAGCCTCTGAAGTGGGAAGAGGGCAGACAAACATACAAAATATTAAAACAAAAGACAAAAAGAAGCAAAAACTAAAACAAAAAAAGAAGCAAATCTTAAAAGCAAAAAGAATCTATGATTATAGTGAATTTTAGTACTGCATAAGGCTGAATTATAAGTGAAACAAAACCAGGAATCAAATAAACAACTGAATGTTACTTTGAAGTTTACTTTCATTTAGTACAAGAAAAACAGAAAATCAAAACCAAAACTAGAAAAGCTGGTAATAAATCCTAAAAGCTAATTATACATAAGAGCAATTGAGATTGGGAAGTCTTGATTCTCACATCGCTGCCTTTTCTGTGTATCTGTGTATTACCTATAATAGGACTGGTGCTGCACATGCACCTAGCACTACTACATTTATCAGTTGTTTAAGCGGTCAGTCTCAAACCACAAGATCTTTGTGAGATGAACAGAAAACGAAGTTGTTAGTTTATCTTAATTGTCAAGAAAGTAGAAACATTAAGAGGTAAAAGCACAAAAGTTGAAGAGCAAAGGTGAGATGTTTCCTTTGATAGTAAGAATGTTATTTCTAATGCCTAAACCAAACAAAAAAAAACCCAAAACACCAGTTCTCCTACCAATAAAAACTTAAACCTGAATGAACTAGGGCTTTCAATACAACAGCACTGTCAGCAATGAATCAGCAAGTCCCTTTTACACAAAAAGAAAGAAAAGAGTAGTAGATTGCGTTTTCAACTTTGAAAGTGTTTTCTGTGGAAGAAAAAAACCCCTTATCTAAATCCGTTAAACACACTTTCTGCTGAGATCAGTACTGACATCATAAAAGCCGTATTTTGCCCCACGATCATGGGGTTCTTCTCCAGATGCCAAAAAACAGTCAATGCGTGGTAATTTTTGTTACATATTTGAGCTCTAAGGAAACTAGTCGAGAAATACAACAAATAATTAACTATTACTGATTGCAGTCTCTGTTCCTAACTTTACTAAGATGGCACTATCTGAAAATTTTAAGTCTACATTTACCTCTTTTTACAGAAACCCAGTAATTAAGTTTTCAAACATTAAACATGACCAATTTAAAGAATGAAACAGAGGGACTAGAGTAACAAACTTTTCAAAAAAACAAATTAGAGAACAAGATTAACTGTCATTTATCAACACTCATCATACACAAACCAGCTACAGACAGTTGCACTAACCTCCTTTCTTTTCTGTAGTAAGAGTTCCAGCCTATCATTAGCTCGTTTCCCAATTATTTTATTTCGTTCTGCTTCATACTGCCGTTGTGTATTGTCCATGTTAATACTAAGATTTAATGCCACATTCACTAAAGCAGTCATCAGCTTCATGGCTACAAAGAAGAGAAAAGAATAAGGATTAATTAAAAGGTTACCTGATCCAAGGAAAGTTATAAACAAAAATCTTGCCGTCTCCGTCTGTCAACTCTTTCTGTACTTAGGTAACTACATTCACTGTAAATTTCTTCATACTCAAACTTTAGCAGTGTTTTAACTAAGCACTGCATCATTACTTATCAACACAATAGATAAAACACTTGACATTTTTTTCTTTTCTTTCTGTCAAGTTTTTAATACTATAAGCATTCTTGTTGAATTGAGATATAGGATATGCTTCCGCCAAAAAAATGAAGGTGGAATGTTAAGATTTACAAATGAAGTCCAGGAAATATTAAAAAGATTCCATTATTAGAATCAGTTAGTAGACTGATATTACCAACTAATTCAACCTCAAACATACAAGAAGTTTCTTTCTTCAAAAGGAAATGTCTTCGACAACCAACGACACACCATATCACGTATCTTTTTCCCCTTAATTTAATTTTAATGAGGGGTAGCTTCCTTTAAATGTTACTTTATTTGAGAAGCAGAAAAAGGACATTAGCCAAGTAGAAGCCAGAGACCTGACCGAAATATAACACGCACTTGGGTGGGATTTTTTGCGTGCTTGAATTTCTTAATCAACGCTTTTAAAACGGGTGCAGACAAATATGCCTATTCCAGAAACCAGATGGTGGTCAATAGTATCCTTGCTTTTCTTATGAACTTTTGTAACAACAAGGCATAAAAGGGCTTGCATTGGCAGAACACACACAGAACATTATTAAGCGTGTATCACTAGCATAAAGTCGATGAGTAACGCATAAAGACATGCAGATAAATTGAAATATCGTCACACACTGATCTCCAAGGATATCAAAATGAAAAGAACAAACCTGAGCTAATCATAGAAGTCAAAATTACTGCAAATAATAGTAAATATGGATACAACGCTTTTGTTGGCTGTCTCTATCCCACATAAAACACAATCTTCAAGAATACAAACTGTAATCTCGTATGAAAAGCACAAGTAATTACACAAAATCAACAGAATCTACTACTGATATGAGCAAATACAAACAGACTACTGGCAAACATTATTTTGTGTGACAGAAATTAACATGCAACAGGGCAACTTCTACAACTTTTATTCAGGTGCAACTCAAAAAAAAAAAAGTAAACTTGTTTTTTAAGAACTAAAATTTGTATTAGTCATATGGTACAACAGTCAATTTGATGATACAGTAGAATCAGTATATTCTCCTGAAATAATGCTGCAGAAGTCCCACAGCAGCAGCCCAACGCGCAGCGTGTTATGTATATTCAAGAGAGATGATCAATGAAATCAAACAACTGAGCAGCTTGTCAGAATTGAAGCTAGCTCAAAATCAGCCATTCCAGTGAGTAACAAGAACTATTTCCAGTGTGGCAAAAACTCGGTTTCACATACAGCCTAAATTCATCTTGTTCAAACCAAAACTGCAATAATAAGCCTTACATAAGTGGACTGCTGCACAACGCCATCTGAGACCCTTCTTCATTAATCAACACAAGTTTAGGACTTCCTTATCCAAGAAGCTTATCCTTTATCCATATAATGATGTACTTTTTAAAAACACTCCATACTTAAATCACAAGGGATTTCTTCACAAAGAAGGGGGGGGGGGGGGGGGGGGGGGGGGAAACTCCCATAAAAAGGACAGTTACTTAAAACCACAGAGAAACTTAGTAACTGTATCAGTGATGAAGCACTCTTTAACATTATTTCTAATGCAAAGAATGGAAATGCTTCTTTCAATTACATTGTGCCATGGCCTCAATATCCAGCACAATTTAAATTTGTAGTAAAAATTACATCCAATCTAAAATACTACTCCTGTTTGACTTAGAGAGCATAAACAGGTTCAACTGCATTTGAGGTTAAAAAGATACCTACACCCTTATTATGACCAAGGACAAACTTGTAGAATCAACTGAAAAGTTTCCTTCTATTTACTTTTTCCACTAGACTTAAAGCTAACCAAAATTAAGTACCAGACAGCTAGTAAAGAATGCTTTAAAATAGTGTAGTTTTCAGTAATGAAAAAACAGAAATGACAAGATAAGAAAGCTGTACCAAAACAAGTTACATTAGACAAAAAACCGTATCACACAATGAAACACAATTGAATGTCAAATATCAAGAAGTTCAACCAGAACAATTCTTTCCTGTGCAACACAAAGCATAAAATGGAAGCAATACACAGATAAATATAATTCACTGACCTGCCAGTGTGCTAGTGTGCCGAAATGCTCTGACTTGTGAGTCTGACAGCCCGGTAAGCAGTGAAATGACAGTATCCATCATATATTCATCATATATGATGCTATATTGACATTGCCGGACGAGTACTCCAATGAACTCACAAAAACTGGATTTGAACTTCTTCCACTGGGGACCAGCCATAGTTAGTGGATAATCTCCACTATCCTATTAAGAAATAAAAAGGGAAATAGGAAACTCTTTCAAATGTCTTAAAAGTTATTTTATAAAATTAAGGTTAAAAAAAGATGGGTACAACTTTAAGCCAAAATATCCAATGCTATAAAAAGAATACATCAGGAAAATGTGATTCCACAAATATGCATCTACTTTGCAACTCAGGCTTGTTATATATGCAGAGACAACATTCTACAAGTCCTACCATAAAAGCTGCACATAACCAGATACACTAAAATAACTACAAAATTTCTTCTTTCTGTCCTACTCCCTAAAAAAAAAAAATGAAATAAAATAATAAAATAATAAAATATAAATCATATCCCTGCCAAATCTCCTTCAGGTTACACTAGAACAAGAGAATCTTCACAAGAAGAGTTAGCTGACATGTTTAGGAACACTCCCTTCAGGACCATAATAAAGTTTACAGGGAGATGCTTAAATATCAGACTGAAAACTCCTGAAGTCATAAAACGACCTATATATATAACACCTTGAAAATAACAAATGTATGTTCCTCTCCTAATCTGAGAACCTTTACAATCAATGGTAAAATGACAGGGGGAAAAAAAAAATATAAAAATCAATTGACAATCATTTGGATCAGTGCTTCTGTGAACAGCTTCTTTAAGAGACTAAACATTACCGGCCAAAAATGAAGGAAGTAACCATGAAAAGGGATTAGAAATCTGAGTTGCTCATCAGAATTCTGTTACAAAAAAAGAGTGTGTATAACAGTGGTAAAAACACCCATAACAGTCCCAGCTGAAGCTTTACAATTTCCATACAATATTGCCTTTTAGTAATCAAATCTATTTATGCACTGAGATAGTTCTAAGGAAAACTAAAAATCCTCTTAAGCAAAAACATATTACATTTTCATCTCTGTTAAAGTTACCGATGTTTTTTGGATTTTAATTGGGAGAGAAGAGGGGAGGCGAGGCAGGGAAATTATTTCCAAATTAGACAATTTTGGAAAGAGGTTTTAAAACTACCTTTATGTTCTTTGGAACACAGGGTAAAAGGAGTATCACTCAAAAATAAACCCCCCAAAAAAACCAAAACCAAGCACCAAAAAACCCAACGCATCTCATTTGCCCCAACACTCAGTAGAACAGAAAGTGACAGTTTAAAGGGAAAAAGGTTATAAACCCCATGAAAGGCAAAGCATTAGTCTTCAACTGGAGAATAATCAAATTCAAATCCCCATGATTCGTAGATTAATGAATGCACAGAAATTAATTATTAATTTAGCAACCATTTTAAAAGTTGAAGTCGACATAAAGGCCTTACATACACAGCAGGAACGGGGAGGCATCCCACACAGCCCCACAGTAGTAGGAGTTCCCACTATTCAAAAACTGAAAGTTGACACCGATTTCTTAAACCATTAATAAAACAGGTTATATACATGCACAGCTGTACTTCCTAATCTTACAGGTTCAGTAAAATAGAGCTCAAGATTTTTCATTCATAAAACTCCTGTCATTTTTGCATCCTGCAGCAACATGATCCAGTAAGATTAGAACAGGTGGGAAAAAAATTAAATACATTATCAGCACTTTATGAAATTACCTCATCAAATTCTTCAGTCATTTTTCGGATTATTTCAGAATTCTGCATATGTCGGAACATCTCTGCTGTTACAACTCCTACAATTTAGATATTAGATTATTAGCACTTTCAATATGAGTTAGATGGCAGATGACATGCCTCCTGCTAAATGTAAAAACTATCAATTTTCAGCTAACCTACAGATTATACATGTATTTTTCAAGAAGTTACATGTTTTTATTTTAGCATCCATGTATAACAAGCACTTGGCACCAATACTTTTTCTTTTATATGTATAATATATGCTTTTTATTATTATTCTTTTTTAAAAATGTGCCTGGTTGCATGTACACAACACATCTAGAAATTTACTCATTCATCCGTATTCAGAAGTCAAAGATACTTGTGCCAGACCTCTTCATCAGCCAAGAGACTAAAGTAATCTGAAGTGACCTTTCAGGACTCAAGATTCCAAACGGTATAATAAAATTTTGAGCAGTTCTATTGCTACTTATTATCTTCTGCACTGTAATAAACAGTGATTTCACACAATTTTTATTTGTCTTACACTCAAATTGTTTGAGTGTAAATGGTGATATAAAAACAAATAGATCTCCTAAAGTTTACTGCAACCATACTGCAAAATTCATGACAAGGATCATCTCGGCAAGCATTAAAAGATTCTGTAGTTTGATCTGGTAGCAATAATCAAAAGGTCACTGATCTTGAAAGCATGGATAACCTCTGAGGAATGCTGTTGGCTTTCTGGAGATTTATGCACTTTAAAAGTTTAACTGGACAGAGAGAAATGCTTGAGCAGAACAAATTACATCCAGTCCTACTCTATCACGCACAGTGACACTGTAAGGTAAGTTACCTTCTCCTCTTCAAAAGGAGGTGAGGGGGGAAAGAATGGAGGATGTGGAAACGAGGAAAGAAAACCAGAAAATAAAGAAAATAAAATATGGAAACACAATCTTACTGTAGAAAGGCTACCATAAGCTGTCATAATATCTTTTAAATCAAGCATCTTTGCAAGGCTATGAAACGATCTTAAAATACTCAATAAGAAGTAGATAATTCCAAACTAGAATTCCAAGACTGAACAAGCTAAACTATCAATGTTAAAAGAGAGATACAGTTTTCTGAAATAACAGCAGGAGCTGAGGATGATTTAGTAAGTGTTAAGTACAGGTACTCCATTCTCTCTGGTATGAATATAAAAGGTTAAATCTACATTTTAAAATATAATATAGTATTTCTAAACCTCCTGCTCCCAATATTCAGAAATATTAGCCCTAATAATGTAACTGCAGGGATTGAGTAGTCCTACAGCATATGTAGTATAAAAGCAAATAATGGCAATTATACTATAATATTATTAAACGGATGAATAAACATTCAGTATCTTACCTTTGCAGCCTGAACATTGAATAAAGAAGTTAATGAGATCAAGAAGTGCTATATCTCTGTCATGTTTGTATGACTCTATCCAGTCATCCACCACAGACTGAAAAGAAACAAATACAAAGGCACTTTTTAGTTTTCATAAATTGAAGAACGTTATTTAACTGCTTTCCAGTAAGTGATTCTTGTTCTTTCCATAAATAACCTGGACTCTGTGCTTTTTTTGATTAATACAGAACAAAATGTTTGAAACGATCCTTCACTGCCATCATTATCACTTTTCAAGGAAAGAAATAATTTTATTCTATGAACATATACAAGTATGGAACTGACATTAAACATAAAGCACAGGAATACCATACAGTCCTACAGTAACTTTATTTTTGCATTCTCCCTCAAAAAATGGATATATTTCACAATATATTATTATTTTACTATAATCGATATATTTTTATATTTTACCTTTTTTTTTTGTTGTTTCCTGAACTAGTGATACTTCTCTAAAGATACCTATTTAAGTGTTCAGTTCCAACAGCTAAAACTCACTATACTCTTCAAAAATGTTGCCACTTTGATGAACTGCACTCCACGCACATGAGCCATAACAGGATGAACAGCACTGCCCTAAGCTGCATGGACATTAATTGCTCTATATTCACTAAACGAAACAGGAACAAGACCATTTTACTAAAAAACCTTAAAGGGAAGTAAATCAATAGGAAACCTGTGATAATGGTTTTGAGAAAACAGAATTTACATGCAATGGAGTTTAAACCATCCACGTGTATAGTACAAACTTTCTACTGCAGAAGTCAAAAACATTCTTCATACAATTAATTTATTAACAGAGGCAAGAGAGAGACTTGCTTTAGTATCAAGCTCTCAGTTTTCAGTTTTCTAATATATTGATACCCTGCCCAAAAATCTAAAGTAATTCTAAATAGAGATTATGAAATAGTTTGGAACTTATGGAAGACAACTGGACTACTCAGCATCTCTGATGCTTCCTGTCTGTACTCTTCTCAGTGCTTACTCTCACTGGCAATAATGCTCGGAGGACAAATAAAACATATTGTCATGCAGAAAAATTTCCAAACAGAGATACATATCAATCCCTCTTCCCTAAATTTTAGATTGTTTATAATATGATGCACAACTTTCATAAGCAAGACACAAAGAATGAAAATCTCAAGGTGAAACTGTCCTATCTTCTCAGTAGGAGCAAAACCTACAAACTAGTACTGATTTGATTGATCTGCGGGGAGGGACTAAATCTAGGAAACACCTTAAATTAGGCTTATAGAGAAGGCCAGTGTGCAGTAACAGGATCATGCTCAAGCATTTCAGTTAAGCAGCCTTGTTTTCAGAATTAATTTATTTTAAAGAACCTCCAGCAATACAGTAGTTTCTCAAAACGCTTTGTCTGAGTGGATGAGACACCTGTTTTTTGCCAGAGAACAGACAATAAACTCAGAAGAATGTATAGAATATAATTTAGAATAAAAATTATCATAATCTTTTCAGGTAAGCAAGTGCTGAGGGTCACAGAGAAAACTGTTTACACTCAGTGCTGAAGTGGACTTTAGAGATACTTTGATAATTTTTTTCATAATTTTGACAAAAAATATTGATGAAGATTCGGTCTGTTACCCAGGCATTAATTTCCCAATTTGACAGAGTAATCAGGCCTGGCAAAGGCCCATTTTGCCCTTGGAAAGCAGAAGTTTTTAACTTTTAAATAGTTACAACGTCATGAAGGTACAACCACTGATAACTGTTTGAAAATGTAGCACACACAGCAATAGTTAGAAAAGTAATGTTTTTCCACCTGCTTTGAAATACGACAGAACAAAACAAACGACGGAAACGTGAGAATTTCTCTGTGCAAATACATCAAAGTAGTCTATTCTTCTCTAGAAGTCTGAACTACTTGTCTGCCAAGGAATTCAGGCTTTAAGGTTCCCAGCTCTAATGGAGGAGCCTGAAAACCTTGAGAGGACTGCACACAGACCCAGCTTCCCGCGTGTGGATCACAGAGGCTGTAAACTCTAGACTTTCAATCCCAAAGATAGTCCTTCCTCCAGGCTGCCGAGGAGTCACATGAGTGAGTCAGCAGGAAGGCTTCATGGCTGACAGCCTTCCACTTTAACCCTCTCACCACGGCAAGATTCACACAGTTAAGCTAATGCTTTACTGATTTTATCTGAATTAAATTCAGATAATCTAAACTCTGAGAGCGTCTCCAAACCACAGATTTCTTGTTAACTTCTATGACAAGTGTAGGCATAAACCGCAGTTGTATTTAGTTACAGCCACGCAAAAAGGACCTAAAGGTTATTTTTGATCACATGACTTTTCTTCATTCAGGATACTGAAAATTCACTTTTAATCATAGTTTGAATTTCTTCATTATGTACGTGATTTATTTATACCCAACATATAGGAATGAAAAATCAGCTTCTTAAAATTTCAAACCTTAACAATGCAAAAACACTTTTTAAAAAAACCACCTTAATCTACAATTTACTACAAACTATTATTACAAAATAACTGCAAATTGAAGAAAAAGTTTTACTTTAGGCTTCATTTTATTACAATGTATATACAAGAAAATTTCATTCTATTTAAATGGTATATTCATCCAAGTCACAGAGATATCCCAAGTCTTACCTGCATAGCACTCTTGCCCATTTTAACTACCTCAAACAGCATCATGTTTTCCACACCATTCTGTTGGTGATGTCCATTCATCCGATTTGGACCACCAGGTTTCCCTCCTCCGTTTCCACTTTTCCCCTTCTCTGCTGGTCCTTTTTTTCCTTTTTTACAGGTCTGCAATTACACACACACACTTTTAACTGGGTATTATGTAGTAATTAAAAAAATCCAAATTATTATTCATACTATGACAAGACAACAAAAGGCCTTTTGTTTTCAGGAACCAGATTTAAAATCCAAAGTTGACAATAACAGCTGATCCTAACTGATGCAAACACCAACAAGAATTCTACAGGTCCATTTCCTCCTTCCCTCATTTAAAATCTTATAGCAACTAAAAATGTGATTAGTGACAGCATATGACACAAAGGTGTTTCTCGTATTTAAACTGTAAAACAGATGATACAGATTTTATTTAAAACAGCTATGGCAATTCCTTTCACACACGTCACAAAGTCTCCTCTGCAATTCGTTAACCTTTTGTTTTTTAATTTGAGCACACGTTGGAAAGTGGGGGTGAGGAAGAGCAGACAGGTGTCTTTTTGTATTTGATTCCCAAAATCATGTATGACTTACAGAAAGAAGAAAGAAAAAAAATTTAAACAAATTAAATGACTGTTGTATAAAACTATTTATGACCAGCTCTTACTAGCTGGGCACTCTGTACTGGTACAGAGCTGTGGCTGCGTGTGGACGGCACCATGCCAGTGAGCGGGTAGGAGCCACCTGGGGAGGGGGTGGCAAGGACAGTTGTCTGATGAGGGGACAGAAGGGCTATTAACTGGGTTTAGACCTCCCCACTCAGATAGCGTAACCTCTTGTCTGCAATCTATAAAAACGCTCTTTTAATTGAATTATTGGTTTCTGTTTACTTTTCAAATTAAGAGAGAGACAGAATTAATGACACCAACCAAAAGAGACTGTATTAACACCAAATTTAAGCCTAGGATGGAACACATGCAGAGAGGCCAATCAAATCAAAGCTAATCTTTTTCTCCCCCACCTCCCTTATGCCTTTGTAGCGCTAAGGAAATACCATGCAAATATGAAAGATGAAGCATTTCAATGCAAATACAAACATGAACTCTCTTCACACAATACTCGCATTTCAGAAAATATTTCTAGTTCATTCAGCTTCAAAGCAAATGCTGAACTCTTCAATTCGTAACAGTATCCCTATAAACCGAACATACTTTTCCTTTGCCTTGTTTTTGGTTTTTTCCTTCAATATCCTCGAAGTCTGTATCGGAAGAGAAGTGTGTTTCAGACTCCCTGCAAGGATAAAAAGACAAACCATTTACACATTTCATCAGAAACATTCTGGAATATACTACATAAAGTCACACTATGCTCTCAGTCCAGTAACTCAACTCTAACAGTGAAACTGCCACTTTCTTCTGTTCCAGTCTACTGTGGAAGAACACACCAGAGCACTTCCTCACACTCTACCCTGACTCCTCCTAACAATTCACCTGTGAAGAAAGCCATACAGTAAGGTTAGAAGATGTGAAGGTGAGTTTGAAAGTATGTGAAGGTGGGTCGAAAATAGCAACAGGTTGGGAACCTTGCTTTTGGCATGTGATAAACATTACATCATCTCAAAAAGCAAAGAGCACTATACATATCTGCCACAAGTGCTTCAACAAAAACAAGAGAGGGGAAGAAACACAACAGCAAAAAAAGAAACCAACACCTTTCCTCAGAACCAAAGTGTCTCAGCAGATCTCTTCATGCTATTAGAAACTAAGTCGTTTAGAGGTATGTACTTACGTTGAAAGGTATAGAAAAAAAGTTTAGGTAAGATTTCTCCATCAAAATGATAACCTGTAGTTCTGTTTAGGCTTACTGATGGGGGTGGGGGGCGTGTGTGTGAAATCACATTAATTATTAATAAAGAATGCTTAACTTATCTATTCTCTATTGCTACATGTCCTGCAGAATACAACTTAAATGATGCTACTAGATCTTGTTTTAACACATACATGCAGCATGCATGCGATCACAAACTTCTGATACACACTTCCTGAGTCAATTAACGACACAATCAGAAAGATGAGCAGGGGGCACAGGAGACCCGTTCCTACGTATTTATTTATAACACTCTAAAACAATGCAGAAACTTAAGGTGTCTAACTATTTCAAGTGTTTGAAAGGAGCTTTCTGCCTTTTAACGTGTGTTTTGCATTTTCTGTTTCTGCTGATTATGAACTCTGATATGGACTGGAAAAGTCTCCAACCTTGCAGGAGGAAAGGAGAGAGGAGGAAAGGAGAGAGGAGGAAATATTTGTTCTTTGTAACTTCCTAGGTGTTCTTATTTTCACAGGAAAGAACAGAACACAAATTCCAAACATTTCACTAAATGAACTGTACTGACAGAGTAAAAAAAAGTTACAGACAGCTGTAAAAATAGTATTTCGTATTAAATCATCTTCCAATTTACATTTATTTCTCATTAAAAGGAAAAAAACCCACACAACCAACCTCAATGATACAAAACCAGGTATTTGTATCTTTTTAGATTTTATACCAATTTAATCCATTTCAACACACTGTTGAAATGCATTCATGCCAATTTCTTGACAATTACAAGGTGAGGAACTGGATTCTTTTGGTCTGCTTAAAACAACACTTTATTTCATGTGATCTATACCCAAAATTCAAATGTCTGTTTCTTAAAAATTGTAGGAATAACAGCAAGCTAATAAAATGATGTCAAAAACATCAAGGAACTGATGTCTGAGGGAAGCTAAGACTTTGGCTTTAACCAAAGCATTTATCATTAGGTGTTTTAAATATTAGGCAACCTGCCCCAGTTATTAAGGGCAAATACCTCGACTACTTCCTCTCTCTCTCTCTATAAAGAGGCTTTAATGAAGGAAACTTTTTTTTGTACTCCTAGTCAAAGACTTTCTCAATCAAACATTTCATTTTGAAAGAAAAAAAAAGACGAGAAGTACACCATGAACAAGTGTCTGTTACCATGGCCTCCTACTCACAAAGTTTCAAATTGATTTAAAATAATTAAGCAGTTTTAAAATACTTATTTCAATTACTGCTGAATACTCAAGAAAGAATTGAGAAAACGCTACAACATCTCAATAGGAAAAAATCTAGAACCCTATTCCCTCATTTTGTTTCCTTCCTTCCAAGAGAAAACCAACCAGATGTATTAGTGCTAAAAAGAGCCAGTACATTTAAAAATGAAACTACAAATTCTTAAAACACTTACTGAAGGAGAGTAAAATCAGTTGGTATTTCTGGAGCTGCTATCATTTCTTTATCATCTTCTGGAACACCACTGTATTAGAAAGATATCCAAAAACCAGTCCAAAGTACAAGCTTACTTTTCTTTCTTCCTTTGTAGTGGACAACTTCTATAATAGAATACATAAATATAAATACAATGAAAATTTTTCCACATCTGAATGGGTAAAAAAAGTCAGAAACACAGAAAATTTAGATCACACCACCCTCTGTTTCCAACCAAGCTTTTTCCTGTTCAGGGATTTCATATTTTTGACTCCTCCCATGATCTTACTACAAAGTACCCCCACAAATCTTAAAAGCATCACAGTAAAATATAATACAAAAAACATTTGGCAAAAAACATTTTCTGCATAGGATGACCAAACCAAAATGGTTTTCTTTAACACCTTGCAAATAATAGCTTTTATTTCTAAATCTATACTAGATTTAAGTTTGAACTGTAACAGTATGCACTGCAGAGCCCAGAGTTACCAACACTAGGATATTTCTGGTTAACCAAACTAAAGCCAGATTTGATATTAAATATAAAAGCACAGCATGTGTACATTTAAGGACATTATGCATACCAACTTTGTATCTCCAATTTGTAAAATTCCATGATATTTTCCACAAAGATAAGCTCTTATAACAAGTTCTTATAACCTAGCCAGCTGTTTCACAACCCCCTGTCTTCCACAGTTGATAAACCAGGCTTACAACAGTTTTAACATTTAAAGCATTTGACAATACTCTAAGAAAATCAAGGAAGATAATACTATCCACGTTATAAAGAAAAACATCAGAAACAGCATAGCATTTTATCAAGAAAATGTACGATTGTGAAATACTTGCTTTTCAACTTAATATTGCCACCTATTAATAAATGTTGTTATTTATCTAATTTTCCTACATTTAAGCGGGGGGGAAACCTGCATACTTCAAATGTGAGATTTAACCATGCAGGCTAAAGTTTTCTATGTCAATTGTCTGCCCCAGTTAAATTAAGAAAGCACGATGTTCAGGTATCTTAAAGATGCAGTAGCAAGGAGAAAAACCTCCAGAGTCTAAGTCTGCTGACTCTTCAGCTTGCTGGAGTGATTAGGTATTTGAGGGAGAGATTTAGTTTTGGCATGCTAAGCACATGTTGCTTAATGTCTGGTAGCTATGCTTCAGAGACTGCCTTTCGGTCGAGCATGTAGATAGAGGCTGTACATTTTTTTTCCTGCAAGTGCTTATTCTGAATGCTAGGGGCCACTGTAGCTTCCAGAATTTAGAGAACTGAGAGAAACCATAAACTCTGAACTTATTATGTTCTCTTTCTTCACATTTCACAGTTACATAAAAGCAGAGAATCAGAGTGGAAAGAAATAGTGGCACAATGACAGGAGGTTCGAGATAGGCTGGTGAATCTCAAGATAGTCTAAAACTACTAAAGCATGTTCCATCCAGAACACAGTAGAAGATAAAAGGCTTCAAAAACATTGCTGCTGCAGAATGGCAGCAACCTTTGTCACCCCATTCCTCCCTTCTCCAAAACCACGCGGGCACACTAGCGCTGAGCTTCATCCCCTCCTGCTCCACTTACACACTCTCTTTAGCAAACAATTGGTCCCAGAAAGGGTGACATCCCCCTCCCCGGCCATTTCTCTTTGTAGGCTCTGCCACTCAGTATCACCTGATTTAATTCCCCAATAAAATGGGCACCATATACCTCGAGAATTTTTTATCCCTAGATTATCAAGTTAAACTGGTTCAACAGCAGGTATCTGCAGCCAATGCACAGGAAACAAGACTGCGTAGCCACGAGCAAGGGAGGGAAGAGTAAAACTCCCTCATTTGGTGGCAAGGGGCTATTATACCATCCGGGCTGGTTGTAAAACTATATGCTTAGTTGGTGACGTATCAAATGCTCTGCACTATGGACTGGATTTTTTTTTTTTTTTTTTTTTAAAGATTTGCTCTGATTCCTGTCAGCAACTTGAACTTGGAAAAATACCACAGCACACTTTAGTGCCTTGATCATCAGGCTAGCACCCGCTCAGAGGTGCACCAGAATAAAAAAGGGGGTGTAGAAACAGAAAGAAGAAGAAAAAAAAAAAAGACAAAAAGAAAGAGATCCAGCCACACAAACCCTTTTTGGGGCATGCTTGTGATCTACTCCCAGTGATGCAAACTTCAAAAAACACACTGCTCAGTTTCAAGTTCAACCTGTCTATCAACGTGTCGCTATTTGACTTTTCCTAGTTTACATTTTTCAATGTTGAGAAGCAACACATCTACTGAAGTGACAATGAGGATGCTTACATGGTAATTTTGTATTATGGCTCATTAATATTCCCCATTTACTGAGAAACAAAGCAAGTTAACCATTTGTTCACAGAATTAACAAAGTTTTTCCTCCCTTTATGAACAGTAAATCTACTGTCCTGTCATATTTTGCAAAAAGCTTCCATAAAGTTTCTTAAAATCACAGAAATATTTTAAAGAAGAAAAAAAGTAAAAAAACTATAAAAAATGATGGGTTAATGATTAAAGTATATACACTCTACATCAAACAAGTCAAATAAATCACTTGCCAGAGGCTGCAGTTTATACCAACTTGTTCTTCTTGTAAGAACCGTTCCTCTTAGTACAAACAAAAGAACACGAAAGAAAGCACGGCATTGTTTGGTCAGAATCACCTCATCAAATGGGAAAGAAATATCAAGTTCTTGCTAGATACTGAAGCATTAAGCTACTACGATGTACATTTCAAGAATTGTTTATCTTGAATGAAAAAGCAATTTGGCCCTCATGAGTGCAACTATACACTGCTATTACGGAAAACAGTAGCGACGCCTTCTAAGTATCTATGAAGAAAGACTGCAAGGGATCTCCAGCATCAAGCTCAAATTCCAGCAATGATCAAAAAAACCCTTGAATTTGTCTGAGTAAATGATACTTTTAACAGGTTTACACACATCCAGAACATGACACAGGTTTTTGATTCTCAAGCAGCAGGGTCAACCTAGCCCAGCATGCCCACTCTGGCAGCGGCCAAGAGAAGCTGCCCAAGGAAGAACACATCTGCTTTGTTCTTATTAGCGATGTCTTCCCTGATTACCTTCTCGGCATCCAGAAATAACTCGAGGTTTTTTCAGCCAGAGAGGCTTTCCCTGTATTCTATAAACCCTCATCAGTATTTTTTACATTAATATTTCCAATTACTTTTTGAACTCAATATTCAATGATGCAGCAATGGCATTCCACACAAGAACTCCCACAGCCGAACTCCACACTACAAAGAGTCACGTCCTTTGCTTTGAATTTATCACTTTCCAATTTTATTTGATATTCTCTTGTTTTGGTATGGGGGAAAAAAAATGACATTGGTCATTCCCCATTACCCTTTATCTCAGTAAAAGCATGTTGGAAATTCAAAACTACTGCCAGCCATATCTTCTTCACCCACATACCTGATGGTTCATTCAAAGCACCCAGTTCGGGAAGTCAATGGCAAAGGAAAACAGTCCACATAAGCATCCTATCACGACTTTTAAAATATACCAAGTTCATCACAGCACAGTCTGGAAAGAGGAAAGTTAGAATCTTGACATGCCATCCCAAATAGTGAAAGTCTATGTTATCTATTAAATGTGCTCCAATAAGCAGATTATTTTAATAAGTTAAATCTAAACTGAGGAGCAGCATAAAAAGCAGCTCTTCTTCAGTTTCTTTTTTGCATGCTCACAGAATTTCAACTTTAATTTTCCCAACCAGATACTGAAATCTCTCAACTCTGAGAAAACTTTCCGGAGTCCCTCAACTTTGTGAAATCATAATTAAATTATTAACAATAAAAAGAAAATGTATCCTGCTGAAAGATCACAAGGTGGAGCTCTAGCCTAAAGCTAACCGAAGAAACTCCAAAAGACAGGTCATCCAGAGGTTGACCTAGTTATTTCTGTGCAATAAACTTTATAATAGATTGCTAAAGCTACAATAATATTGTAGCACATTTCCTTTAGATTTAGATTTATATTACATAAAGACACCAGAAGATTCCTGCACCTTTTCTGAAATAAATGCCTATGTGTTTGATTGAATGACCTTCCAAAGACAAAAATGCAGCTGCTGTAGTATGACTAGTCTCAGCATTTGTTTTCAAAAGCAAGCAGAAGAATTTCGAAAGGTATTTTAATAGCAGAAATAACGTATCCCTTTATTGTACCTTGCCATTTAAAATTCTGCTAACAAAACATTAATGAACTAAAACACCACTGGAACAACAGAAATAGGTCCAGGAATGCTAATCATACATAATGTTGCCAACTCTAAATGTAAGAGGAGTTTTATTTAAAATAACTGGACTGATAAAAGCAAGAGTTAAGCATGAAACACTATGAAGAAATCAAATGTGTCTTCACTGAAATTTTTGAAACATTATTTTTCCCTAATGCATGAATAATTAATTTAGGTATGGTTGTGATTAACTCAAGTATACTGTCCAAATGCTAAGAACTGGCAAAAGTTGACAATTCACCACCACAATTCACACAATAACACATACACAACTGGCAGCTGCTAAGTGCTACCTGTCCTCTCACAACTTCTATTACACACAAAAATTGGCTAAACAAACAATATAATTCAGTGAGCAGCCTTTGTTAAAAGAATATGCACACAGAAAATACAAAGAATCACAAGATCTGTCCCAGAAGCTTGTGTTTCATACACTTGCATAAATGCAGTAATTGGAGTATTACTTAGCAAGCCCAGAGCAAGGTGTTTCGGGTAGGTGGGGTTTGCATTGGGGTGGGTCCCCACACATGCCATTTGCTGTTGCTTGGCATCTATTATCTAAAAGTCTTATAAGGCAAATCTGTAAAGTGGTTATCATTTTTCTGAGAAGGCAGAGATGCAAAGTTTAAAAACAGTTATGTTTTTAAGATTTTGGACGTGATTCGGAAAGACAAAGATTTTAGAATTGCCGGACAGGTGTTCAGAGATGTATTGATTTTTCCCTGTTGTTCAGTTAATCACCTGTAAAATCAAGGGCCTCGCTTTCTTAATTCAGAAAAGTAGAACTTCTAAAATTGTGATGCTGAAGAGTGTGGCTAAAGTTCATCCCTGAATTATTTATTTACCCATGAATGAGAGATGCTGATGCTTCAGAACCAATTATGCAGCAGCAACAGTTAAAATGCTAGTCAGATAAAATTTAAATAGAGGATCAGAAATATGCCCAATATTTTCCCTTAAGAGAAAGCTATAATCAACTATATTATGGCCCTCACTCCTTTTCTGAGAGACTAGAATATGTCTAAACTTTTTGTTTTATAAAATAAGCTTTGGTTGTTTGGGGGTTTTTTCCCCCCAAATAAGTATGCTTCTTCATATTACTTCTGCACTTATCTTCGTAAATGCATTTTTAAGTGAGATTTTGAGCAACTGCATGACATTCCATATAGGCCTGAAAGAGCCTGTTATTTCTACCTATGCTATTTCTACTAATACTACACAACCTAATATTTCAGCTGCCAAGAAGCTTTAAAGCAGTTCTTTAAGTTGAGTAAAATACAGAAAACATACTTCAAGTAGCCTTCTGTATTGTAACAACTGTACTTAAACACGATTTCCTTATAACCGTATCAGCAGTTCTGATCGCATTACGATAGCGTAATTAAGACTAAATTGAACAATAATGCAATTAATACCTTTAGATGTGTGGTTATTTTTGTGCTGTTTGCTTAACAAATGAATCTTGTAATTCCTTTACAAGAAGACCTGAATTAGACCTCAATCTACATTCTTCCATGCTTACCAACATAGACATGGTCTCTATACACAGTAACAGTCCATGGTTCTAAAGCCACTGAACAGTTAACACTTGAACAAATAACCCAAATGACCTAATTTATACCAGTCTTATCTTTTCAGTCTCTTTCTTCACAATTTGTTTTCTTCTATACTTCCAGTTCTTACACCCCCTCCACACCACTTCTGTCAAGACATCTCTCTTTCTATTCATCTTTTCAGAAAAGAAAAAGCACCGTTACGGTGGCTGTCAATATTATGCTATCTACCGTTTTTATTCCCTGGCCTGCTCTTTATTCAATTTTCGTAATTATTTGCTCTTTAGTTCATGCAACAAGTCTGCTGATTAAGTGGGAGCCATCTCAGAACATGCTTTTCTGACACTGTGGGCTGCTGCTGAAAGTAGTCTTCCTTCCCACTCTCCAAACACATTGGGAAGTTTCTGCTCCCTTCTAGCACTCAAACGAACCAGCAGCAAGCAAATATGAAAACAAAACCATTTCCTCCTCCCATGATTAGCTCCCCATCGGATCAGTCAACTGAATCAACTCCCCCTGCAGACACCCAAGTCAGTAGGTACAGTATCCAAGGCAGCTGAACTCTACCCCTTTACAACAAAGCCAACCACAAGCTTTGCCAGCGTCAGTGCATCACCAGCAGGACCAGATATATCCAACAGAAGTGGCTGGATACTGGAGTCCTCACATAGCGACTGGTAATATTCCTCCCTTTCCCTTGGGAGGGGCCACGGCCAACAGCCTGCTGTTCTATGGCTCTGGTGGGGCCAAGATCTCCCACCGGGCTCCCAACTCTTGCACCCGGCCACCCGCTGAGGGGACAGGCAGCCCTGCAGGAACACACCCAACCTGTGACCCACAGCTTGAAGGGAGACAGCATCTTCTACCTGGAAATTCATCAGGCACCTGCCCAGTCTTAGCTGTGATCTTCTCAAAGCATTCTCCTTACTCCTTTTTCACATGCATTTCCTACATTTTCATTACAAAGCAGACTGGGCATATATCTATATAACCTTTTGCTTCGTACCAGCCTTCAGATTAGAAGCCCAGTGAACAGCTGATGGTCACTGCCAGAGCCCAAGAAGGAGACAGCCAGGAAACAGCCAAGCACATGGAAAAAACATAGGTCCCCAGAGGTAACACACACATCAGTAAACAGAAAGCAAAATTTGGTTTCACAGTTTAATGCTGTGAAAGCAAAAGCTTAAACGGTCTTTATTTGGGGAGGAGGGAGATTTTAAAAAATCAGGCTAAAACCTAAAATGAAGTTTAGACTTTACAGCAAGTTTACAGACTTGAAAAGTCAGTAACATTGGAGGACTTCTGTACCACCCTAATAACGCTGCCAACCGCAACTTCACTACCAAAGTCCCCCTCTCATTAAAAGTGTTTTTTGGACTTCTGCTGTTTTTATAAAATAAATATGTAGAACAGCTATTATGGAAGGATAAGAGCTTGCTACAGTGCTTCACAGTCACGGGATTACTCATTAAAGTACCACTAATAACATCAATATCTTTAATGCAGTAAGTTAAATATTATTTTGAAATACAAACGTACTGTTATGGTTTGAATCATATGAGGTTTTTATATTGGTATTTAGTAACTTACACTGTCCAGTAAGTAAAATGGTGTAAACCAATTGATATAAACATTACAAAATGCTGAAAAACTAATCAACTGTACAATAAATGCAACTATGACCCTTATTAAAGAAAAAATATCTGTATTACTCTTTAATGATTCTGCCCAACAGTATTCCTGAGCTTTGCTAAAACACACCTTAAATTCCCATAGATCTTTAAAATGCTTTCATTTTAGGTGTCTGTTTAAAAAAAAGTAAAGGTAAGATAACAAAAGTAGAAGTTACACCTCATTGTGTCTGTCACATCTTTCCCTGCCAAGAAAGAGATGGCTTCCAGATGTTGCAGTCTGACTGCGTGGAAAATGAGGCTCTTAGGAAGAATAAAAGCCAAGTCGGATGACAACCAAGATTTAAAAAAAAAAAAAAAAAAAAAAGCCACATATGCGTACTTAAACAAGCCAAAAGAGGAGTACTAGTTCACTTCTGATAGAAGGAAAGCACACCTCCCAGCTTCCTAAATGCCCTAGGTTTCTAAACTAAAGTACAGAATAGATCAATGTGCCCCTTTGCACACTGACTTCTCAAAACTTTGCATATCCCCTCATATTTTGGCTCTTGTAAAAGCAAGGGATGAAGGTATACACACACTGCCCACAGCAAGCAGGTAGCCAGCTACACAGTAAAAGCCTAGAACAGCATTAGTATTGTTCAAATGCACAGCCACCAGCGATGAATTACTTCAATACACACGGCAGAGGCAGGGTTTTCTAACCAACAAGGTATCCCATCTGGCAAGTTCTATTTTTTGTTCTTCCACTGATCAACGTGAGCCTGCAAGTTGCCTCGCTTTATAAGAGCCCCAGCTTCCCCTCCTACCATATAGATTTTTCCCTTTGAAAAGTCTGGGTCACTAGGGCTTTGTGTCCAAAACTTTGCTTGGGCATTTCTAAGAACAACTGCATTTGATTATAAATTCTGGAGGGGGCACTACACAGCACATACTGCGATAGCATCAGCTGCTACTGTAAGATACGGTCAATATTAGGTGACTGAAATAAGGGAAAACCCCATAAAATAGAATTGCCGAAGAGTGCAAAGTCAAATCTCTCAAGCACATCTCCCAGGTTCAGCTCCTATCAGCCCAGGTCATGGTGCACCCAGGATAGTCCTTTGAAGAGCCACTGTACTTGCCTGCACTGTGATCCCAAGCCTTCTAAGATAAGAACGGAAAGGAGAACCAGCTTGGTTCTATGTTTTGTCAGCTGAGATCCACTAGTTTATTAGCTGAAGCTTCACACCACATAAAAACGGTTGAACTGCTTCCAGACGGTAACTAAAGAGACTAAGTCCAGCACAGAAACAAACAGAAAAGAATATAAGCACAAGTCAAACTGCATTAGTCTTAACTTGATCTTTAACGTAAAAAATGGGGGGTGAGGGAGTGTTGGTGGGTAAGAACGCTTCATGCCCCATTCCATCGTACTTTCTTCCCCTGCACCAGACCAGCTTTTTTTTTTTTTTGTAACAGGCCTGGACTATAGAAATGGCATCACGTTCCCTATGGGCCACCTGCAGGAACGTGGCTGCTCTGCACCCCAACACCAGGTGCTCTCCTGTCACCCTCGCCAGTGGCTGGCTGCTCTCATTACCTGTCTCACAACAGCAGGATAAAACTATTTATAGTGAAGCTCCAAAAAATGTCATTACCTTGGTGTTTGAGTAAACAATCAAGAGCAGCCACCCATCGTTCCCTGGCTCAAATGAAAAACTATGCCATCAGAAAGGAAAAGGAATATTTAAGAAAAAAGAAATATATATTGTGCCACATCCAAACCAAGCAGTATGACAGCTAAAACCTAAGCCTCTCATAAGTGGATTATGGCTCTTTCAACAACCAATCTAAATAATCATCCTTACAAAACAAAATTCAAGTAACTACTCATGTATGCAAAAGTTGGCTTTACCTCTAGAACAGAAGAAATAAAGATAAAAACCTTGTTATCTTTCATTAGAAAGTTATCTCTGCACTTCTGCCAACCTCAGAACATCTGTGCTCCATACACGCTCACTGGTAACTTAAAGATTTTTTTAATACCCAACATTTTGTTCGTGTTCTCCCTCATAACATTTGGGCTAAAATCCCAATTGGTTTGTTCAGAGATTTGCAGCACTGAATACTAATTTTATATGAAATAGCAGTTGTGATGTGCATGGCTTTCCCCCACACTTTAGAGAACTGAACATATCCACAATGCAGAATGCTAATAAACTATTAATGAATTAATTACCAGATGAAAAAAATACATATTATCATCACCAAGTCTCAAAAACACTCTTCTTCTTAATTCACCCTGAAATAGAGCCCTCTTAAAAGAATTTTGTGGGAGGGATGACTGGTGCTGAAGCCTCATGGATGGAGACCTAGAGCTAACTATTGCCAGTCATTAACCATCCACAGCAAACCAGCATGGCCACCTGTACAGGTCATAAGAACATAACAAAAATATTGGCATTATTCAAATAGATAAATTCTTCCAACTCTGTTATTGCTTACTTGTGGCAGGTCACAAATGAGGCCAACTGGGAGAGCTATAACATACTATGCCTGTTTTATTAAAGCTAACATTAAGAAAAAAAAAATCAAAACAGTTTTTTTAGAGACGAAACTCATTTTATCAAGTAAGCTGAAAAACACTGAGAAACTCTTGATGTGTATAAAATATTCTGAAGCAAAGGTTAGTGAGACTTGTCCTTTTGAAATCATATTCCTTTTTAAGTCTCTCGATTACTGTGCATTAGGCACTGTACAGGTACAGGAGCATCCATTCCACACAGATCTAAAAAACACCAAATGTACAGCTTGTTACATCAACCAAAATTAAACCTTAGGTTTTGTCATGTAGTCTAAAAAGAAAAAAAAAAAAAAAAAAATCAAAAAGCTATACCCTTACATATTTGTTCTTGAGTAAATTCATCATGTAAACAAAGCTAGTAGCTCCCCTCCTCCTTCAAAAGGAGTTACAGCCTACAGCTGAATTTTTATTTTGTTGAAAATTTACTGGTCACATTATGCAAGTATCATAATTTGTAATAAATATTTTACTTGAGCAATGTTCAACACGAAGTAAATCCTTTTAAAACTACAACACTCATTAGCTCAACAACACAGTAGAAGCTGTTGAGATAAGGTAGTTACTTTCATCCTCTTTTTCCTGTATTTTCTTTTTAAAAGAAAAAAAAAAAAAAAAAAGAAAGAAAAAATCCCCAAACAGTAGTGCCAGATGTCTCTTAAACAAGCTACATGTGCTATGATTCCTTCCCCTTCCCCCACTCCAAGAAAGCATTCTGGACCGCGGTGTATCCTATAGCATCCGTTAGCTGAATTCAGAGAAGTGCCCCATACTCTCAGAATCACATGAAACTCTCAGCAGATTTCTAGGAGTCCGAGGTACCGGATGCTTACTAATACCCTCATATCCAGCAGATGAAACAAGTCTCACATGCTAAATGTTGGGTTTTTTTTCTTTTTTCTTCCTTAGAGCTGAGTCAAAAATGCAATCTTCAGCATAAGCAAAGAATTCAAGCTACTGATTTTACTCTATCTTAAAACACAAAAAGAACCTCCTTTTAGTCGTCATAAGTTTACTAGCTCCTTTAATACAAGGCATACCAAAGACCATTTTTCCATGCTAAAAGTTAGTTGGTAAGAACGTATAAAACATGAAATATCATTTCACTGCAGTGTTGACTGTATTTACAGCAGCTATGTTTGAATTCATACACCCTTTTAATACTTGTGATTTTGTGTGGCAACTTCAAATATATTTGCTGCTGAACAACTCTTTCCTAGGACTCTTCATAGGCTGCTACCCGGGAGGAACCTAACTACATCAAATATTATCATTCGATCAAAAGAAAAATTAAGAAAAAAGCCCAACACCCCACCCTCCCCAAAAACCCCAAAACCAACAAAAGAGAACAAGTTTTCACATTTCATATGCTCTGGTTTACAGTCAGATCTATTAATGACAGCTCACCTTCATTAACAATTAAAGCTAATATTCTGAAATGCAAATAGGGAGGACTTACGAGCTGGCAAATCCCATTTTGCTGACTTTCCTTACATGAGTGGTAACCTCCAACAGAGAACAGAGAGATGGACAACTCAACTGCCACAGCAAAAGTCGCCCGAGTACAACTACCGTAACCTATAGTTTTCCAACAATCACATGGAAAAATGCTTCAGTCACCCACTATAGTTTCAGCTTTTAAGCTACTATCTGAACCGTATCATCTTCTTGTGGTTTTCAGTTCATGATCATATTTGACTTACCAGTTTGAAGTTACCTCTAATTATTAAAACAAGAATTGCTAGATTGCAAGTGGTGGGTCTGTCACCATGTCTTCCCCAACAATTTTTGTGGTTTCATAATTAACTGCATTCCTACTCTGAGCACAGGTTTCTCTTCCACTGCATTGTACCAAATACATCTCCCCCTTGTCCCTGCACCCAAATCAGAAGTGGGCAACTCAGCAGGTGAGAGCACAACATACTGCTAAATGTACAGAGCTTTTTCACTCCTACTATAGTTTCTTTTAATTTTCTCAGTAAATAGTAATTCCAACTATTTAAAACAGACAATACATCTTTCAGATGGCTTTGATCCTTCTACTCCATTTTACTTGTACAATGATGTAATGCTGAAGTGAATATACTTTCTCTAAACCACAAGTTTACATCTCTGAAATACAAAATTAAATCTAGTTGAATTCCCCATATGAAGTTACTCAGTTGTCCTAGCTCCTTATTCAAGAGCAGTGTTTCTTTGACTTAATTAGTTACCCACCAATTATATATTTATTACTCCTTTGTTGAACTCAAGACTCTACTCTTACTTGTGTCTAACACATTTTGTTCTCATCAATTATTTTACCAATAGCTTGTGATCACCACTCAGGATTCTAACATCAAAACATAACATCTAACTGCCAATAAAAAGTTTTTCACCTGGTAAGATTCTGCAAAATTATTTACAGTAAGTTCACAGCTCCTGAAACCAAGGTCCACTTAAATCAATTACATATAGTAATATGGGCTGACTATACATTACGGAAAAAGACTAAAAATTAAGTAACTGGATGAGGATTTGTGCAGGTTTGTAATGCCTTTGTACAAAAAATAACCTAGAATACATAAATATACTGAAGAATTAAGTAGCAAATTTTTTCAAGCCATGATTTAATGTCCCCATTGATTCCATAAGAACACTGGATCAGCAATAAGCTACATTATATTAATCTTTTTACATTACTAAAACTGCCCACTTTGTGTTCTGATTACTCAAAAAGCCACTTAATGTTTAGAATTGCTCGTACAATAAATGAGCAGTATATAATTCTCGTGCTGTTGTTTACCAGTATAATAACCAGTATAATACCAGTATAATAACTTGTTTCAAATGGGTTTGTACTCAAGATTTTCCTGAAATTTAAATTAAATTCCCATGGAGGCATGACACTGGAAGTTAACATCACCTGAAAAAATAGCTACACATAATGTTTAGTTACAAAACCACAGTGCTTTGACTGAAATATGACCATCTTTCCTTTAGTTTGCCCATATGCAATTAAGTGTAATCAGTTTTAATGTTTCAGAGTAAGGTTTAGTTCCTCACAACCTATAAGAAAAACTTCTCACTATTTTGGTCATGATCTATTACATAGGTGGCAAACCGTACGTTATAAATGAATCAGTTGATCTGAGGAAGTAATTATAATAATCCTACTGAAACACACTTATAAGATCTACCTTGGAAGACTCAAAGGTAAATAATTAAAAGGGATACATCTTTCCAAGATTTGTTTCTTTCCCCTGTTCCAGCTTCACTGACTGCTGATTTCTTGTTTGCTTCATATTAAGAAGAGTTAATATATAAAGAAAACATACTGTTTGGAGTAAGTCTCCTATCTCCTCCAAAACAAGCATGCTAGGGGTCATTAATATGTATAACTGATCCTGCACCATTTCATAAACTTGAAAGGTGAGACTACTATTCCGTTCAGAGGATGCTTTCTTGGCATTAGACTGCCTTGGTCTTGAAACAGTATAAAAGAAATTTTAACAAAAGTTAAGGAAAGAGGTAATAACATTCAATCTAATTGTGAGAGAAGAACATTTTTATCTGAGTGTAAATTAGGTCTGGCGGTTGTTCAGCTTGACCTCCACTTAGTATAATCTTGCCCTAGGGTACGAAAATCCTAGATCATTAAATGCTATGAATTTAGTCTTGCAAGCAACCTAAAATGAACCTACAGTCAGAGCCACGGTTTTCAACTGCTGTTACAAGTTGAAGAAACAATAGCAATAATAAGATAACACCATGTCAAGTTGGGCTTTTGTTTGGTTGGTTGGAGTTTTTTTAAGAAATGCAACTACTATCTCTACACTTAGCATATTATTTTTAATTTCTGGAATTAAGGGGAAGTAATTGCCCTTAAAATTTGGAGCTACACCGTTACTTTTTTTAAATATATATATATATAGGTTAGCTCAAAGTTTGGAAAGTTTTTCTGAGAAAAGACGGGTTAAATAAAGCTGCCCACTTCTTTCAGTTATGAGAAACATTTTAAAATGCCAGCTTTCCTGCAATTCTCTAGACAGTCAACAGACATTTTCGGAACTGTTACCAATTCATTACTGCAAAACAGATGCCTGCCAAAAAAATTAATTACAGAACATAAATTTTATTACTATGTGAATTAACTTAAGACTTTATATGCTAAGCATAAAAACTACTCTAGAACCACAGAATCTGGTGTAATACACAGCCCACTAAGGAAACAAGGCAGAAGAAAAACAATCCAGGAATGTACGTAAGGACTTCTTGGAGCTGATCATAGCCATATACTCTTACTAGGCCACCACTCCTCTGCAAGTCAGCTGCAGGGAAGGAACAAAGGCAAGAACAGCATAGAAGGAGCCAGAGAGCAACACAGAACCTTTAAAAAGGTCAGAGAAGACGGACGATGGACCACAGAACAAGCAGTAATTAGCTACTTGTGAACTTAACTTGGATGGTAAGGGACGGTCTAAGAACATAGATAGAGCGTTTGAAGGACTAAAGCACAAGAATGGCAAAGTCACAGCTGTTTCAACAGCAAAATAAAAACACCATCTGAGAAAGAACCAGAGATGCCACTCAATTTACAGAACTCTGCACAGGTCTCCCAGGGAATTAGCTCAAATTAAGTTCCATGTGTATTAATAAAAATAAGAACACATATTAAGTGTTAAAAATTATATATCAAGTCTCAGCACTGAATTTACACAGAGTAAACACGTATTACCAGTAACAAGCTCTAAAGAAGCCTTTTCACCCTCATAGTAGTGAGACAGAGAAATAGAAAGTACTCCATCAACATTGTTGTTCACACAGCTTTCTCACAAATAAATGCATAAAACACCTAGGAAATAGGGAAATAATTCTGACATTTTATGCTGACTACAAAAAAATCCAAGCCACAAAGGACACCTTACCAGTTTAGGCCTAACAGAAAGCCGTCAGGTTTCTCTGTAGCATATACAAATATTAATCTCTTCTTCCCAAGCAAAATAATTGTATGTCGTTCTCTATCAGACCAAATAATGATGTTATTAACCGCATGATGATTACAGACTACAAGTAACATTCTACAGCAACAAAGGTTTACTCATTCTTTACATTCCAGTATTTCTATACTTAATTCTGTGTTACAGCCCAACAGAGTGCACACATTTTAGAACTGAAATCACAGTTAGCCCCCCTCGAACTCCTTAAAAGAACACATTAGGGAGAAAAATAAAGGGTTTTTGACTCTGATAGGTAAAAATCTGTACAGTATAAATTGAGAATTTTAATGATATCAACATATCTTCATCTGACTTCCGCAAGAATCGATTTCCTTAACTTTAAATAGAAGGGAAAAGATCATTTTGCAGAGAAAAATAAAATTGTCCAGCATTATTTCCAGAAGCAGATAACAAAAATATTTTCACTTCCTCCAATAACCCCGAAGAAAGTGAAGTACCATCAAGCAATTCATTTTACATATGAGGTGACTCCTTGGAGCAGCACAAGCAGCAATTTCCAGCTCAAGAAATCTCCAAGTATTTGCTAGATTGCGATATTTACAACCCTCAAGCACTAGCATAAAATGATGCCTTTAAATGGTTCCCCTTTACCAAAATAATATTCTTGTTCAAATGGAAGTTAGTGTTTGCCAAGGGAGAGAAAAAAAAGGAGTACCCTGGCTGCCTATTTAAGCCAAATCTCTCACCAATTAACACATCAAGGTTCATGGACTGTGATTCCCTATCCTGAAATGAAGAGAACAAATTCTAAGTTTTGATACTTACTATTCCCAAAATGTACATTAAAATAACAGACTAAAGAAATATTATTTATTACTATTTATAAATATATCAGTCTCATTTTATATAAGCAGCAATGGTTTAAAATGTCTCTGTCTCCAGCAAAGCAGCAGAATGTAATCAAAGTAAGACAACATGGGTGTATGCTGTAAGTAACAAACAAAACCAAGTAAATAAAGATTTAAACCACTGGGGTTGAAATACCATTTAATTTTCTCATATATCACACAGCCTCTAACGTGCAACATGACATGCTACTTTGTTAACAGTTCTCATCTAGGCAATATGAAGGCAAAACCCAAAAATTCTGGATGTGACTTCTCAGTTTTCCGGAGCACACAAGAGTAAAGCGGGGAAAAACAATATAAAGCACCTATCTTAAATATCTTTTTAAGAGACTGACCACTAAAAAAGAGGAAGGAACTTTTATCTTCCCTAGGAAAATGAAGAAAAATCATTTTGTAGAAAAATTTATTTTGTAAAAATCTACCAACATTTCTGTCAGAAAGGCTAACAACTAGACAGAACTTATACTGCAATGATGAATACAGGAAAAAACATACAGCACATTAAAGAAGTCAACAAAAACTAAACACACTAAAGAAAGGTCCTTAATAATGAGCAGGATAGAAATCATAAATGAGAAGGGAAACACTATGTAGTGACCACGGTAAAATATTCAGCACTAATGGCTGATAATCATATTCTGTAAGCAGCAGGAGCAGAGGTGTGATGTTGCAAATGCAATAAATCCCCAAGGAAACAATGTGTCTTCAAGATGTTCTCTAGAAACTGCTTATGGTTGATTAAAGCAGCATCAATAACACGTATCTAGCTATGCACAGGCAGGTAAGTGTCACCCCACACTGCTAGTGAGAGAGGGGAAGAAAAAAAAAAAAAAAAAAAGAGTGAAGACTGTATGACTCATGTTAACCTTAGCAGTTAAAAGCCAACAAATCAAACCAGCAATGCTGCAGTATTCTAGTCCCCTCAATCACATGAAAGAAGGATGCACATGCATTTTGTCGTGAGTGAAGAGAACTTACTATTAAAAACATTTGTTCAGCCAATTAGCAAAGC
The DNA here is from genome assembly GCF_964106895.1 of Numenius arquata. Taxonomy (NCBI): domain Eukaryota; kingdom Metazoa; phylum Chordata; class Aves; order Charadriiformes; family Scolopacidae; genus Numenius; species Numenius arquata. The sequence continues at coordinate 11,030,586 of NC_133580.1, read as the reverse complement.
TACCCTCTTTCACAGGCAATATTGGTATTTGAGCATTTTTAATACAGACATAAAATCACCCATGAAGAGCAGTATTTTAATAAAGATTGAAAATATTACAATATATTAATTTCCAGTCGTTTCAAGCAAACGTTTCACCAACTTCTATACATGAGAAAACTTTTGACACTGGATACATGTTACCTGTTTTCCAATAAAACAGCTTGAAACCAGAAAGAATAATGAACACCCACAACCCAAAGAAAACCGCAGAGCTGGAATAAAAAGTACTCATCTTCCCAGCCATTTTACAGCAAACACCATTTCTGCTATGTCTGCTCTAGTGCTGCCTGTACTTTCTTATGTGGGTAGAAAGAAAAAGAACAATACATTGTAACAGATGATATCTAGTTCTCAGAACTTTCTTGAGTCTTACCATGCAGACAGCACTCTTAATCTCTACCAACCAATCTGTCCATTCCTGTAGCAGAGGCTCCCTACATCCTTTATGATCCCTTACTGATCAGAAGGAAATAATGAGCTACACATTTTTACAGCATTTTTTAAATCTCACTTTAACCTGTGACAATTGCTTGGAACTTCTGGAAGCCTTCCACAATTCTTTTCTAATGAACTAAAAATCCTACAAGCACACGGAACACGAGCAAAGTACAGATCTAGGTAGTAACTCATCAGCTGGTTTAGCAACGGTTAGTAAGAAGCGCTCTGTCATGGTTCTAAAGCTACAAGCAAAATAATAGCCAGTGAAATCCATGTGCAGAATGTACATGCATTAACAAATGTTGCCCACCACAAATATTTGCAAATATGTAACCATTATTTATTAAAAAAAAGACAGCCTTTTAGCTATACCCAACTTACTCCTTTAAAACACCTAAGAGTTACCCTTCAGATAAGGCAAGCTTTGTCTTATTCCCTGAAAAAGCCATGATGTTCTCAACCAATGGTGTAAGACAAGAGAAATTATTTTTTTACAATTTAAGCTGCCAAGTTGCTAAGAATACTGTGGAATCCGAAGCATTTTTCTAGAGGCTACCTACTTGAATGTCACATGCTTTAATCATGTGAAAAAAAACATTAGGAATACAAATACATACTATTTCCCCCTTACAGGCATGATTAAGCATTAGTGTAGTTTCCAGAGAAATGCCAGGACAAATGCTACTGACAAGAAATTGAGAGGATTTCTTAGAGGGATACAAGTTATATAATGCAAACATTTAAGCAGGGTTGGCCAAAGCTTAAGGAACTGGATGATCATCCACTACAGTCAGCCTACCAAAGTGGTTTTGGCTACTCTAAAGAAACAACAGAAACATTATAGCACATCCCGCTTTTAAGCTTCCCTCACTAAACACACATAAACCCAATGGCAAGATCACTGATACTCACACATTCTTTTAAAATTCCTCCACTAGCTTTGCCCGAGTACAGGAGCTCCAATGCTCACCTAACGCAAATCTAGCAAGAAACTGCACATCTAACCAAATAGTGAGTGAGTGACAGAAAATACAGGGAAAACATTTTGTTCCTCTCTTTCCAGCTTTTTGCCATAACTGGTACTAAGCGATCAAATCTACTTCCACAGATATGAATGGGTCCCTTAAAAGCAGGGTGTTCCCTAGGCTTTCTCCAGCTTAGCAGTTTGGGTTTTTTTGGTTTTTTTTTTTTAAAGATCCTGCTGGAGTTTCCTATGCCTTGTCAGTGCTATTTGTTAATGTCGGGCCATTAGCCTACATCTCCCTTATTGACAACTCCCCTGTTCCTCCTTGCTACGCTGAAGACCGTTTACCTCACAAAAAGAGCTCGCAAACATCAATGCAAGATTTTTTTTTTTTTTTCCAAATGCAATTAATAGGGCAGCACTACCATGTCTCTCAGAGAATTCCGAAAGACAGAGGAGTTAACAGCGTTAAAAGACAGATGCTACTCATAAATCTAAATATGTGGGGGCAGGAATGAGGGAGGAGGAAACAAATGAAAATCCATGGAAAAAGAATTACTTCAGTAACTCTATCAAATTAGAATAAGAAGATTAATAATCAGCCATTATGAAATGGACAGTATTATTTACCTATCATATAATTTAGTCTTTACTACACAAAATTAGTAGTACTGACTTTTCTGCAGTATCTCATGCCTTTAATTAGGCTCTCAATGAAGAGAGGTTTGGTATTCTAGTAATAATTCACAGTTATTAGAAACATTAACAATAATATAAATTATGAATTTCATTTTGTACCCTGTAAAGCTATACAGGTAGATAACACCCACCAAGAGGTATACTCACCTATACTGTCGCCATACACAGTCCACAAGGATCAATGCTCAGGGAAAGAATAACCCATCTAGTCTAAGTAACTGTATGGTATTTTCAGAATAAATAACTGTCTTATTCCAAAATTAAGTCACCAGAGGAAGAGTCTAAGCCTGGGAAAATCTAATTTACAGGACAGTCAAGAACTGCAGCGTGATACTTAAAATCACACCATCTTCCAGGTTTCTGCATAAACATCTGCCTTCTGTGCCACTAGGAGAGAAAATACACTGCGAGAGTCCTCTGTCAGCGATACCACAACGGTTCGTACTTGGACAAAGTAGTACCAGATCACCCAGTCACGAAAACTGTCACTCGACTGAGGCACACAACTACATTTCTCATAGTTGTGCACTAACACATAATGCCAGATCTGTCCTGGACAGAAGATACGGTATTCATAATTAAAGCTGTTTGAGAATTACAGGTTGATTTTACAAACAGGCAGAGTAAGTTAGCACCTTCCTAACATGCAGCTGTGGCATTTTTTTTATTCATTGACAACTTCGGAGTGCTGCCAGGCCTTTCCCACAAAGGATGGGCACCAAAATATGATTGTTTTGTAAATTCTAAAAACATTTATTAACTGAAGCAATACTAAAACCAGTACTGGAGACAATGAAAGCCCTTACTTTATCAAACACAGGTTGAATTTAGTACTTTATTTAAAAGAATGAATATGGGGGATGGGGGGGTCCATTTCCTTCAATGCTGATTTATCATTATACTATATCATTAAAATATTCTAAACAAGTATTTTCTTACCAGTTTTGAAAATTCTATTTTTTGACAGTTTATATTTGTCTCACAATAAACAATTTATTTTCCTCTCCTTTTGATCCCATTCCGTTTACATCCATACAAAGACACCCCTTCGCATTGCTTTCTCAAGTTTGAGGATCTAGTAACAACACTGATGAATTCTATTTTTCTCAAGTAACTTTTTTTGCAGGGCAATAAATTTTTACTGCATATCATAAAACTATATTAATTGTTCTGCTTTGCTATATCACTTCTGAACGTGACCACTGCCATAGTTAAGCTTTTGTATTATGCCCAAAATAGCAGTATTGTTACAGAAATACGCAACTTACACAGTTTAACATGTCTACCTGCTTAATTCCGTTATCTGCATGTTCCCTGAATAAACTGCAGAATCTTCCTCCATTTTATCTGGCATATAATCTATTCCCAGATCAGTGGTTTTGGAGAACCACTTAAATAGAAGTAACAATATGGTAAAATTTTAGCAGCCTGAGAACACAAATAACCCAGGTTTCTAACACACTAGACTATGTTCTACTATATTGTGATACACAAGACCCAATGTACAACCTGCAACACAATGACATGGGGAGTTGAAGGGTGTAAGTCTTTTGTGAAGATACTGCCAACTGCTAAAAATTCAGTATATATTTAAAACCATCATGCTCTTCAGCAGTTAAAGGTTTTACACTGTTATTATTGCATACTTATAATATAAAATGTTACACATACATTATAAAATCCATTTTTAAAACTTAAGCACTTCCAGTAATTGCACTTACCTCCCTATTTCACAATCTTTTGCCTTTTATATACCTTCTCAACTTGTCATTCACCTTTAGGAAAGGAAGCTGTTCAATGGCCACTATGTGGCCAAGTACTAGGAATTTCAAATTTTTTTCCAGTATTCTTTTCAATTATCAACTGAAAACACATTTTATACCAATTTGAACAGACTGCATTAACTATATCTATACTCTTTTTTGCTAAATTATGAATGAAACTACAAACAATAACCCTAGTAGTTTGATAATACAATAAAATAAATAGATGGGTTGCTACTGGTGAAAGAAACAGTCCCGCTGCTCCCTTCTCCCTGCATTTACTTCTGGCCATATCTCACAGTCAAGGGCACTTGTCAGACCCTTTGTTGAGCAACAGTCTATTAATTTCTTTTTGAATGAATTAGCTTACCAAGAGTTTAGTAAGTTGAGCTGGCTCAACAAAAGAGTCCTGTGGCTGGTGCAAGAAAACAGCTCTTTTCAAAATCAGTGAGACACTACAGCAGAATTGATCAACTGACAAATTATGTCAAAGGAAAAAAAGAGATGTCCATACTGTTTTGGTAGGCTACTACTGCTTTAAAAGTTGCCATACACTGCTCCAAATCTAGCTTATCTGCTCTGCCTATAGCGCTATGATGCATACTTAATACAGCACCCAAACGCCAGTACCAAGTGTTATCTAGCCAGCTATGAAACGCAGAGGCCTGGCCCCAATGTGCTGCTTTTCCAATAATAAGAAAAATTCGTAACTCTGTTTTGTGGTGTCTGAATCAAGCCAAGAGTTGATCACCTTTGCCTAAACCCTATATAAAATGGCAATGAAAGCAGTAGTGATGTGACAAAAATAGAAAAATGTTACATCCCTGCTGAACAAAGAGCGACTAGCTCATTTCACCAAGTACAGCCAAGAGAGGTCTCATTTAGGTTCTATAATCCATTACTATTACAATGATTCTTCAGCATATCAGACACGATTAGCATCTGCCATTACTCTATAGAAAGCCAGGACTAGCTTTATTCAATCACAGACAGCACTCACCACCGAGTAGTTTAATACTGTAAGAGGATGTAATGAAAACTAGTTCTATTTCTAATGATTTTCTTCATTGATCTGTGTAGCTTCTAAAAATCATGCTATTACCAGAAAACAAACAAAAAGAATTTTTTTGCTGTGTTCATACCCAAGTTGTTTTGACTAACGTTTTGTCAGATGCTAATCAAATAGAAATAGTTTTATTCATTTTTAAGTAGGATCAGAAGAATTCTTAGGACAGTACTAGGCAAGCATACGGGACAACACTACTTTTCTTAAAAAGCTAGCTCCATTTTAGACACTTAGTGAAGGTTAGAAGTCCCAGAGCCATTACATTTCTAAAGCTACTGAATTTTACAACAAACAAAAAACCACATTAACTAATACTCAACAGCAAATTAATACATAGCAACCAATTTAAAATTGGTGAACTGGTTAAAGACAAAACATAACAGCAAGTAAAAGCTTAGACCCTCTTCTGTAGGCTTTTTCTCCCTGAAATGTACAGTCAGCTTTTACTGTGTTACAATTCAAACTTGCTTACAGACTAGTAAAATTTTGTTCTCAAAATTCTGCAAACCATACATTCCTAGAGACTACACATTGTCAGACTGATTTTTTTACATTAATTAAGGAAATTTCTCTTTCAACTCCCCGCTAAAAGTTTAAGACAAATATGCCCTATCCACTACTTCATTTTCTTTAGTGTTCTGTCAGTGTCTCCAAGATGCAACGCAACGCTACGAAGTAGCCCGGCCAGTCCTGGTGCAGAAAACAAGAGAGCTGGTTTTAGCAGTTTTCCACCTGTACTAAGACGGCCCTGATCTCAACACTCTTCCTATTAGCCCATACTGTTTCCTGCATGCAATTTACTATGTAGACTTGTTCTTGCAAATTTTCATGTTTAATTCCCTTAGGAAACGTTGGAATGACAAAATCTTGAAGTCAGAACTGTTGAAGCCTCTCTTTAAAAGGATCCCTAACGTGAAAACATATCCAATCCAATTTGCAAAAGACACACATTTATAAACTCACGCATATTAGAGTTATAAAGTACCTGAAGAAAAGAATATTTTACAATCTCTTGAAAAGAAAAACACGCAGTAGAAAAAAGCAAGCTAAAGCGTACAACTACATAACTTTCTGTAAAGACTGCCACTCAAAAGGGGCATTTTTATGAATTATAAATGTTTTAAATCCATATGCTGATTTTTCAGACACTGCTGCAGCAAAACACTTCCATACAACACACTAGTCATTTACAGTCGATCAACAGCATAGACAAAACCCAACATAATAGTAATTTTCAAAGTAGAGTATGGGATCCTTGTAAAAACGTACATAGCTACTTTGGGTTTGGTGTTGTGAGAACCTTACTGTAACCAAAACACTAACAGCTTAATAAATTTGTCATACCAGTTATATTTAATAAATATCAGTTAACTGAAAATTACCATTTATAATGCCAGAACACAGATAGGAAAAACCTCAGTAACTTTTTAGTACAGGTATACAGTAAGTAATTAAAATAATTTTTAACTTAAGATTATGTTCTTAGATGAATGGCAGATAGCTCTTAAGAAGCAATCTCAGAATGAACATTATTCTCACAGCATTACTTGTTATAAATACGCTACGGCTCCCCAGGCTGGAAAAAGCAGAAACAAAAGCTAGCACAGAAAACCTTGAAATATCACACAAGAAATAAATGAAATGCCATTCTTTCAAGCAGTCAGCATCCTACAAGGCACGGACCTCCTGAAGAGTAGTACTATGCTCTATTCATAACTTTTTTCTACACCACACTAAGCCAGAAGGGTAGAGTGACAAAAATGGTATGTTAATAAGATGATAAAGATTATTCTTAACTACACTAGTTACAGCATTTCATTCTTCTAACATCAAAAAAAGTAAGGGTCATAACTGGCTGTTACTGATTTATACTGACAAAAATTGGTCTCAAATGCTAAATACAGATTAGTTAATATTTGCAGAAGACTTTGAACATACAAAATGCTATGTAAGTAGCAAGTATTAAGTCTTCCCACACACTCATTTTGGCATGCCTCCAAGCAGGGAAGTCCCACAGAAACATTTCAACAGCGGTAAGGAGAAACTGAGAGCGCTCAGGCAATCACAGCAATATTCACAACACTCTTCCTAAGGAGCACCTGCGAAAGCGAGGAGAGCCAGTGCCCACTAGGCACGCTCGCTGCCTTTTACAAATTCAACACCTAAAAATTAACTCCTGTTCCAACATGGCTGGTATCAATGGATACTGAACAACCCCAATCTCTATAATCCTTTGTGCAACCTAAAATAATCTACAAAACTCCAAAAATTTTGTACATGTAGCTTTCCTATTGTCTAGCATTTCTGACCCAGCTACAACTTCACAAAGAAAAAAAATCACAGCCTACAGTGTAGCTGTCAGTTTGATTATTCACATAGAAGCTTATTTTCAACAAATCATAGCTTCCGCCTAGAGCAGACCAGTTTCCCCAGATCTAAATTCTAAAATGGTAAATTAAGCCATTAATCACTATGCAATAGTTTCTGATCAATCAACAGTCAAGCTCTCCCCAAACACCTAAAGAAGAAAGCTGGCATCTTCTTAGCTAGTTAAAAAAAAAAAAAAAAAAAAAAAAAAGAATTTAGAGGATTCCACATTGTAAAAAAACCACTTCTTCCAAGAGCAAAAGAAAACAAAATGCTCTGAACTGAGCTTAAAGTGAGGTAGAGAGGAGAGGCAGGCAACATCTTCAGGCATTATTTGGTCTCTTTCTCAGTAGCTCTGAAGGACAAAAATTAGTATTTTATGAGATTAAAAAAGGGTAAGTCTGGTTTATTTATCAGGTACTCTCAGAGATGAGACCTGTAGCCTCAGCATGCCCCAAAAAACTCAGAAGCTAGGAAGGAGATAAGATGGGACTTGAGATCATTGCACAGGATGGTCCACAGGCCGTAAAAAGGCCGAAGACAGACCTCACGTATAGAACTGGCACTGCCTCTTCTATAACCCACAGGAAACTCAAGAGTACAAAGGCTCATAATAAGATCTAACCACAATGGGCTGGTAAGCATCCAACTGAAGAACTGAAGAAGGAGGTCTAGCATGGTTTTGACAACAGCAGTTGTTTAACCATGCTAAGGCTGGAAGAAAATCTTCAGGGATGGAAACTCTTCTATACCCATTCCTAACTAAATCTTCTCTTACCCCTTCTGTCTCATTCCAAGTAATACCTGCACAACTTCTAACCAGCACACAGACTGAAACCAAAGGAAGATGTACATGGTCTTCCTGTCTGCATAAATTAATGCAAATCAACAGCAGTCCTGAATTTCCTTGCAGAGCTCTAACTGATCTATGACAGACTATGTAACGTTTCAGAAAAGTTAAAAAAAAAAAAAAAAAAAAAAAAACACAGAGATCACTACACAGATTAGAGGACCACTTTTGGAGCTGGCATAGGGCCCAAATGGTTTTTAAGAACAAGATCAGGTAGAGAAGTAGCAGACAACAGCAGAAATAAAATTTTATTTTCCTGGTCCTCAGTTAGAGAAAACACTGCCACTACTGACCAGGCAACCAATATCACACTTCAGCTACTGCAAGGGGCAGTTCCCCTCAATTCTATAGTCTCACTGGCCAAAAGCTCCTGTAGCTTTTTCCAGGACAGGTGCAGGAGCAGCACCAATTGGACTCCACAGAGATTTAACCCACAGAAAACTACTCTTCTTCACAGTTTAGCTCCTTAAACCAGTTCACTTGTGGTGTTCAAATGGGCAGAAAACACCAGGCACAAAGCAAACAACAGAGACGTGGTGAGGACACAGACACAGGACTACCCTACTGGTGACAGCTAGCCACTGAACTGGCGTCCTTACATAGTGAGGGCACATCTTCAGTAGCTCCAAGGGAACAAGTACGGAAGGAAGACAAGTTATGAAAGAGGGAGGAAACTGCACGGGTGGCGAGGCACCGGAACAGGTTGCACAAAGAGGCTGCAGATGCACCACCCTGGAGCGCTCAAGGCCAGGATGGATGGAGCTTTGAGCAACCTGGTCTAGTGGAAGGTGTCTCTACCCATGGCAGGGGGGCTGGAACTAAATGATCTTTAAGGTCCCTTCCAACCCAAACCATTCTAGGATTCTATGTGGAGTTCAAAAATTACTTCCAGTTACGTAACTGCCCGATTTGGTTCTTTAACATCAGTTAAGTAACTAGTCTCTCCACCAACTACCCTCATAATAAAAAAATCAACATTCCATTTTCAGAGGATTGCCATCTTGGTTTCTCTCCTCCAAATCCCCTCACAAAAGGCTTTAATTTTTCAATTCCTAACTTTATCAAACATTTATACAAACATTTGCACCTTCCACATCTGGCAGGACAACGTATTCCAAGATGAAGATTTTACATAAGAGCAGTTATTTATACTTTACGTAGCCAATAACTCAATGCCAACATATTCCACACAGAAGATACTTTTGAAATGGTTCTAGTAAGCATCAACATATTCTTACGCTACCCTATCTTTCCCACCTTCCTTGGTATACTTCCCCTCATCCTAGTAATCCTATTTCATCTTCTAGGATGCTTAATTCCTTATATACTGTCAAATAGTCCTTACTGTAAAGGAACTGAAAAACTTCAGTAAGTTTCTTAAATCCCCAAGCTACCAAGAATGTGGACTCAATCTTGCATCCAAAAGAACTGTTAGAATTTTTCCATGCATCTCTTCACTGAAGATAGGGGAAGACTAAGCCCATTTGTAGGATTATGCAAGAATGCATAAATCCTCTCTGTAAACAAAACTTCCCTAACCAGTTTTGAATGCAAGGTATGCTTCACATAGTTTATACCCCCTTGGCACAAAAAGGAAAAAAACTTGAGAATTCAGTTCTCCTGAGACTGTCACTGCATTGGAGGGTGAATATGAAGAATCTTAATTCCTGATTTCCTGTATATGAAGAGGATGACTTACTGTATTTTCTTCTATCCAGTGTTATTGAACTTAAAGTTCCTAAAAAATTTTTCAACATTTTTCTATCATACTGAAATAATACAACTGTGTCTTGCCACCTTCAAAAATTTTTGCTCAGCAGCAACTGCTCTGAGGCACAAATACACTCTCTTCTAAGTACACAACTTTATTAACTTTCATAAAGCCGCTGCATTGCTGAATAGAAATTGAGCAGTATAACCAAAAAGACAATGAAATGCAGCAAGAGAAATAAAATGCCTAAAGGCTGATTTTTCTGATTATTTTTATACTGTCAAGCCACAGGTCTTCTGGTTTACAAAGTCTGTTCTGCTTCACAGTAGAGTAGCAATATAGTATACACACATTGCTACATCAGCAACACTTTTTAATTCATAAACATTTTAAAAATTAGAAAAATACCAATAGAAATGCATCAGTCTTGAAAATACAGCTTGACAAAGTCAAATGGAATCCCACTTAATAAAACGAGAGCAGGTTAAACAAGACAAAAATGTAATCCAGAAGCACATCCGAAAAAACCCCAAACATTTTTCCATTATCACGGAAGTATTTGACTTAATAAACCATTTCTACATTTGGTAAATGAATATGCAAAAAGCCAGTTTCACCTTTTTCTGGCCAGTTGTTTATTAGGCAAGTAAGGATAAACCTATACCACAGATGCAAGAGAGAGACTTGTGCAGCTTTCCTTTCTGGTTACCATAGTTTCAAATTAACTGTGTATTTCTAGAAATAATACTTAGGAGAAGGAATAAAGATATCACCGCTTGAATACAAAAACTGCAAGAAGAATTGTTTTGATCAGTGTATGAATGACACTAAAACGAACAGGTAAATGCTTCAGAAAGGAAGTTTTATTTGCAAGACCTTGTCATAGACACAGCAGTGAAGCTTGAGCATGGACAGCAGGAGAAGAATAAAGACAGTAAATGTGACCAGAAAGAAGGGGAAAGTAGGCACCAAAAAAAAAAAGTCATTCTGCAGCCATTTATTCCCCGCTCTCTCTTTTTCAATAATTCCCAATAAAAACCACAATCAGCTTTAAACCAGATTGTTAGCTTCCCAAGCCTCTATCATCAAGGAATACTTTCCAAACATATACCAGGCAATGGTAGGGCAATGAATTGTCATAGGAATTTAAGATGACTTTAAGACCTGAAATAAAAATGAATCTTCCAGTAAGAATAGGTCCAAGAGGTAATAGCATAATCTCCAGAGAGACTGTGGAAACTCCCATCCTCTGAAAATTCAAAACTTGACTGGACAAATTCCTGAGCAACCTAGTCTAACTGGACAAGCTTTAAGCAGGAGGTTGGACTAGACCTTCAGATGGCCTTTCCCTCCTGTACGGTTCTGACCTAGAACACAAATAATTTTTTCATTGCAGCATTACTCCTAGGAAGCATCTGCCCATCCACAATGCAAAGCTTTATTTGGAGTTAAAAGAAAGTATTTTGGATATAGTTTTCAAACAGGTACATAGAGCAACAATAAAAATAAAACAGTATATGGCAGCACACAAACTGGAACTTTCCTGTAAGAATATAGTTCCCATCCCAAAATAGTACAAAACCCCAAAAATTTAAAAAATACTTGTTATTAATCTGAAATTATCAATATCACAGTCTTTCCCTTTCAATTCTATTTAAATTGTACTCTTTACCCTAAATCAAGATGCAATAGTCTGTATCAGTTCTATTTCCGATTTGTCTTCTACAAGCGTAACACTGCCATATGTAGACTGCTGCCACTGGTCATCCTCGTTTTAAAAAAAAAGTCTTTATCAAGTTTCCCCTGTTTTCTCACTTGGAAAAAACATCATAATTAATCAGTTCTCTGTTTCTAAGATGATCAGAAGTGAAATGACAATGGTCAGGATGTACCATCTTGTTACTCAAATTAAATTAGTTGCCCACTAAATCCCTAACCATAAAAAATATCTTATTCCAGGACTGATGTCATATAAAATCACATTAAAATTAAAAATTAGATACTTCAGATGCATGCTACATTAATTACAAAACTGTGTTCCTAATATTTACTGCTTAAATATTTTTTTTTAGAAACTTCAGTTATCTATATATTCAATGTATTATTTTACCCATAGTAAGACAATAAGTAACATATAAAAAAATACAGATCTTTACTATTCACACCCCTACTCCACACAAACTCTTCTCATACTGAACACTCCCTGCTGGAAGATTACACTCTGACAAATAAAGCCAACCAGTTATATTACTTGCATATTGACCGCTTATTAAGACTTGATATGGTCCAAATTTCCACAGTTTATCCTTCTTAAGGGATGAACCAGGACTTTTACCTAAAGAAATAACAGGTAATTGCATGAATGACAGAAAAGCTTTATCTTGAACAGCTTATTTTTCTTTGCAAACAAAGTAAAAGTCAATCTTTTTTCCCCAGATGAGATGCTGCAGGGATGATATTATTTCACAAAACTTGGGCTGAAATACTACATTAAATAAAAAAAAAATGCAATTCAGCCATAACCAAGAACAGCAACATTACCTCCAAATCAAAAATATTCATCTCTTTCCAGGCAGATCACATGTATTAAACAACAGAAACACAACTGCATTAAGTCCTTTTTGCTATGTGACTACATGTATTACATCACCACATCCTCCCAGGAAGCATCAAATTGACAAGCATATACACTAAGTGATGCCTGTCACTCGTGGGAGTGGGGTACGACTGGGGAAGGGAGAAACTCGAGGGAAGCCTGCAGGTAAGGTTAGTTGTCCTGCAGATCACCCACAGCTCATTCACTGGCCAGAAGCTGAGCAGCATTTCACCAAACCTTGGCACCAACTCGAAGCCAATTTTGGAACACAATCCCAACTAAACAAAACATACATTCCTAAGGTTTGTTGTTTCTTTTTTAAGTGGTCAGTAGTTTCGGAAACGTTTTGTGCTTTCTGAAATGTCAGTATATTTTATTTCTTTTCATTATTTTGCTAATAGAGCACCCTGAAATTTGGACTCCAGCTATAATTCTTCTTATCAATCTAGACCACTGCAGACCTATGTATTACATGGCAATATGTACCATTTGAGACCTTTTTCAAAATAAAGGCAAAAGTCATTGGCTTGCCCTATCAACCCTAGAACAATGGGAACAGATGAAAAACTACCTTCCTCTCTAAGAGCCACACAGATACTCTAAGAAAAAAATTGCTGTAGAAAACAAACATTCTTCCACTGATTTCCAGTGCCATACATATTCCCTTGCTCCAATTCAATGACTAACCTTTACTGAAATAAAAGCATAGAAAAGTAAAATGCATAAAAGGCTGTGTAAGGGCAGGACTAACAAGCTATTAGATTCAGAACCATAAGAAAATAAGACATTCATCTACCTAAGAGGGGGGGAAATCCAACAAAACTCAACCAACCAACCACCAACACATGCTCTCATCTCTAGATACTTGGTTTTGGGTGGGTATTGTGATTGACTTACCAATCACAGATCACAATCTATCCTCCCAAAACATACCGATCTTCTTACATCTACTGAGTCTTCTGATTATATTCTTTTACAAAAATAAGCCCTCCAGAGGGGGAAGTTATAGTTAGTTACACAATCAAAAAAACTGTACAGAATAGACAACAATAAAGTACACAACTGGATATAAAGCACGTACTTGGGATAAAGCAGTTACATGACAGCTAACTTAATTTCCCTCTGAAGTCACAGTAAGAGAAGAGGCAACTGCATACAAATGCAGTTCTATACGTTCTTCATTTCTGACTCAAACTGGGATAAAGAAGTTTAGAAACAGACTGTGCCTGTGCTCCTCCATGCAACTCTGCAGCCAGTAAAGGCTAGAAAAGCTAATCGTCACATGAAAGCCAAGGGAGTACCTTGGGTGATCAAATTTTCCCACATCCCTATCTCTAAAAATTGGGTGCCAGATCTCTGCTCAGATCTGACTGGTTGAGGGAAAATGTTTGTGAGATGAAAGATTATGTCTCGCTCTTGCTTCTTCTCTACCCAAGATCTCACAGTTCTGAGATTTTCTTAATAGTGCAACACTTGGAGACACAGAAATTCTAAAAGGGATATCGTATACGGTGAAATACTGCAATGACATAACCCATCAAATTTAGGACTCCGGCCTAGTCTTAGTGATCCCAGCCATCAAACTGAGAGGATTAAGAAAAGAGAACATGGTTTTGGTGTTGATACCTGAACTGTGAAACACCTTCCTCAAGACAGAAGCCAGTCAGAGAATAGCCCCTCAAGCTTCCCAACTTGAACAAGTCAGCATTAGCCCTACATTTGTATGTGGTGATCTACAGAAGTTTCCCTTACTTTGTATTTACTCTTAAAAAAAATAAAAAATAAAAATCCAACTTTACCAGACTCTTAGGAATTGCAACATGAGAAAACTTAAATTCTAATTAAAACAACATAGGATTAAAAGTACATTTTTAATCTCCAACTCTCAACAGAAGTTTTCAATGTATCACTCGTAAGTGAATAACTGACCTTAGTTAAAATTCACATCAGATTTCAAGGCTTACCCTTACTTGATCTACAAAGATACACAACTTTTTAAAAGCAATTTTTTTTCCCGATATTTTTAGCCAACCGAAGTCACTGGACTAATCTTCAAACATGAAATCTGTTCACAGAATGGTGGAAGAGCTTAACTGGTTTACTCCAGAAAGCGGTCTTTCATAAAAAACAAAAGCTAGACCTTCAGTTATGCTGATGTAATACTGCAAAGGTTACCCAAAGGTTCTCCCTTCCAAATTTCCTTTACCAAAACAAAACTCCAGGTGTCCCTCCTCTGACCGACCTCCAAGCCTGCCTTCCGCAGGAAGACCCTCCGCCACCTCCCAGCGCCCTCTGGGGTGCAGGGGCGGCCGGTGCAACCGAGCGACCCCAGGCCATATTGAACCGCCACCAATCAGCAGATCCAGATCTTCCTCCAGAAGGAGCCCAAACCTGAACAGACTGTAGCTAGTAACTCAGCACACTATAAACTCCTTCCTGGCAGAGGGACTCTCATACCTTAAGCAGGACGTTTCATCTGCCTGTAGGCCCATTTAGTTCCATGTCTGTCCATAGCCAACAGGACAGAAGGGTCAGAAGGCAGGGAGAGGAGCAGAGCAGATCAAACCACAGGACTGCCAGGGCCAGTGACAGAAGAGCTACGGGACCACGAAGAATTCCCATTTTTACTTACCCTTTAAAAGTGGAGGTGATCTGAAACATTGGATGGCGCTTAATCTAAACCAATGCAATAAGGTTAAACATCACCATTGAAGTTACTGTGATGCATGTGGAAAAGAGCTCTTGCTTCCAATTTTCCGACCTAAAACCCTAATTCCCTGCTCACTCCAGTTTCCCAAGGACTAAGTTATCACTTCATTCTCTCTTCTTTGTTAATGATCCTCATATAAGGAAGCTGAAGTTTTCCAAATGTGAATGTTTTAAGTGATACTGAGAAAGTGAGCAGAGCTTATTTAAGGATATTAAACTGATATGTTGATGGCTGCTATCAATCACTTCTCTCCATTACAAGACAATTACCGAAGCAGATGAAGCTCTTGGAAATTCCAGCATCTAGCTGACAGAGACACACACAATCTACGACACGTTTCTCTTCTAGTATGTTTTCTTAACTCCTCACACACACACACAAAAAACCACCACAAAACAAAAACCAGCAAAAAAACCCCAAACCCACCACCAAAACCCAATATTACAATTTTAGAAATTCACACCTACAATATTCTCCTAAATTTTCAAATTAATCAGAGAAGAAATGGTCACACTGTAGGCAGAGATCACACCGAGTTCAAAACCTCATCTCATTTGACAAAACATAGCACTCCAGTAACACAATCAAGAAGCGTAAGTAACCACCATAACATTTGCTTACTTTTAGAGATTCATTTGGTGAAAATAAGCAACCAAAGTGTTTAGGTTTCTGTAAAAGATACAACCTGTTTATGCTGGCACACAAGCTCCAGAAAACCTAATCTCTCCTATAATATTTGCCTGCAGCAAAACAACCAAGACAGGAACACCACAAATGAAAATGACAAATGAGGACTCTCAAATCATTCTAAATTTGAACCATAAGTGACAAAGAGCAATCTAATTAAAAAAAGTTCATAATGCTCTGATGTGCTAACATTATTTCATGATTTCACTAAGTCTAATGTACTTGCTCCCACCAACAAGAGCATGCACACTTTCAAGTGGTTTGTTGCCTGCAGCTATTTTCTACAGGAGACTGTAGTAGCATGTAATATTCAAGAGAAGCTGTCTACATTACTTTTTTTTAAAAATAATTCAGTTGCTGTTCATAAGTTATACTGAAACAAAATGAAACATAAGAGATCATTTAACTGACAATTCTATTTACACTCCTTCCAAGTAGAAATTATTTCATTCCACACATTTATGCCTTTAAAGACTTTTAACATGTAAAGCTGGAATACGATACATTTAAGGAATCTGAGTTAGATTAATGGCCAGCTAATTCAATACTCCTATTTTAAAAATGGAATGCCCTTCAAGTAGCACAATGCATTTTTAAACCAAGTATTTTAATAAGCCCTGAGCCTACTATTTTTTTGTAATTTCACAGAACCCATTTTTTTTTAAATATATTAAAATATCACAGCACCATTAATTTGAACCAACTTAGTCAAACCAATAATTTCAGCGTTTGGTTTGACATCAAGACATTACGTCAAAAGAAAAGATCTGTACATAAATTTTAAGCAGTCTTCTGAAAGATAAGTTTAACAAATCCTTACACCGGCTATTGACTTTACTCAGTATGATCTTCCTGAAACTGTGAATGAATGAAGAAGCTCCTAAAACACAACTCTGGCCTAAATACCTAACTTGGGAGATAGGTGAGCACTAGGAAAATTAAAGAGTCTCTCCCATCCCCCAGGTTCATGCCTGGTTTTTTCCGTTTGAATTCAAGCTTATACAACATCCAAGGTTTCATTTACCAAAGTTAACACAAAAAAAAAGCAAGAGAAATTCATGGATTTCTTTCACAGGTTGCATAAAACCCACCTGTAGATGACACCATAAAACATCAGTGGTTTAGGTAAGAAGGACCCCCATGAACCCCATCGGTTACAGAGCAATATCTGTTAGAAATAGGAATTAATTCATATTTTTCTCCTTTGTATAACTTTGAAGACTTCTTTACTGTTGTCTCTGTTTAATTAAACAGAACGGTATGGGGATGCCAACCCATCCAGTCCCAGTGTCGAAAGCCACAAAAAGAGGAAGGTTTATGCTAACAGCATGGCGGCTGCCTTCTCACACCCTGTTTCATTTTGTAACGAAACTGTTATCGTGGCGATACGGGAAAAGAAAGAGTCTCACCCAGCACAGAGCACCATACGAGATCTGTGGCACTGTGATTCTGCCACTGATCACTACCAAGATTTATCCGCAAAATGAAGAGTTGGGGATAATGAGGAAGTGATACCATGAAGACAGAGATTAATGTCTATCAATTGCACAATCACTCGTGGTATTTATTTACCTGCACATAACCAACCAGCCTGCACGTGGATATTTTGTGAGTCCTGGACAGTTCAACACCAGATGAACACTCCAGGAATAGTAAGTATGTGAATAAGTACTGGCTTTAGGGAAGAGAGAAAATGAAAAGGGGGAAAAGTTATTTCAAATGGCCAGGCATTATAAACGAGAAAAACCGTCAGTCACGAACTGAGACTGAATTGCCAAGAATTAGCAGTGAGACCTATGCTTGGGGAACCTCTTACTGTAGGAAACGCTAGAAACTTGAGTTTCTGGTCACTAAAACCAAAATTGAACATAACTCCCAGACAGCATAAAACCGGTCGTACAAGGGCGTCGAGGGAAGCGATCCAAAGCGCGTTTCCCTCTCCTCCCTTCCATCAAACCCCACCAGCGCGGAGCAGACGCGGAGCACACGGGGTGACCTCTGCGCCGCCGCCGCCTTTCCGAAACAGCCGCGCTCCCAACGCGCCCCGGGCAGCGCCCGCCCCGCGCCTCCGGCGGTACCGAACCGGTACCCTCCGGCCGGGCCGCGGAAGGAAGAACCCGCCGCCGCCACGGCCTCCCGCCCGGGCGCGGGCCAATGGGCGGCGGGCGGAGCCAGGCGGCAGCGGCGGAGCAGGCCCCGGCGGGGCCGCGTGTGACGCAGTTCGGTAACCCGCCCGCCCGCCCCCGGCGCGGTCCGCCGCGCCGGCACCGGCCCTCCTCGCCCCATCGGGGGAAACGGCAGCGCGGCCCGGGTTACCTCCGGGCGCTCCCGCTGCGGCCGGACGGGGCGGACGCTCCTCCCGGGGGGCGGCGAGGGAAGACGCGGGGTCACACCGGCGGATCAGGCGCCTAACGAGACCGGACACGCCAGGGTGTGGCTCCGGGGAGCACAGGGGAAGAGAGCACTGACCCAGCGCGGGCGGGTGAGGAGGCGGGGGGGGCGGCAGTGCTGCCCAGGCGGCCAAAAAGTAATTAAAAAAAAAAATAAATAAAATCCAACACCACCAAACAAACAAAAAACCCACCCAGAGTAACTACAGCGCGGGAGTCTGCGGCTATTGAAAGTTTGTGTTAACTCCGAACACCGCATCCCATGGGAAGACAACAACAGCAAGAGCCGAGTCGGGGCAGTGCAATAAATAAATAAAAAGCAGCGAAAGAGGGGACCGAGCGCCTTCGCTCCCCGTTCTCGGGGGTGAGAAATGGGGGGGGGGGGGGGGGGAGGAAAATAAAATTAGGACGGTCGGTCCCGGATTTCCACGGGACGGCCAGATTATACAACGCTACCAGCGATACAGGCGGGCACGGAGGGCGAACGGCGGGGGGCAGCGGTGCAGGCACCCACAGCCAGCACACCGGGCACCGGGGATGAGCCCGGGCAGGGGCGAAGGAACACCCGAAAAACAGGGCCTCGCCGCCCAGCCATCCGCCGCTCACTCCTCACTCCCCTGTCCCTCCAAGTCCCTCCACCACGGCTACAACTGTATCTTTTTTTTTTAATCCGTGTAGAGAAATTAAGTGCCCAGAAAAACAGAGAAACACCAGTAAAAGCTCTCCCTTCCTACCTGGGCAGGGTTCAGCTCAGTTCAGTGCGTGCCGAGGAGGAGGGGGCAGAGGAGCAACTATCTAAAACAAAAGTGGCGCCAAAACCCCCCAGTAAGAAGCGTTCTTCTTCCTCCTCCTCCCCCCCTCCCCCGGCAGGGCCGGCGAGAGCCCAGCGGGGTTCCTGCAACACGCGGCTCCCGGCATCGGGCGTCCCCGGCATAAGTTGGCAAGAGCCTTTTCTTTACCAAAAAAAAAAAAAAAAAAAAAAAAAAAAAGAAAATAAAGCAAGCCGAACGGAAACTGCCACAACTCTTCCTCTTAGCGGGCAGCCGCCGAGGAGCTCGCCCAAAGTCACTCGGAGGGGAAAAAATCGCCCCACAAAGGCCTTCCCCGAGCTGGTGGGGGGTCCCCAGCTTCTTCAGAGGAGGCAGCGAACGGGGGGGGGGGGGGGCGGGAAGGCGCAGGTCAGTCCCCACGTCCTCACTTGGGCCGGGGGAACTTGCTTTCACCAGCCCTTCGGCCCAGGCGCTCGGGAAGAGACGGCCGGAGTTGCTCCAGCCCGGCCGAGCCGGGGCAGCGAGACGGCGGAGAAGGATCCCCCGACCCTCGGCACTTCCCTCGGCGGGGAAGCCACCGGTAGCGGGCTGGCAGAAGAGCTAGGCTGCTGGGCGGCGGGAAGGAGGGGGAGCGCTACTTGGGGCGGGAGTCCCCTCTCCCCAACCTCCCCCGACACTCCACCCCGGGGCACCGCCAGCCGCCCCACCATTTTCTCCTGCGCGGCCCAGCGCTTCCCCCCCCCCCCCCCCCCCCGAGCGCGGCCCACTCAGTCCGCAGCCGCCCCGACCCCCCTTTCCCTCCCTCCCCACCCCCGAGCGGCCCGGCCCGGCTTGCCCACACACACACACAATGCCCGAGTCCTCCATCTTGCCAGCAGCCCCTGCTCGGCTCGGGAGAAGGGGGGAGGAGGAGAAGGTGGTTCTCCATTTTAGCTCGCCGAGCGCTGGGCCCGGCCTGCCCGCGGCCGGCTCTGGGGAGGAGAAACGGGGCTCCGGGCGGGCAGCGGGGGCCGCTTTCGGCGCCCTCTCGCTCTCTCACTCGCGCTCCCGCTCGCCTCCCCCCTCCCCGCCGAGGCGCGCTGGGAAGGGGGGGTGGGGAAGCGGGGGGCTGGAGTGTTTTCGCGGCTCGGCCCCGCCGTCCTCCATCTTGGCTGCGCGGAGTCCCTGTGGCCAGCCGGCCCAGCGCCCCGCGCCGTCCTCGCAGGCCCGGGGACCGCGGGCCCCGTCCCGGCCTCTCTCCGCAGCCACGCACCGCGATCCCGAGTCCCCCCTCCAAACTTCCAGAAGCTTCGCCGCCATTTTCTAACTTACCTTGCCCAGTGTCGGCGTAGGCAGCGAGGAGGCCCAGGCTCCCAGGTCCGCTCCTATATCCCCGGCCCGGCTGCCGGTTGCGCGCACGGCCCGGCCTGGCCCGGCGACTTGTCGGCGGAGGGGTGGGGGGGTTCGGGGAGGACGCGGGGCGCGGGCAGGTTATTTAATTTGGCGGCGGCGCTGGGGATTGTTTGGGGTGTTCGCTGCTCGGTGGCTGGCGAGCGAATGGAGGGCGCAGGCGCCACCTGGCGGCCAGCGGGCCCGCCTGGCTCTCCTGGGCGTGGGGCGACACCTGCCGGCCGCCCGCGGCAGGGCCGCGCCGAGACGGGTAAACAAGGTGCGGCGCATGCGCTCACTGCCCTCTTCCCCCCCCTCCACGGGCGGGCGGGGGGCCGCGGGAGCGCCTGAGGGGGAGTGGGGCCGGGCCGGGCGGTGCGGTGCGGGGCCGGCCCCCTCCGTGCGCGGCCGGTGGAGGAGGCCCAGCTGCTGGCTTCATTCTCGGAGCAGGATCGGGTAACCGAAGCGAGAGGGACGGCCTAAAAAGGAGAGAGCGAGCTTGGGTACGGCCCCGCCGCGGCCTGAGGGGGGCCCGGGGGACGCGCCCGGCCTCGCAGGGGCGCGGGGCCTGGTGTCCCTTCCCCTTGCCACGCAGAAGTGATTAGAAAATAATTGTTCAGCGGAGGCAAAGTTCAGTCTGTCTAGAAAGAACCCATTAGCCGCTTGCAGTTGCTCCTGGCTAACCGGTGCTCACAGCGAGGAGGCCGGCGAGGCGAGCCATGGGGCTCCCCGCCCAGCGTCCCCGCCAGCGCCAGGCCCCCGCAGCCTTTTCGAAGCCGGCCACAGCTGATCTGCCCTGCCTTCATTCAATTTGCGTTCAGGAAGCAAAGTTGTGTGCAAGGGAGGCTATGGTTTTGAAGATAAATTTACAGCTGCCTGCATGGGTGCAGGGTGCCTTATCTGGAGAACTGCAAGCTTGCGTGGCGATACAAACACAATGTTTGCTGGCACTGGTGGTATTTCTTGTGGTTAGGAGCATTCTTCTGAAACGTTTTCTGCCCATCGCTAAGTGCGTTCCCAGTTGAAATTGGCATTTGCTCCTTGGCTCTGAGTGCGATTCCTTTTTTCTCCCTGCATGAGGATTCATATGAACTGAAACGATCACATATAAGCAGTATAGAACACTTAACCAGATGATAGAAAATTTGTGATGCTTATTTTTCTAAACGCACAATTCAGTAGTTCTTCTACATTTTTTCTATGTATTGTGTAACGCTAAGCATATTACTCATGCTGAATAGTTGCACGTAAGCTTATAGTTAGATCAGTCAGCACAAGAATAGTTTTGTCCTGGTAATTAGTTTAATCATCCTCTTGTGTTTATCTACTTGTAATTTTGTGGAGAAGGTTAGCATAACTAAGCAGGCACTAAGCTGAGATACTCTGCTTAACAAAGACAGGACACTTCAGAGAAGAGTATCCATCAATTCCAGTCTTTTCAAAACTAGGATGAGGCATCGCAGAGCAAATGACACTTATAATGGAAACTGTGATCAGATAAGGAATGTTTAAAATAAAAACCGGTGTAATATGAGTTGATGTCACCTAGCAATTCCAGATATAATCTGTCAGTTGTACATGAGGCAGACCTAGAAAAATAAATTATATTCTATAGCTTGAATTCACCTTCAGAATGTTTTCTCACCTCCTGTCACAGTTAGGGAAAAAATAAGAAAATTACAAGAAGATTCCTTTTTAGGGAATACTTTAAAGTAGTATCCTGAATGCCTAGTCATAAAACTACATTCCAGGTTTCAGTTACAGGTACAGATGCTGATCTTTAATGTGAATCTGTTAATGTCTGTCTGGAAATTGTAGAAGAATCATGAATAAAAGATAACCTGTTAAAAAACAAAACAAAACAAAAACCCCAACACACCAAACCTCAAGTAAGTTTTAAACTTACTCATGGTCTATATGGTTAAATTACACACAGAAATAGATGGAAAGGAGCTGGATCCATTTGTGCCTTCCCCTTACAAAGTCAACTTCTGACAGCTGCCAGATAGACAACTTTTCCATGAAAATAAACTACACACTTCCAAAACTAACATTTTGCCTGCGCACGGAATTCCAGTAATGTATCCTTTGCTTGAGATACAATAGGGCTACTCATATTACAACTCAAATCCAGAACTTTGCAATATTATAGCAGTCCTCTGAGAGAGCTGGCAGAAGCACAACACCGAAGCGGCTTCAGAGTCAGCTGTGCATAAAATCCACATATTAGCGTGTGCGTCAGATATTTGGTCTATTCCCAAAACACTGTAGTTCACACTTGGGCTCAGAGCTGAGATGTTTTAGGTAAATGCGTTTAACAGAAGAAAACGTGACATCATTTTTAGGGTGTGTTTTTGAAGGAATGAGTGTGCAAGTGCTGACAATACCATGGCAGAGCGTTCAGCCCGTTTCTAAAGCTGACTCAGACCTTGGAAGCCCAGATTCACAGCACTTTGGGGTGTCCTGACTCACATGACAGGGTTTGCTTTTTTAAACTTGTGACAACAAAACATGGACACACTCTGGAGACCAGAGTCCAGGTGCAGCAGCACTTTAGGAACCGTTGGTCTCAAAGCCCACCTAAGAGGATTTTGCACTCTCCGGTTCATTTCCTCTCCGCCAGTTGTTCATTCAGCTGTTTGCCTGGCCGCTGCCGAAGCAAAACTGTTGCCTCATCAGAGAAGGGGGGAGGGACATTTGTTTTCTAAGGGACTGGTTTCATTTCTTTTTTTCCCCAAACCAGATCATTTCTCGGACGCTATTCAGAGAACAACTACATAAGCGATTCAGTCAGCACAACTGAAGGTGCGATGCACTCCTACAGAGGCTGGGAATATCTCTGCTCTGCTCCAGTGGCCAGAAGATGGGAGTTTCTTAAGCCAGCTGTGCCCTGGGAGGATCCCTAACACAGCACCACACTCACATCATGCAAATAACTGCCATAAACCAGTTTATATAGTGCCCAGCTAAGGAGCAAACACAACAATCTCTCAAATGGGGGATAGGAATAGAGGGGGCAGAAAAGTGGAACAAGTTTCTTAACCGTTGTATTTTTTGTCTTTATGGGAGACAAAACTGGCTCTCCGAAGAGCCTAACTTCTGCGTTTTCCATGCTTCTGGGACTGAGCCTCCCAGTTGGTACAAGAGGGAAGGCGAGGTGAAAAGCAGTTCCTCTGCTAGCACACCACTTTTTGTAAGCTAACAATTCCAGATGGGGATTCTACCATCTGTTCAGACTTTGTGAAGAAATAAAAGAACATCCTAAAGTTTCTGTATAGTTTTAGCACTCTGGCGTCCTTTCCAATACAATGAAAAAATGTAAAAGAAAAAAAATAGATATATTTTAAATTCTGACTTTTCTAGAATGGATTTGAATCTAATAGAAAAGAAGTTCTGAGGGAAACTGTAGGAGGAAGTATTCTACAGGTCTATGTCACCTTTCTCATAACAGCTACACTTTTAAGAGCTTCAAAGTCCACCATTTCTGATATTGAGCCCAATTCAGAGATGATTTAACAAAGACTTTGCAACAGGGACTTTTACTATGCTTGGTCCAAAGAGAGCCCTTGATCAGTCACCCAGTTAAGAAACTGAGCAAGCACAGGGTAGGTACCAATTCCATGTCTGAACTAATGGCCAAAGGTTCACCGCTAGAGAAGATCAGAATAAACTCAAGCTGCCAGATGGCTGATTCATTCTTCCAGGCAGGAGATTCATGCTCATGCTGCTTCCTTTTCTATGAGGGCAGCGGAATAGGAACCCCCTCTGCAATTCCATTTCCTCTTTTCTATTAAAAAAAAAAATAGCTACAATCCTTTACCATTCCTTTTATTTTTTTTTTTAAAGGACTTGCTTACAAAAATTAGAAAACAAACCAGAATTTCTATGCTGGATTCATTCCACGGTGAGGTGGTAACCTTGATGGCCCATATTAAATAAGCCACAGTCATATTTTTATCTGTTTAGTTTGGTACAGAGGGGAAAAGCAGTTTTCCCAATCAGATTTTGCTTCCCAGATTTTTAAAACTGGCTTAGTCACTCTAGGGAAATCTGCTCTAAATCTTTTTGGAGATGAGCTATTACATAAGAAACAAAAATAAAGACCAAAAAATGGGTTACTTTCCCATAATTTGCAGGAGAGATATTGCACATCAGTAGCTCCTTAGGCCTTTCCTGTGAATAATTTCTTCCTTTTGTGATTTGCATAAGTCTCCCTCGTACGCCCCTGTTTCTCGCCCGGTCCTCCCAGAACACCTAACTCAAATCTCAGTTTTCTTTGATTCAGTAAGTTTCTGCCTGCCGTGCCCCGAGAGCTGTAGAGGAGCACAGAAGCACAGTTTGTCCCGTGGCACTAAAAAGGAAGGAAGTTTTAACTCCCCTTCATTATCTGCTCTAGAAACGAATAGAACCCCAGGAAGTCGCAAATGCCTTCCTGCTAATTGCATTATCAGCAGCTTTACTCAGTCATTTGTGCCACTTGTTACCCGAAGCCCCGCACTCATTCCCCTGTTTGAGGTGGGGTGCTCTTGCTATGTCTCCTTCTTTGAGGTGAAAATCCTTTAGCCATGTTTTAAAGTTTTCATTAGCAAACCCTATAAAGGCCACACTAGTTATTGGTAGGAAATAATGAAATAACCTTTCTGCTCGTTTCACTCAAGAGGAGTCGCTTTCACTTGAGGCATCACTTCAACTTATGTACAGGAAAAGAGTAAATGGTGCCATTCAGGCCACCTCTCTTGGATGCGGGACATGATCTGCTCTACTTTCCAGATGTAGGGAGGTTTTGGGACACGCGACCGAGACACACTTGTGTCTGTAGCTAAGTCCAGGCAGAGGGATCAGGAATCAAGCACCATTTTGTGAGTCAGGCACCATGGCAGCGTGACAGCATCAGTGACAAAGTCTGTGGGAGAAGCACAGGAACCAGAGAAACATGTTTCAAATTGGGTAAGCTGGATAAGCGGAGGGGCACGGCCAAAGGCAGGGAACAACAGACTGTACGACAGAAAAAGGGCTGGGGTGAGAAGCAGACAAGAACTGAAATAAGATCAAGCGGCCCAAACAGCAGCGACGAGCACTAAGCAGGGGAAGCAGGTTTAGCTAAGCAACAGCTGAAAAACAGGGAAACTCCATGATGTGCAACTCACCCGGTAGGAACATAAAGCAGTTCTCAGCTGGTGGAATTTCCTAGGGCCTCCAGTGCCCTGCAGACTCTCACACGGAGCCAGGGGGCTGCCTGAAAAGGGGAGGAAGGAGGCTTGTGGTTAGGGTGGAACTGGGCCAGAAACTTCGTCATTCAGCTCAACTTCTGCCCAAGATGGTAGAGCAAAGCAATTATAAAGTCAAATACATTTGTGTTTAAGCTTTGAAGAAAATCCTCCATCAATCCTCCATCTCTTCTGTAGTTGCAGGCAAACACCAGGTTTGGATGACACCAGTGGATTGGCTTATCTTGGTCTTTTCCCCACAAACTACCGAGGCTAGAACTTCGAGGGTTCAAGTGGGAGTGTCTGCAATGGGAGGTTGTTACACGACATAAGGTCAAGGAACAGGTTGACTGTTTCAGATAATAAGCTTGCATGGTTTTCTAGGGCTGACCCACCACATTCCCAAGATCCTACATATATCCCTAATATGGTTTCCTTTGGTTTAGATTTCATCATTAACTAACTTCAAGGGTTCTTTCAGACAGTGCTGCTCCGAAGTCCCCTCTCCTTCCAGTCGGGCTCAAGGCCGTTCTTGCTGCCTTGACTGACAGAGTGGGAGGTGGAAGCAAAGCGAAGTGTGATCTTGTCATTAGCTGTGATTTAGATTTTTTCGAAGTGGCACAACACATAACAAGTAGCATGGAGTACAACAGTTTATGACATCTTGGTGGCTTGCACAGATGTTCAAAACCGTTAAGATAAAAATACTTCTTTTAGACTGTAACTTCCTTCAGCACGATTGTAGAAGTCCGGCAAAGCCTCAGCGCCAGCAGCTGTGACCAAAGTGATTCCCCTCCATGGCAAAGGGCACTCCTGGGACACTCACCATAAGCGCCAAGGACAGAGATTCCCAGCCCCGCTCCCCTGGGGCGTCCCTGACCTCCATTCTCCGTACTGCTGATTTCAGCTGGGAGCCCAGCAGAGGTGAAGATTCCAACCTGGAATATGGATCTTCCTTACACAAACCTGCAATGGCCAATTAAGCATTTACAAAGCAACTTCTAACAAAGTTAAAAAAGGGCTAAATTGTGATGCAGAAATAGGAGTCAAATGAGTGTAATTTTTGGTACATTCTATTTTGCAAAACACCAAAAGACACATTTGAAGCAACATTGATTTTTCTGGTGGCTTGCACCCTCCCAGCAGAGCTCCCGTACTGACACCGGTAACATCACATGGGTTGGTTAACGCAGGAAAGGGAGGTAAAGTCAATCCTGGGCTCAGAAGCCTCTCTGTTATGCAAGAGTTAAGAGACTACTGTAGCTGGAACCCACTTTTGAAAAGCTTGTATTTAGAAGATTAACTATTTGGCTTAAGCAATGACTCTCATCATACAGTGCAAAACTAAGTAACGTAAGAGAAATTGTGTCAAGAGTTTTACAGCAAGATCTAGCTTCCTAAGATCAAAAAGACATAACAAAAATAAATTTAAATGCTGTCTTGGTAATTTCTGGAAGTTAGATTAATTCATTCTCCCAAATTTGCAGGTGACCATATGCATTTCTACTAAAATTGGCTTTTCAGCAATTATTGTAATGATTCTCCCAGATGTTTTCACAGTGGGACTCCGCAAAAGCGTTTTTCATTTTTTTGATAGTAAACACCATTTTTCAATCTAAGAGCAAAACCCTAATGCAAGTATCTCTCCAATATATTTCCAGCAATTCTAACTTACCAAGCATTTTCTCTCAGCCATCATCAATAGCTGTCCAGGCTATAAATCTTTAAATTAATAATTATCCAAAGACAACCAAGTAGTTTTCACCCACCTTGAAATATTACATACTCACAATATAATTAATACATTCTTCCCCCCCCATTTTCCTTGGGGTTTTGTTTATCCAAGCCATTTGTAACTGAATATATACCGTCTTCTTTCCTGTCCAAGGAAAAAGCAAGTTCTTTTGATAAGCCGTATTCCCTGAATTGATGCCTACAGTTTTACTGTAATGTTGATGTCAGAACTGCTTAATAGGAATTCCTGCTTAAGAAAAAAAAATAAAAGATAAAATCTGAATTTCAGCAAAGGTTCTTTATTATCACAGGTCATTTGCCTCCTCACAGAAAGCCTCATTATAGTTATGGCCCACTAATTGCTGTACATCTGCATCAGTCCATCTCTTGAAGCAATGTGACACAGTGGCATTCACAAAGGTTGCAAGATACTTTCAACAGCCTGGATCAGTGTGAAGCCATGGCAGGGTCATGGGGGAGGAAAGATTTTCTTGATCAAATTTCCAATCTGCTCAGTAAAACTTATGCATGTAAAACACACCAAAAAAAAAAAAATAGTTAAGAGGGAGAGTATTCACTCACACTCCAGTTCCATGAGGAATGAAGGTGATCTCACTAGACTGGCTCGTCATTTGACTATAAGGAGAAGACAACCATCACCGTTCACAAAGCAGGTTGAGGAGCTGCTGCCAGTCCAGCCCTTCTGCAGAAGACAGGGATGAAAAGCCCCTGGGCCAGCAGTGGAAATGCTTCTCTAGCCCATGCTTTGGCATCCAGCCTTCTTGCTGATACAAGTCCATCGTGCACAAAGCGGAGGGTAAAGAACACGGCGTTAACAACTCACTGTTCGCATACTTACCGCTGTGGAAAAACACTGCAAGAGCCAGAAAAATCTCAAACTCCTCCTACACCCTGCACAGAGCCAACCTTCCCGTCGGACAGGCCTCACACATCATACGCTAGAACCTGCTCGCCTCGCCGGGCACAACAGACTCTGAGCACTTCCTAAATACTGTGGCAGCAAACGCCACCGCCCCGGTAACGCTGAATCCGGGCACGCAGCACTCCAGCTTGTTTCGCGTGAACACGGTAATCAGGTGTCTGCACTACCCTCCCACCCAGTTATAATTCAATTCTAACAACCCATTGTGTTGAAGTTTTTGTTCATTTCAATAAAAACAAACAGAAAAGCTAACTTTAAACTCCCCTGTGTTAGGTTAACAAAAATGCTTTGAAAACTTTGACAAACTATTTGTCCTGTAGCTTCAGGTTGCACAAACAGCTAATAAAAATAAACACTGGAGCATTGCAGTCAAAACTAACCAGGCAGTATTAATAGAAATCTTTAAATACTCTAATTTAAAAAAAAACCAAAGTATAATAATGGAAAATATTTTTATTGTGCTATGAGCTTTCTGTCAAGCCCCCAAAAAATTTTAAAAAGTACAGATAGCCAAATATCAGTAGAGATACAAGCTGCAGCAAGTAGAGTAAGTCAGTATTATGTTTTGAGGCAGTAAGGAAAAGCTAAATGCATAACAAAAAAAAATAGGAATTTATGGTTTTTTCTTCCTTTAGCCTTCTGTTCCTATATTAGCCATGCAAACCAGTTCCGGAACACGTTATTAAAAACCCTTGCAGATCTCCCACTTATCTAGAGCAGCCAACAGCCCTGCCGTTGCAAGTAAAATGGAAGTAAAAAAGATTTTACACAGAATCTACTGAAGAAAGTTACTGAATAATGATACTTGAATATATTCCATAGCTCTTCATTCCAGGTAACTTGCATAAAAATCAACTCCCAAGGCATCTCTGTCCTGCAACTACTCTCCCCTTCAAAGCACCTGCACTTCTACTCCATTTATTTGCATCCTTCTTTTCTATCTCTTTAAACAGCCCAGTATCTGTGTCCACGGAACTTCTCTGTTTCTTTAAGATACTGAAAATCAAAGTAATTTGACGAAACACATTCCTAATTCAAGCTGTCAAAATTTGATGACTATGCTAATTATTTTTTCACATTTAGTCTGAATAGAACTCTGATTATAGTTTTTTAAAAAACCTAAACCTACAGAGCAGTTTTGTCATCGCGCTAACAGGCTTTTAACCCTTTAATGTTCCTAAGTGATTAAAATTTGAATTGCCATTCTAGCTATAGCTTTTATAATGTTTACTAAAATGTTACAATAAGGTATACAGTATACCTTTTAAAAGTTAATAAGCTTTAACATGAAGCATTTATGCTATTTGCTTGCATATTATTTGGACAATTGGGCTATGTGTTTACTTTCCATTTCAGTTCAGAAGTTCAGTTTCTCTGTGACCTAGTTTACATACTACGCTTACATCCGAAATCATCTCCTTGCTAGGATTTAGTTTTGTACCAGTTCAAGTAAAATTTGGTCAATCTCTTTCCCAGAGAAGGATTTGTCAAGGTGGGTGGCGAGTTCTGCAGCCTGTACCTTGGATCCAGCACATCCAGAGTCTCTCTAGGTGAGGGTTAGGTAACAAACCATCTGCTGGAGCAAGTCAGCAGAACACGTTAACTAAACGAGCTATTTCAGGCAAGAAATACTGGCTCATAGGCAAACGCCCTCCTTGGATTTCCCTTGAAGAGTACAGAAAACCCTCCCCATAAGTGAAAACAGGAGCTAGAGAGAAGCCTGTCAGAATTGCCTGTCCGTATCTGTCCTGAAAAATCCCCATATGGATGAGTTATCTGAAACGCTAAACTCTTCACAAAAGCAAAAAAGGCAAAATAAAACATTTCTGTGCTAAATTCTTTATGAATTTCTAGTCATCACATATTCCTAAGAACCAAATCAAATGATCAAATTTATGACAAAAATTAGCAAAAGTAACATTTTAATTTTATAATTAACAAACGTTAATTTATACAAACAGTAGATTTTATTTCCTCTCCAATGAAATATATTTGTTATCCTTAATAACATTCAGGTCAAATTAATAACAGTTGAGTCACAAAACAAAAAACCAACAGAAAGCAACCTTCTGTTATGATTTTTTTTTTTTTTTTTGCATGTGCGAATCAAATGTGCTGATCAAGGAGCAACCAGGTTGCACTTTACTTTAAATACTCATAACATTACACCAGTGTATAATCACAGCACATAGTTATAAAAATAGAAAAAGTATACATTAAATGTCTGTGTATTGGATTTAAAACTTTTATCGTGTGAAAAACTATATTCTGTACATTCTAAATCTATTAGTGTGTAGGACCGAAAGACAAAAATATATACACAGAACATTAGCAGCTCCACAAAATAAGGAAGTCACATAATTCAGTAGAGTGATCATAAACCAGCTGTACTTAAATGCAATGCTACAATATGAACATTATGATTGGAAAATTAAGGATCAATCCAGTAAGAAATAGATTATGAATTTTAAGGTGACTCTCACTAGAAGAGATATTAACTTTTTAATTTAAATGCTGCAAACTGACAAGAAGAAAAGTGAAAGATTTCTAACATTACTGGTGAATTAAAAAAAAAAAAAAAAAACATTTTCAAGGAGATAGTTTAATTGTCTCTTATGAAAAAACAGGAACAGACAGAAGCACTACAAAGTATTAGCAGATAAATGAGTAAGGATAATGCTAAATGTTGAAAAAAAAAAAAACCACCGAAAAAAAAATCAAACAATGAAAACCTTTTTGCATAGGGGGGGCAATTTTAAAATGAGGTGGCTCCTTTTATGAAGAGGATAAGGTATTTAAAGTCTCCTTCATTTCTGCTAAGTTCTCTTTTAAGGAATGAAATTAATGTATATTTTATATACAGAGGTATTTTTGTGAAAAATGGATGGCTAAAACCAGTTTACCGAAGTCAATTTATACAACTAAACCAGAAAAAAAATAAATGGGGAGACAGGAATTATATATCAAAACAGACAAACTTACGAAACAGCAGTAGCAAACATAAGGTGAAATATGTCAGCAGCAGGTTTACATGTATTCTCTGAATTGTGTCACAACCAAAATTACAGAAATAAGGTAATATTTTCAATCTTACATAACATTTTTGAGAAGCTAAAATCTCAGATATACTATACATGTATACAATAATTTTTTTTAGTTCACTTATTTGCAAATTTTATATTGGGCCAGACTCTTTATACAACTGTATTTGCATAAACTTCAGTCATAAAGAGTCCTACCAAAGTGAAGCAAAGGAATGATCTATAAATAAAGCTTTGCATTATTTGGGCTTTCCCAACTCAGGTCTGTGAATTGCAGTTACAGAATATATATATTTGCCTTTCCGTATTGGTTTTTACATATGAAAAATTCACTTCAGGAAAAAAATTCTTAAGATGTTAAAATGTATGTAGAGTTTGACGGCAGAAAAATCTAAATACCGCCATATGATTACATGTCGGAATTAACTGCATTTTTTGCATTACATTACATGTATTTAAAGCCATAAAATAGGGAATGTTTGCATTTACAGTGCTGTGTATTTCACTAATACATGAAAATTTCCTGTCTTTTCATAATATTTGTACGACACAGAGGGCATTCATGAAGTGCTTCAGCACATCCCTTACAGGCAACGAGGTGACCACAGGGAATGAGGACGACTGATATGTCTTTAGCCATACAGATTTTACAGAGTTTTTCTTCCTGCAAGCGTCTCAACTTCTCTTCAGTACTGAGATCTAAGGAAAATAAACACATAAAAAGAAGTCAATACTTAGTACCACTGAATTAATCTTTTTGTTTTTTCTTTACACACAAGGACAAGGTTTTCTTCGTATGATTTAAAGGTCACACCTTTAAAAGGAAAAAAAAAAAATTAAAAGAGATGGAAACCAAGCTGCAGCATGGAACCCTTTCTTCCTGCCCACCTCTCTCTCCTCATGTCATTACATCTCCCAGGCCAATGCAAGCAGAGAATTCAGCTATCTGTATTTGCAAGACCTTGAAATATCTATAGAATTTAGGGTATACGTATTTCAGTTAGGACCTATTCTTTTTACAGGCAACTTTCCCAAAACTTGTACAGAAGGTGAAAGAAAGGCTCATTGATACTGGTTAAGTAATTTGGACTTTTTTTTTTTTTTCTCTACTAAAAGAGTTTCCCCAATTAAAAGAATGAGGATGTGATTTCCTTCCCTGCCCCTGTTTTTAAAATGCCCATACTTCAAAAGCTTAAAAATTTGTAATACAGAAAGAACCATTTTTGCATTGTACACGAGCTCTTTATCATTCCAGTATGCCTCATTTGAAAATGTACACTTCAAAAGCCGTCCCCTAGCACTCGGGGAAAGCTCTGCACAGCCAACCACAAAAATAACGTCCATCTTCATTGCAAATTCTTTTTTCCCTCATAACATCCATTAAAAATCTTATTAAAAGAGTGGGCTGGTAAGATCTCTGCCTATGGAGCTAACCAGATGGTCTTTTCCCTCTCTATGAATTCACCCATACGCTTCTTTGTAACTACAAGACTCCCGAGTTAGAAATCTTAGGTATGGCCTATTTGCAGAGTGTATCACAATGGCTTTCTGAGCGTAACTGGCACGTCCCAGTGTTGCTGGAACACAAATAATTGAAAAGAAACATCATCTAGAAGTACACTTTTTCTTATTGGGCAAGAGGCCCCCCATCTATAGTTCTTGCTTTTATTTTTAGATGTCCTTGTCACAATTTTGGCTTTTTAGTTAGCATGTATAACCTTTCCCAGAAGCATGCTAGACTATTATTTCAATATTATACACTTTTGAGGTATTAATACTACTTATGTTATAGATGATATTCAGAAAGATTGCTACACTCAAATATTTTAAAACCCTTGTTCAGCTTTTTTTTTTAATGTCCAAAACTCAATCTCTTGAATTTGAAGTTACAATACTGTAATGAATTTGAAGTTACAATACTGTAATGAATTTGAAGTTACAATACTGTAATGAATTTGAAGTTACAATACTGTAATGAATTTGAAGTTACAATACTGTAACTTGTATATTAAGACTTGGATCAGAGGGTAGAATAAACAGACAACAATAAGATATATTTCACAGACTAAAGAGCTGATATGAAAATACACACAGAGGTTTCGTAATTGAATTAGCTCATCTTGCTCAACTGGGATTTCATTTGGTTCTTCTTCCCTTGTATTTTCTTTCTGAGCACTTAAGTCTGCTACCAGATCCTCAACAGATGTGTGACTTTCTCCAGACATCTGCAATCTCTTTTCCATGGTGTTCCTAATCTCAGACAAACTGAAACCCATGTCTATGGCACTTTGTACCAAAGGATTCTGTAAGAGATCATCTAAAACAAGAAATTAAAAAACAAAACAACAAATGACAATTTAACAAGGATGAATCCGATTATTGGACAGTATTCACTATAGTACTCTAAGACACTGTTTCAAATATCTAGCCAAAGGAACTGTATTTCCAATTTGAGAATTTTGCTAGTTGTAAAAAGCTGCATTATCAAAACACCCAAAACTGCAGATTTGAGAATTCTTCCATCCTAGCTTTCCCAGTCTCCCTTCATCTATTTATAATAAACAAATCCTCCTAGATTTGCCATTCTAATCAACTACTTCAGCTTCTTAAATTGTAACTTCAGCTTCTTAAAATGTAATTTCCACTCTCAGAAACAAGCAGTGTGTGAGAGATTTGTGAAATAGGTTCTTTGTAACCATTCTTATCAGCCACAGCTATCGCTCCCTGTGAGGAAGCTGCTTGACTGTCTTCCTACTACCCCTTTAACTGCCCTGTCTTTTTAGTGCTTGCTATTTGTGAAAAACATTGCAGGAATGTGTAATACTGGAACACATAAGCTATATAAGCTTTCTCAGCTTCCTAGCCCTTGCCATTTAACAGACCAACTCTTCCTGCCTCATGAAAAGCAACAATGATTGTTTCATTTCAGTATTCTTTAACATCCATCCCACAGCACTCCTAATTCAATACTTGATGCATACTTACTAGCTATAAAAAGAAAGACTGCATCCTATACTTACTTCTTTCATGGTTTACAATCTTTACTTTACAATATTTATCCAACCATGCTGAGATTTCCCCTAAGAGAAATAACATTCATTCTGCAGTTCTTTAGAAGCAATGAAAAGTATCATCCAACAATTTGCCTGTCCTACTTTATTGAAAAATGTAATAGGGTTATTTTTAAAATTAACTATTTTCTTTACTATACATATAAATATGGATATTGCAAAACAGAGAGGGGTTGTTTGGTTTGGGGTTTTTTTTCTGAACAGATACCTTTAGGAAGTATTGTCCCTTCAGCAGCTTCTGTCTAAAAGTGAAATATAAAAAGACAAAATTACAATTCTGGAGAAGGTAGAAAGAAATGTATGCAGTTACAAGGCAGAAAATAGCTATTTGATCTCAGTTATTTTATTAACTAAAACTATTAAATTTGCTCTGAACAGCTACAAAGGGATCAGTGTTTTGTTTTGTCTTTCATATTGTTTTAATTTTTCATTTAAACCCATCTTTGCTATAATCACATGTACACAATTCTTAGCCTATTCAGGAATTCTAAAATAATATTTATAATAAGATTTATAAGTTTAACAATGCTCTACCAACAAGAAAAGAAAAAGGAACAAGGAAATTATTCATTGTAAACCTTACGTTCCCAGGCTGTAAGAAAACAATAGCACTTGTTCAGTGCCAAATATCCAACATATACAAGGTACCCTACCTGTGATCCATAACCCAACTAAGGAGAACTGTGAGATCTATGAACCCTGAATAACCAAACCAAAATATAGTTCCATGTCTTTCATTTTCTGCCAATGAAAGAAGCAGCAGGAGAACTAAATGATATGGAGATAATTAGAAGAGTAACTTCATATGAAAATTGTGTTACGGTTGTTTTCTATTTTAATAAAATGATATGTGATTAATAAGCAAGGCACTTACTGTTGAATCCCTACATCCATCTCTTAAGTGAACGTTATTTATGAATTCTATCCCCTTTTCCTTTCTCACAAATCTGCACCTATAAATGAGAATATTTAGTTATAACAAAACTGCATAAGCAGCAAACAAAAATTGACTACATAACTTTGGAAAGTTTTGATACATTTCTTACATCATACAGAATGCTTGCTTTTGAAATCTCTAAATGTTTAGTAAACATCAGTAACTTCATTTAAACATTTCTAAAAATATCTTAATCACTTCAGCAGTACTTAACTTTTTCACATTTTTCGAAAACTACAAAGCTAAACAGTTGTCGGCCATGATATCTGATGCCACAGGTTTATAAAAATAAAGACTCCCATGAAAAACAAACATGATGTTAAAATGTTGGTTCTTTTAGTGTTTTGCAATCCAAGAAAAGCAGTCACTGGTCAGACAGGTGCCTTACGTGCTTTCTTTCCCTGCTTTCCAACCAGTCCTAGCCACTGGGCAGAGCTCTTCCCTACCAGAAGATTTAGGGAATGCTGTAACTCCTCGACAACAGTTCTCTAGCTTCAGCAGTTACTTCACCTTCATGGTGTCCTGTTCATGGCCATAGAGAGCACACTGTGAGACTGATACACTGCCACTGAAGCTGATGTGCAAACAAAAACCCCATATATGAGAGTTAATAATATGAGAGGAAGTAATCAAATCTGACAGAACTTAAGCAACCTAAAACCAAACCCAGGTAAGGAGGAGTGAAATGTAGCAAGACAATGCATCTTAAACCATTCACTGCACCAAGCCAAAGACGTGGAATGGCATCTCTTTCAAGTGGAAGCAGCTAATAATTAAAAGCTGCCTGTAACACGACTGAAAAAAAGGATCAGCTAATGCATAAATACTTCCAACTTCCAGAGAGCCTTTCACCACAGAAGACAAATTTAGCAGTTTACGCATAAAAGACATTGATTTTTATCAATGTTACACAAGTAACTAAGTCTTTGTACTTGGACAACTTTTATCCACCTGTAAGAAACAATGAGTCATATACTATTCCTCCTTTCCTCAAGACAGATTTTTAGACAAAATTAGCAATCTTTCTAAAAACTACTTCTGGGTCTGGAATCCTCAATCCTTTAAAATTATGCAGAAGTATGTTTTGAATTCAATAGCACTACAGACTTCTTCAGGTTTGTTTGCACCATGACAGAAGTTTTGTCATTTTGTATCCTGACATAAGTTACAAACTTTGGCATATATGAAGCTATTAAAGTAACATTAGGAATGTAGCACTTGGATAATGAGGGGGAAAAAAATCACGATAGGTATTCACAGAGCTTCACAATTCTGCTAGCAGAGACATCAGTTAAATCCAGACACAGAAATCCTCACTTCCCTTTAATAATTCCTACAAACAAGCTGACATACAAACAACACTGACTTAAAGTTATTCAGAAGGTACAATTTCAGGACAACCTCTCAGACTGATCACCTCTAATGAGTTGGTTGTGCCCTCGACCTCTTGAGATTTAATTCTCTTTCCCACCCATTTTAGAGAACTCCCTCCTACCTCTCAAAGATGACATTAGGTTCATGTCCTCTTTTGAGACCTCCAATATAACATTAAAGCATATGTCGATGATCATAATAGCAGGACTACAGATGAAAAAAAAAATAAGGACCCCATGCAAAAAATTACTTAAAATCTTTTCTAATTATTGAAAAAGAAACCCTGGAAGACAACTGATATTCCTTTGGTGCCTACACGACAAAAATGAAGGAGGAGGAAGTGGAGGAGGGCACCTAAAAAATAAATTCTGTTCACTGATCTAAACAATGTTAAACCATAGCCAACCTTCTGAAACTTTTATTAGTATGCTCTGTCATTAAAAGATAATAAACTGTAAATAAGAATCAGGCATCCAACAAGAAACCAGTAAAAAAATACTTACCCAGGAAACCATTTGGCATGTTGATCCCATGGGTCTTCATTTTCCTGCCATTCTTGCAATCCTCCACCACAGTGGAAACACACAACATGATCACCATTATCTGAGGAAACACATGACAAGAAACTCACATACTTCTAGTAGGCATAATAGTAAGTTTTCAACTAAAATGTTACATTATTAAGAAAAAATATTTATTTTATTGATTAGAAATTGTAACTAAAAAGAACTCCATTTTCAAGGAGGACATAATACATATGATTTGAAACAAATGTTTATGAGAGACTTGAGCTTAAAAAATAAGTCACATGAAACATTCCTGAATTTTATTGTAACAAGTAATTATACAGATAAAAAGTGAAAGCTAAAAATAATCTATTATCAAATAGCTCAAGCCACTGGTAAACAAGCCATGAAGCAGTCTATCACAAAGAATTAAGGATGTTTACATGCCTCTTCAGTCCACCATTTCACCATTAAGATTCATGGGCTCCATACAGCAGTAGCATAACCGGCTGAGACGATGTTAGGAGAAATTACATTCTCTCTGTCTGTCTTAGCACTATGCCTACTTTAATCAAAGAGTGCGCCAGAAACTAGTTAGATACTGTGTTTACTGAAGTGAGAGGAGGTACGGATAGATTTTTCCTACAGAGCGAAATCATTCTCAGGCCACAGGAAACAGAGTATTCACAGAAGTCACTTGAACAGCCATTGGGACTGATAAACTGGTACCTGTTTAGTGCAGCTCCACAATACAGATCTCACTTGGCTGTGAGAAGCTGGGTACTTTTAGGAATCCAAGAAGAAATCAATAAAAACAGTTCTACTGGGTACAAATATTGCCCATATAACACTCATACAAGAATATATCAAAGCCACAAGTAAAACAAGTGGAATCAGATTTAAAAGTTCTTCTGAGAGCTACTAAGAGAGAAACCAATTAAGATGAGAGCAAGAAATTATCCCAGATAATCCCCTTTTCTTTGTGACCTAATAATAGCAACACTTTGTGTACAGCATCTCTCAGTGAAGATTTCAAAGAGCTTTAACAGCACTGTGCAATTCAATCTAATTGGGAAACCAGCGCACAAAGACATTGGGAGTCTTATCCAAGTCAAATATTACATGGCTATGAGTAAAAGCTCTTCCACTGGAGCCATTGTCTTCATAAAGCTTTTACATTAGGTAGTACCAGTATTTGCTAGTTTCGGTTGTCCAAATGCTATGATAACATGTGTTAACTAAATAAAATGGTACACAACCTGGATTGTCTTGTTCACAGGCTTCCGAATGGGCCACAAGCCCACTCCTTACACCTAAGCTAGATATCTGGAGGGCAGCACTTCATTTTTCAAAACATATTAACTTCAATAATTGTCATTGTGAAAGATGTAATATGAGGGTTTTAGCAGGCAAAGAAAACACACTTTAATGTTTTACTGCTAAATATGAATTTATGACCAAGTTTATACTTTGCTATTAAAAATACTTGATATAATGTATATAATTTTACACAAGAACTATGAAAAGTAGTTTACAGACTTAAGAAATTCTGGCGAAACATTCCATATTAGAATAAAAACA
Organism: Numenius arquata; assembly: GCF_964106895.1. Lineage (NCBI taxonomy): Eukaryota > Metazoa > Chordata > Aves > Charadriiformes > Scolopacidae > Numenius > Numenius arquata. The sequence continues at coordinate 10,991,771 of NC_133580.1, read as the reverse complement.
ATGCTTATTTTCTTGTAACAAGACACTTATATAAAATTTCTTTGTAAAAGATATTAGCTATTTTAAGGTCTGGCTTACCTATGCTATAGAACCCAGCTTCAGCAAGCTGCTCCTTGTCAACAGGATATATCCAAGTTAAAAATGTTTGTAAACGTCTTCCATATTCTGCCATAGATGGATTCCTTGGATGCTGTGCATCTTTCAGACCACTTCTCCCAAGCTCAGTAGGAACAGATTCACTTGGAACATTTCCAACATCCCGGCCCAGGACAAAAAAGCATTTGGGAAAATGCCTCTTGTGTTCTGACCAAGCTCTGTCACTGGGTTCCCACTGTTTCAATTTTCCACCACAACAAAAACATGCCACTTGATCACCAACACCTGTATAATAGAATCCAGCATTAGCTAATTCCTTTGGTGTCAACTGGCCATTGAGGGGCCAGTTGTGAAAAGACTTTAATCTTGTCTCTTCACTGCACATAGCAGGGTTTTTAGGATACAAATTATCTGACATATCCACAACCTGCCTAGTTCTCAAAAGATAATCTGCCTCCAGATCAGATGGGTCGTCCAGAGCACACGGGAGGGCTGAATTGCTGGAACCATTTTCAGTTCTATGCTGGTAGTTCTGGGTGAGAGGATGTTTGTTATTTTCCAGAAAAGTAGATTCAGTAATAAATTTGCAATTTGGGGAAAGGTTTTTGTGTCTCTTAACTGCAGAATCCCCAGGTGCCCATCCTTCAATAGTTATATGGCAACTGAAGCACTTCACTTTGTCACTTTCTCCAGTATAAACAAAGCCAGCTCGGGCTAGTGCTGATGCTGAAACTGGACAGTCAAGTGGAAATCCAACAAAAGTTCCTAATCGGTAGTGTTCCTGTGCCCATTCCTGGTCATGGTCAGTGTCTGGAGTGGCACAAGCTTCCAAGTTATCTGGGCCATTACACGTCATCTCTTCATAAGTAGGGGTCTCCCTTCAGATTTCCTAAACAAAGAATAAATGGTTTAATTTCATAGAGAGAAGAACAGATTATACCCATATGCAAGTCTGGAAAATGGCTAAATTAAACTGGCTATCCTTTATGTACTGAAATAATGCCTCTTTCTCTTCCCTCCCATCTCACCCTTGCCTGCTTCCTCTGCCACGCAGAGGCAAACACCAAAACATTAAAACCAAAACAAAATAAAAAAAGCCATAAAGAAAGGCAGGAAGATCATGAAGTTTTATAGGCAAATAAAAATTTACCTGGAAAACACAGGTTTATATACTTAGAACTTTAAAAGCATGCTCTACTTCTTAACAAGCATTGGAAGAATGAAATCAACAAAATATTTAACAAAAGCTCTGGGCAAAACCCTGCCAAAAGGCTTCCAAACCCAAAATACAAAGTTATAGACTTTAAAATGCTGATCTAAACCAGACCACAATTGCAAGATTTTACAGCCCAATTCTGAAACACAACTATCTTCATTTTTTCCTGTACTAAGGCCACGACCACCACACCCATTACAGATGGGCAACAACTGGTAAAACCATCATCAAAAAGAAAAAAAGCCTTTGGACTTGCGTTATATTGTAAAAGACATACATCTCAGTTTTCCTTTTAGCCAAATATCTCATGAAATGAACTATCAGATGTTTCACTGGGGCATTTTACCAAAATGCTGTGCTCTTCTTCTAAGATCAGTGTTTCAGACTACCCAGCACCAGCGTTCATGTCCTGCACACTGCTTCCACTTTCCCATGCCCTGCCTACACTGTCAAAAGTTTCTGTGCCTCTGCCATCACCTCACCTTTTCCTCCCTTCAGGAATGTCATTCTCCTTACCACCTGTCCCACATTCCTATTCCTGCCTACACTTCCCCAGGGTGGGTACCAACTGCTAGTCCTGCCCCGCACCCTTCTGCGCCAGAAGGCTGCCAAGAGCACTCAGACAAGCCCGTTTCACGAGGATGAAAGCAAGCAACTTGGTTCCTGTAGCTCCTGTGCAAGAGCCACAAACTGGCACAGTCATCACCTTCATCCCAAAATGGATGAAGTCAGAGAACAGTAAAAATTTATCTATCATCCTCACAAGCGCAGTGATATTATTGACATAGAAAGCCTTGGGCAAAACACAGGTTACTGCTGATACACATCTCAAACTTCTCCTTTATTAAGTGGTAAATAATGAGACTGCCCAAATGGACTTCTTAGAACAAAGCAATAATAATTCAGCAATTAGCAAAAATAAATGCATATAAGGAAGAATAGAATATGTATTTATTTGAACAAATGTCGTCCCCCATTTTCTACATGGATCCTGAAATGTATCAATTTCCAGTTCTCAAGTTTATAAGGTAGGCCAAACAAAAATGTAACTTCCTCAACATCTGCATTAATATTGATTATATTTTCTGTGAGGTCAATGTAGATGTTACAGGTATAATAATTACTTATATAATACCAGATTTAGCTTCTACAGGAAGGACAAAACCTTTTCTAAAGTTCAGAAGAGGGGGGGAAAAATTAAAATGACTACGCATTGCAGGATTGCTGCACCCTTTGCCAAGATGACAAAGATAATTAACCTATAAGCAGGTTGAGAAAACATGACATTAGAGACCCAGCATGCTTGCTTCATGTAATCATGGACACAAGACTACTTCTGAGCACCAGCTTTAATTCTTTCTCCAAGTCAGTTCGTGACTAATGTAATGACATTAGAAATTATACTATGGTTTTTAAAAATAGCTTTTCAAAAATAACTTCTGAATAAATTGCATGGACTGACCTACAAAGCTGACCTATATGCTTGTTTTGACTTTGAAGGTCAAAAAAAAAAAAAATCAGTAATAGTAATATGAATCCTGTAGTAGTATCTATAGAATCAGTGTAGTAATATGAAAGCTGTCACAACACATTTATTTTTTAATATACATATATATATTAAAAACAATCAATTTTTATAACAAAAGTTTGAAAGTTCACATTTATTTCCTTTTAAAATCTTATTTAAAATCTTATCTAAAACCCTCTAGGACTGTTTCTGGAAAGATCTCAAGTGAGCTTATGGATCTATCATCATTACTACAACACTGCATTCATAAAATAATTTGTGTTACTCAAATACTGTTAGCTGCATACTAATTTTCTTATCTGCATGCCTAAAAGACTTTCTACAAGAAAGCAAACAAAGACTTCCACACATCCTTCAGAGACTCCTTTTCAAAATGTCTGTTGAAAAAACAAAACAAATGCATACACTTTCAATGTATGAATAGCAGTATACCTTCATTTCTATTTTACTTATACAGAAATGAGTTCAGAAACAGTGAAAAAACAATTCATCCTATGGAAAATTTTACATTTTAAAAATTATTTTATATTTACTTTAAAATCAGAATAGAGCTTCTACATCCCCTTTTGATCTGTTGCACACAAAATAACTGCAGCAAATGAGAGATGATCTACTTGGCCATTCTCTGTAATTTGCCCTCCCTGTCCTTAATGAAGTCAGGGGTAAAGACAGACCAACGTTTAAGCCTAACAGATCTCAAGAATTTACTACAATGATGACAAGGATATATGAAGTTAAACCATTAAGAGACAGAATTAATTATGTCCCCACTTCTCATAAACTACCTGCATGCTGTCTTTTAAGCACCACTTAACTGCTCCATTATCAGAACTCATCCTAAAAAGAAATCTGATACTGCTGTATCATATGCATAGAGAATTAAACATAGATTAATATATACCAGATGCATATATATATTAAAAACTTCATTATAACATGAATGCACTGCTTACACTAAGTAATTATTTTTCATAAGCTAAAGAAGAAATTTTTACCAAACCAATCTGAATGAATATTGTATCTTAAGTAAGGCCCAGACTCTCCAGTGCCCTCTGAAAGGGATGATCTTCAAATCATACTTAAGCTACATGAGCAAGCTGGGGTCTTACAGTACTTTTCTGGACCCTTTTACTAAAGCTCTCCTCCTACAATATCAGAGAATTTAAGAAAACTCATGACTTTTTTTTAGTAAATAAGCTGTAGGTTCTGAAAAATTTTTATTTAATGCAATTGGTAAACATCTACTTTTTAGATAAGTTCATTCCAAAGACCCCACTTCTTTTGAAACAGGCTTCATTTTTAGTGTCTATAAACATATAATGTTTAATTGTGCATTTTCTCCTCCCAAAATAACTTCTCACCTTTAAAAATACAGGCTGCAGAACTCAAAATATCATGTAGGTGGTGCATCTCATAGATGACAGACTTTCCTAACTGGAGTAACAGCATGAGTTTTAAACTATTACTTAAACCAGTTTGTACTAGTTTTACTCCATTTACTCTTGGTGTTTCCTGGAAAGATGTGTGTGTGTGTTTTAATGACACTAAGGAACTGAGAAGGAAACACTTGAGCAAAGACACAAACAGGGAAGGAAGAAGATCAAAGACTAAACTAAAATATCAGAAATAAGGATGAAGATGATATTCAATTAACAGAGATGTTCTTTTTCAGTTTTATTGACTACTTTTAATTAACTGTGAATGCTAGGCAAAAATAAACTAACAGAACAACATAAAATTCAGCATCTCTACCAGCCTCAACTGCAATGGAAATCACAGAATAGTGCCTTTCAGCCTAATATAACAGTGGTATCTGAAGCAGAAAAAAAAAATAAATCTCTATGTACTGTACTGGAAGTTCTAACAATTGAGGGAAAATATAATTGGAAATAAGTGCTAGGATAAAGCTAGAAAAACCTATACATAATGCATTCATCACTCAGAACATTGAGATTAGCGGCTTTATTCTTTCAAACAGTTTTTTCTACAGTGCTATGAGTATTTCAATACTCCTTCTGTTAACACAGTGAATAAAAAAAAAAAATAATTATGCCCTCAACATGGTGATAATCAAAGTATCTGCCACATTTGTATTCTCTGGAGGTAAGCAATCTACCTCAATCCTCACAGTCAAACCAGCATTAAAAGCAAATACAAAAAGAGAGAAGTACTGACAGAAGGTCCAATCACCACAGACCAATTCTTTAATATGAAGTAACTGTTTCAAATGATATCAACTGCTTTATTTAATCTTCATCTTTTGGAGCAGAAAGATTCAACTGTCATTCTAGAAGTCTCTCAAAACCATGTCTAAATACTGCAAGGACAGAAGCAGGACAAACCCCTTGCAGCTATCTGCTAGCTTTAACAACACGCCATCCACGTTATGAAGCCCTTTCCTTACGACAGCCCCTCTAAACATAGTTGGTTTACATTTCAGTATGATTTTATCTATAAGAAAAAGACATTAACATATTCATTAAGCATTGAGGCAAACTCTTTGCCTGTGTGAGTACTGCTTTAAATACATTAGTACTACTTTAAATGCAACATCAAGTTCAATTATTTCTATTTCAAACAACTGTTAAAAGCAACTGTTCAAACTGTAAAATTAAAACTAGCTTACGAATGGTATTTCTACACAGGTATTTTAACAGTTGCCCTACTCCAACTAACTGGAGTAACGACTTAGAACTATATCCTGCACCATAACAGCACTCAAACACTAACCGCAAAAGAAAAATACTGAAGGTAAATTTTTGAATGATTTATGGCTAAGAAACATCAATTCATAAAAAGCAGCCAACTAAGACATGTACACAATGTGTTTACAATACATACCAGCAGCAAACCCGAGTTCAGAGAGTATACTTTATGCATATAGAAGTTAATTAAGCCTTCCTGCATAGATTTAATTAATCAATTAAAAGTAAAAGGTCCAGAAATGTTAAAGTGCATCTTCACTTATAAAACTCATGAGATTTTTAAACTATTATTGAAGCGTTAAATATCTTCTTATATACACAGTAAGGAAACAAAGCCTATTTTAGCCTGAAAGACTTCTAGAAGCTGAGGCAAGATTAATCCTGCTTTTAAATATCTGAAAGTATTTGTCACAAGACACCTCCCACTTTCAAGCTAAATTACCGATATATATAGTCTATTGATTACGTTTCAGAAGAAAAAAATAAAGACAAAAATTCATAGCAAAAATGTTAACTTATTCAAAATGCAAAAGTGTACACTGTAGTTTTGCAAGCCAAACATGTTCAATTCGGGTTTAAAAATATTAAAAGATATGATTTTATGCAGAAATATATCATCATTGCACTACCTAGAGCTGAAACACTTCAAAGGGAAAGTACAGAACCTGCTTTTTTCTTTCAAGTATATTTTATTAGACATGATTATTTCCATCCTTAATCCTAAAACAGATTGGCATTCTAAGGAGTTATTTTTAATTCTTCCACGACAGGCATGGCATTAACCTCCAAGTCAGAAACCTTCTTGCACAGCTTCATGTTCCTGACCAAAGGGTACATAAACATGGAGCTTCTATTGCTTGACATGCTGACTATGAGAGCAATGTTAGTGTATATTGTTGACTGAATTTTGAAATGTGAGAGTAGTGCACCAATATCAAACAGAACATACTGTACCAGCTGACACACAGATTATGCATATGTCACTTCACTGAATTTCACTTTGTGCCTGCTCAGCTGCAATTAGATCAAGGAAGGTGCATGCTGCTAACTGAAAGCATACTTATAAAGATTAAAACCACAAGAAGCATAGGATTTATTTAAACAGCGTTTACAAATTTTAGCACACATATCTAAGTATCAATAGCCATTTAAAAAAAAAATTCTCCTTAAAGATATTTCTTTATTTTTAAAGAGAGTATGTATCTACACAATGCCTTTTGATTTAGTGCCAAAGCTTACATAAATCCTTCAGCTCAGCTTCATCTGTCTGTTTTTCAAACAGGTCCTACTTAGCTTCCCATCAGGGTTTATCATCATAGGAAGTCAGCTGCTCAAGGTTACAGTAGGCTGTTAGATCCTCCTAATTCTTGACTCCAGTCACAAAGACTTTTACACTTTCTCCATCTCAGAAATAAAGAGGCCAATAGAAACATAACATTCTGAGAATGATTTTCCTATTGTATTTTTCTTCATGAAGTCATATGGGTACGGAAGAGAGCAAGAATGGATTCATGGCAGTGCTCTCAATAGGTAGGAGTAGGACAAATTTGCATCTGCCAAAGGCAGAGAAAAAAAATAAAATTGTTTTTGTGAACTTGCAAGATAAATGTCTTCAGAAGAAATTTAGCTGTATTTATGAGAAGGAAAGAGCAAGTACCAGCTGCTATAGAAAAAGCTGGTATGCTGTAGTCTCCTACAGAGCAAAAGTCAAACATAAGACATAATCTTATACAGCCATTAATGAATGTATAAATAAGTGTTATCCAAAATGACCAAGGAAGAGGAAGGACTAAAGGTCTGGAGAAAGCCATTTTAGCTCTACCACACATTGCTAAGTGTTTAGTAAAGAGCAAAGTGTGAAAGAGATGTTGCCATTTTTAATTTGGACACAGGAACACCTATCTAAAGCAAAGGTTTAGTTCTGACAGCTGCTGCCACTGAAATTAATTGCCTACAGATGACAGCATCCAGCACTTTTCCCTCTAATAGAAAACATCTTGGAAGTTATTTTTAATACAATTTGAAGCATACTTCCATCCATGAAAGCCTACCAATACATTTTGGGGGCTATGCAAGCCATGTAGTTCCTACCCTCCTAAAAGTAGAAATGACAAGCTACTTTTGTCAACTATGAAGTTGATGAGCTAAATAAATTTAAAAAAAAAAAAAAAGAAAGTTTAAATCTGAAATTATAAAGTATATCACTATAGAAATGTAAACCCTAAAAGTTGAGTTACTGTGCTTTTGGTTAAAAAAACAAAAAAATATCCACTCGATGGGGGTATATTAAGTAGAATAGGCAGTAGGAAAAAATGCTGCAAAACTCGCAGCATCCTGGGATGCATCTCCTTTCCTGAGTGTCAGCTGTACTCCAGCTTTTAGTGCTATATCCTTTTACAAATTGTTCAAGCTTACAGTTGAGGAAGAAGATGGAAAAAGAGGGTATCTTTCATCAAGGAGACATAACGATAGAAGACTTTAGCTACAGCAACACAACTGATGCTACAGCAAAACCGCTGAATCTTCTGGTTTCCAAAGAAAGAAATTGTAAAACCAGACAAGTAGAAAGAGCCCATCTCCTCCTGCCTTGCCCACTGGTAAGGATGTTCACTTTGCCCAGCTAATACTCCTGACCACACCAGTGCCACTGAGTACATTATTCACATTCATTTAACTGCAGCGTGATGCAGAAGTCTGATACCAGTGATACTTTCTGGTATCACTAGCATGAATGTTTTGCCATTAAAGAACGAGGTGAATTTGTATATATATTTTTACTGTTATATATATAAACACACAACTCATCTTGTAAACTTGGAAATCTCTCTTGAATTATCCTCTATATTTTAGTTTTACGTTTGTCAGGAAATTGTAATGACGTGGAGATTAGTTCTAATTATAGTATGATACCAAAAGTGAAATATGAAAGTTGCACCTGTTGAGAACACTCTGCTTGCCTTTCTACTTAATTGCCTTTCTACTTACTGAAACGTAGAAGGGGAAGGACAATGAATTGCAAAGTATGTACAGGTTCATTTTATGTTTTATGTGACAGGAATTACATTGTTCACAGTGGCTGGCTCCTCAACTTCAACAGGATCCTAATAAGCAAGGTTTAAAATAGAACCTGCTCTCTAGTAAAGATGATTTTGGATAGACATCAAGTCCAAAATTAACACAGAAGGCACACAGGTTCTCCTGTAACAATTTTCAGTTACACACTTGCAGTATTACCACTTCCATTTCTAAAAAAGGAAATGCTCCCAAAATTAGATGTGTAGAATCTCCTCTCATGAAATGAATTTCTGTCCCTTCCTCACCCACTGAAAAGTACAGCACCATATAGGAGGCTAAAAGTCTTACTTATGGTGTCAGCTTGATAACTAATCAAGGATAGAAAAGGCAAGAGCAAATATTCTGTGGCATAGTTAGAGCTATTATGAATTATCACCAACTTGTATTCTAGCATTGCAGGTCCTGAAGAACAATCCAATTTAAGTTTTGCGGCATGCCTTCTTCAGTCTTAATATATTTTCAACCTTCACCTTTTCCTGTTCAAAAATCTTGCTATTTCTGGAGCCTGTATATAGCCTGAACAACGTGCTCAGAATATTTTGGATTACAACTCCACAAGACAGACCACATGCTATGAAAAATGAAAAGCAGCAAAAGACTGTATGCTGATAACTCCTGAAAAAAAAAATGCAGGGTACTTACAATAGTTTTTCCTTAAGAAATTAGTATTCAACCAGATCAAGTTTAGTAATAGATTAATCAAAGCAGATACTGGTTTCATCTCTATTTTCCACCAATCTTTAGAACAAATTCCAATGTTTACATTCCTGTTGGTAGAAAAAACAAAGGTTAAAAAAATTCCTTTTCACATAACCTTCAGCACAGTTTACAAAGGCACAACTCCAAAAACTATGATTAAAAAAATAAATTAATTAAAATTCTATCCTTTGGCCAACAAATCCAAATAAAATATATTCTAAAGTTGAAAGCGTCTGAGATTGGGGAAAGTCTTAAATTCAGACGTTCTACTGAAACTAGAAAGGGACATAACATTGCTGAGACTCCTGAAGATCCAAAGAGGGCAAAACAAAGCCCTGGAATTAAAAGCTAGAGGGCAGCAAAAAGGAGAAAGACTGTAACAGTAGATGGAATAAGATCCAATGATCCAGCCTTCTCTGTCCTAGGAAATTCTGCATCTGATTAAAAATTGCATTTTCTGAAACTCTTCAGCTCCCTGCAGCTGTCTCACCCACCCTGGCAGGATACCAACAGACTCAGAAGCAATATCAAGGTACACTGAGGCCTGAAATGAAGTCCATCTTTATACTTCAAAAACCAAGATATGAACACACATTTGCTTACTGCTGTGATAACACATGCAAATCTGATTCCTATCAGTGGGAGTAGTCAAAAAAGCCCCACAACCAATCAACAACCCTCATCAGAATTCTTTCACTTTTGCTGCTGGTTACAAAGGGCGAGGTCAGAGGAGTTACGGCACAATCATTAACTCGTTCCTTTGCCCTTCTTGGCCAATGCTATAGGTGTAGCTTTCTACAGAAAGAAGCAGTTGGGTGTACTTTAAAGGGCCTCAAGGAAAACTGCAAAGCAGTCAAGTAGATAGCAAAATTAAGCACTTATGAAAATGAAAAATATCCAAATAAAAGCTTAATCAACAAATCCATCACATGAAAACTTGCTTTCTTAGGATATTTCACTGTTGTCTTCTCTGTTACATGGTGACTTATTTCATGATAAACACAGCATAAATTAAGTTAATGTATATCCTACTGCTCTTTGTTAAGGTATTAGATTAAAAAAAAGTATTTGACAAAAAGATATTTTTCCCCAAGTTGGTTGCTTTTCCTTCCAAAGATGGAAGATCTCATAGTTTCTAATTGTTCATTTAAGAAACAAAATCTTCCCACTTAGCTATAAATTGCAATGTAAGATTGTAGCAATGAAGGGATAATTAAAGCAGTTCTGCAAAAATAGTTTCAAGATCAAATTTATACTTTTTTAGCAGATGCAAATTAATAAACAATTAAAAGGGACAGAAATTACCAAGACTAAAAATAGTTATTATACCCATTTATAGGGCTTCTATCAGGAAGACAGGAGCATCAGAGAGACCCTAGTATAGAAACAGAAATACACTAATTGTTAAAGAGAAATGTATCAGCATACATACATAACATTGTGCAAAAGAGAACTGCTTGAAGTTTGAATTACAGCTGAAAAAAATATGATTCGAGTAAACTTCCTGCAGAATTCTTAATAACTACCGAATTCTTACCGTAGAAAACCTGAAGAAAACTGCATTTTTATTAAGAAGCAGCAGAAAGGGCATTCTATAAAGTGATAACTCTACTAAAAAAAAAAACAAACAAACCAAGATAAAAGGAAGAGTGGGCAAGGGGGGACAAGACAATATTCAAGTATGTCAAAAAGAACCCAAGATGACCACAAAACTGCGCATTAGCATAGCAAATGCTTCTTTTACTGCCGTAAAGAGAACACAACCTGAAACTTTCTATTCAAGGAAAGTCTCTTGCGGACCTTCAAGCCGGCAGGGATGGCTCACCCGCCCCGAGGGGCTGCGGCTCCGGGACGGGGCTCCGGCTGACCCGGGGGGCGGGCCCGGCCCGGCCGCACCGGGGCAGCTCACGGCCAAGGGGGCGCTCCCCGTTCCCATGGCAACGCCACCCCCACCGCCGTCGGCCCTCGGGAGAGGCCGGGACAGCGGCGTCCCCGCCAGCCCCGGCACCGACTGCCTGAGGGGCGGAAGGGCCCCGGGTAGCGCGGAGATACCGAGCCCCCTGCCCGGCGCGGGGAGCCTCGCCGAGCTGCCCGGGGCAGCGAGAGCCACCAAAGCAGGCAGTCAGGGAGCGCGTCCCGCCCTCTGCACCGGGGTACCGATGGCCGCGGCCGCGGCCGCATGACAACTTACCGCACCACGTCCTTCTCCTTGCCGGCACTACCTGCGGGGACCGCTCCGCCGCCAGAGCAAGGCGAGAAAATGGCGGCTCCCGGCAGCCTCTCGGAGGCGAGACGGGAGGGAGCAGCGCCCCCTGGCGGGCTGGGGGGGGCGCGGCAGGCGGCGCGCGCCAGCGGAGGGCGCCATGCAGTGGCAGCGGCGGGAAGCGCAGAGCGGTCGTGCCCGCCGCCGCCTCAGCCCCGCGCCTCAGCTCCTTCTCCGTCCCCTCAGCGCCTCAGCTCCTTCTCCTTCTCCGTCCCCTCAGCGCCTCAGCTCCTTCTCCTTCTCCGTCCCCTCAGCGCCTCAGCTCCCACCCCGCCGCAGCACAGCGCCGCCCTTCCCGGGCCGGTGTTGAAGATGCTGATCCTCCCTCAGTATCTTCAACAGCCCCCTTCATCTCACACCGTCTTCTCCAGGCGGTTTCTGGTCTGGAGCACACTAATCCCCGAGCTCTCCTTGCTCTAACCTGTTGTCCCCGCAATTACGGCTTCTTATGACTTAAATCTACTAAACACAGGGCAGTGCAGTGGAGAGGGGAGCTCCCCAGTGTGTCTGCAGCCCGCGGGGCCCTGTCACCAGCCAACTGACAAGATCAATACTAATAAAGTCACAAGTCTGACCTAAATAAGGTGTGGTTCTTAGGAACCAGCTTGGCTGCAAGACTGCATGACAGTGCAGTTATTTATTCTGAAATTTATAGACTTCTCTTAACTGGCTGCATAAGGGGAATTGAGAAGCGATCTACCAGACGCTGATCTCCTAAGTACTCACAGAAGACGTGAGATGCCTACCGGCAGTGCCTCTCTGCACAGCTCCGGCCGTATTATAACTGTGGCTTAATCTTTGCTCATAAATCATAGGGATATTAAAGCAAAGCAGGTAGTGCTACATATTAATAAGTTTGCCAGGGACTGCCCTTTTTTTTCCCTTCCAACTGTGTTCTCACTAGCTATTATAAATTTCATGTGTTTGGACTAGAATTTGCCAAATCAGGCAGAAACCTCAGGCCATGTTCTTTGGTTGTTGTAACCAAAAGCACCTAATCATTTTCAAGACTAAGATCATTGTTGTGCAACGTTAAAATATTCCATTAACCATTTTCTCTCTTTTTGAAACTCAGGTGCCCTCATGATTGATCCAACAAATTTCAATGTATCCGAGATACTTGTCTTCACGTAGGCGACCAGCTTCCTTCTAGCCTCAAGAAAAGTCAGCTACTTGGAGAAACGTTCTCAAACTTTGTTGGTTTTCCCATTGTGTATATGATCAGTAGCAACTTACTTTTTCCAAATCTTACATCTCTGAAGACTTGTGGCAGATAGTTTGGGACATTTTCAGGAGAAGGAAGTAGTCTAATCATACAATGTGCCAGAATGTTTGCAGATTCCAGGACTCATACTGAAAGCCCGTTGGGATAAGGATTGTTTCTCACTTTACGTTGTCCAGCAACTACTAAGACCACAATTTGATTCAAAACTTCTAGTTATTATAACTATAGTAGCTTCCATTACTATAAGTAATGATATAGTAACAAACTCCCTTTGGTCAATTAGAAAAAAATCATAATGAATATTCAGTAGTCAACAACAATACACAATAACTTAGGATGCAAGTCAAACGTAAAAGGCTTGAGTATTGCAGGCAATATTCATGCAAGCGAGACAGAATTTGGTTGTTTAAAATGCCAAGATGATAACTGTACATGTTTTACTATCTGAGAAATAGCTCTATTGCAACAGTGAAAATCACATCAATCTAAACTCATTTCACATCAGTCCAAAGCAAGATAATTTATTTAAGGATCTTTGGCATAATATGACACAGTAAGAGGCTTGTACCTTAACACTGCAATGTGAATATGAATGTCATATCGCATTATTAATACATTCCTTGTCATATCGCATTATTAATACATTCATGAGCAATGATTTTCACAAAGGCCATTGCTCTGTTGATGTTTTGATACTTTTCCAAATGCAATGGATTGTTTTTAAAGATCACAAGGTGTTTTTACAGTGATCGACTTACAGGGTTTGATGTCTAAATCGAAAACTTTGGTAATACAAACCCAAAAAGCTCTAGTACCAATACCTAGAGAAGTAGAAGAAAACATAACAGAAAAGAAAAACATCAGCAATAAGGACAGTAATGCTCAGAAAACGTCTATTTTTTAAGCAAGCTAGTTCTTTGTTTTCTGTTGGGTTTAACCAACTTAAAGTTCAGTTTGAATAGAGTTCTGAATCACTCAGTGGAACTGTAAGCCAAAGAGTACAGTTGTACTGTAAAGCCGAAACCATATCTTTGATGACCCAACATTATTAAAACTAATTATATTACGTCAAAGTACTTTTGATTGCAGATAGGTTGCATTGTACACTGCATTGTACAATGGTGGTATTTGAGCTACAGAGAGCCATTAAACTTTGAAGAAAATTTCAAGCAATATCTTTGTCAAGACAAACTGGATGTAGACAAATGTTCATATATGCTGTATTCCCTCTTCCATTTGAAATGGAATGAACAAAATTATTTCTAAAATTTGTTGAGTATTCTGTATTAAAACAAACAAAAAATTAAATTTATTGACTTCATGTAGATGTAGCTTCACTGAGCCTTCTTGTCAGCTTTTTTGTGGAAGGACTTGTAGCCACTACTTTATGGACATTAACTGACCACAGAGCAATTCCATACTTTGAGTATCTTTGTCTTCTATTTTATTCTCAGATAAACTGAAGAAAATAAAAAGAACTGAAATTTTACAGAGATGAAAAGAACCTTTGGTGAGATAAAGAAATGCCTCTCTCAATCTGATTTATATGCTTCATTAAATTATAATCAATGGATATGGAAAATCATCTTGCTGTGTAGAAGTGTACATATGCATGTGCACATCATGGTTTCTGTAGTGCTGTTCCTGCATGATGGACCATATTATAATTTCTCAGCTCATGTAATTTGTGCTATGAATAAGTAAAAAAACAAGCCAGTGAGCTTGAAAAGTAGGTGCTACTTAGCATACACGACGATAGTTTACACACTGCTCTCCCAAGCCCAGTACTGCACGCTGGAATTGTATTTGTTTCTTCTACTCTGGGTAGTAACTTACTGTATATATTATTACATAGGGTTGATTGAAACTGCTACTTTTCATTAAAATGTCATTTTAAAAAAGTAAACACGAGTCAACTCATGAATCTGAAGTGTCTGGGAATGGTGGTTTTGGCTGCAGCTCATCTGAAAATGCACATTTGCTTAACAAAGGGGCAGTACTAGGGGGCGTAAAGGGGAGCTTCCAACCACCGCCTATGTCTGACTAAGGGAAATCCCATAGGTGGATTTGGGGGGATCTTCTGCTAAGTGAAAGAGATTTCAGTATCCTTCTGCTTTGGCGTTTTTTGGGGGTTGTCTTTTTTTTTTTTTTTCCGTAGCTTGGACAATTTTCAAATTGGACAATTTCCACATGCTTCAAATTGTTTCATGCAGAGATGATCTTTTAACATCCTTCTGGGGAAGGAGTTGGTAACATTTTCAAGATTAGTTTAATGCAACTTCTACTAAAATTTCCATGACGATTAAACAAAAATTTCTTTTTAAATTACTGTTCCAAATCTTTAAATACATATTTTGCATTAATGTGGAAAATTTTAATTAAATTATAGAAAACTTCATGAAATTCAACAAGGACAAATGCAAATTCCCGCATCTGGCAAGGAATAACCTCCTGCAATGATAACTGCTGGGGACCCTCTGCCTGTGAGAAGCTCTGCAGAAGAGGACCTGGGATGTTGGTAGGCATGAACCAGCCGTGTGCCCTGGCAGAACGGTGACCAGTAGCATGGTGGGCAGCATGAACAGGAGCACAGGACCTGTGGATTGAGGGGACTCATTACCCTTCACTCAGCACTCATTAAACCACTTGTAGAATACTGCACCCAGTTTTAGGAACCTCAGTACAAGAACAACCCTGATCACCTGGGGTGAGGTCAGCACCCTTGGACCACCAGGATGGTTAAGGGTGGCCAAGGGAAGAGGGAGGACTGGTTCAGCCTGGAGAAGATATGACTTTGGGGGACCTAACAGCAACCTTCCTGTACTTTTAAGGGGGCTACCAAGAAGATAGAGGCATGCTCTTCACAGTGGTGTGTGATGGAAGGGCAAGGGACAAGGTGCATAAATGGAAACAAGAGGTTCAGAGTGGGTATAAGCAAAAAGCTTTTCAACCATGAGAACAGTCAAGCAGTCCCCATCCCTGGAGGGCTTCATGGCCAGATTGAATAAAGACCCAGGAGACTTGATCTGACCTCATGGCAGGGGGTTGGATTAGATTGCCTCCTGAGATGCTTTCCAACTTGAATTATTCTATGAGTCTATGATTAAAAAATATAACAAATCATATAAAACTGAAAAATCAGATCATAGCAAAAGTATAATCTCTTTGAAACTTCTTATAGACAGCCATGTTAAAAATTTCAACCAGTTCCAAGCTGTTTGAGTCAGAGAAATATAAACTGGACTGAGCAAACAGTTCTTTGACACAAACTGTTTAGTCAATAATGGGTCATGAGTCACAGAGGTTCAGAAGGGAAATTGTGTTTGTTGATATATTCCCTAAGAAATAAATGTAATTTCTTATTTCCTACTAATCTCATTGACTCATTAATGGGTCCATTACTATCAGGTCAATGAACGGAGTTAAAGAAGCTATTCAATCCACAGCTGGAATTTCAGAGGTGCAGCAGAGAAGGAAAATCAAATGCAGAAAAATGACAAAACAGTGCCTTAACTAGGAACATTATCTCATAAATATGACAATAGAAAATCGAGTAACTGATAAGTAACAGACGTCTGAAAGCTGTGTTTTTCCATTGAATTACATCCAATGTTCTTGCTATCATTGGAAGAAGAGATGCAGTTATTTGATGGGAATAGAAAAGCCTTGCATTTGTTTGCTGGTCCACAGAAAATCAAATCTGATTCTCTCTCCCAAAAGAGTACGACACCTACTCCCCTTATCCACAGCACTTACTATTACGGCACATTCTTCATTTCCTTTCATTGCAAGCATGTGATAAACATCATTCTCATTACATTTTAGTGAAGGTAGTGGAAAAGTCCAAAGGGAAGTTAGAGATAATTAGAGGTATCATCATAGTATAGAAATAGGAAAAGTTGAAAAAACATGATGAGCCTTTTTAATTTCAGCAATGAAATCTTAGGCAGGACAGATTTTCCTATAACTCCCAAATCTATTGCTGATCAGACAATGCAATAAAATACCTTCTCATTAAAATTAAAAGCATCAAATAATGGTGGAAGCACTGAACCCGAGAAAATATGCCCTGTGAAAAAGTTAATATTTAAGCATGTAAATAAACAGTCTTCTTTTGATGTCTGGGTATACTGCTGGCTGAAACTACTTCTAAGTTCACTTGCATGTGGTGTCAAATCAGGGACAAACACAGAGCATTTACTTTCTTTCACAATTCACTGAGCAGGTGAGCAGAGATAAATGCCAGATGAAGATGAAAATGGTAAACATGCAGCTAGTGATTTATTTTTGCTCTGTTTGAACTGATTAATGAAATAAATAATTGTCTAGATGTGGAACTTTGGACTTAGCAAGCATGTGGCATATGGCCACATACATGGTTTTCTATTCATATTCCTTTGTGCTGGAGTATTAGTGGCGGCACACAGGTGCTTTATATTATAAGTCAGTGACATAATAAGTAGAAAAATGCCAAGTTCAAGGCAACACTTGCCTGTTCCCTGCATGCTTCCACATGTTATCCTGATGGGAGAAAAGAGGCAGAGAGGGGTGAAGAGGGATGCTATGATTAACAAACACGTCCCTTTTATCTGATCACTTTGGTCATTCATTTTTCCCACATCCCATCGATGATGTCTCGGAATTATTATGTGGGGGAAACTCAAGATGACCATCTGAAGCTTAGCTGGGCAAACATTTCTGTAGTTCTTAAATGCTTTATATTGCTGCTTAAATGAAGATATAAAAATATATTCTTCACATATCAAAGGCGGGTGTGTTTAATCAAGTATATTCCGACTTTGGGCTAGCTCAGAATCAAAGTACCAGAAGAAGAAGCAGCAGGAGAAGAGAGAACAACACACAAAGTGCCACCAGGCTGCTTCCAGGTTGGGATCAAGAATAAGGAATCAGGACTGAATGTTTCAGAAATAGCTTCTTTGACTTCTAACAGTCTGCAAACCTCAAGTTTAGGTGGGGGTTCAGGTTTTCTCTTACATGATTATCATTAGCCACAGACACACTTCCATTTTAACATACCTGGTATCTGGGGTAAGCAACCCAAATGAGGGTGTGGACCATGTTGATAAGAGTTTGACTTATCAAATTTAGTTTTTACCTTCAAACCTTCATATTCTCTCAAGGCACTAATACCCTTACCTCTCACAATAAAACAGCACAAGGTACCTATGGTGTTCAAACTGTTTTCCTCACATACGCCATGGGATAAGTGCCTGCAAACTTCAATAACAGCCGCGTGGTTCAGCTCTGGCAAGTGGCAGCCACTGCCCACCCACTGATAAGCGGTGACTGTTGTTTGCAAACTTTGGCTCCCTACGCTTCCTGCACCACCAGCACCCAGCCAACCCTCCGCAGACACTCCAGTCATCTGGAGCTTCTCTGGACACATCCCAGAGGAGAAGGGCAGGAGCACAAACTGGAAGCACACGCTGCAGAGCTTCTTGGACACCAGCATGGGCTGCCTGGATCTCTTGCTGCTGAACAGACACTGCTGTGGAGCTGCCACACCGGGCCCTTCGTGTGCATGACTGCAGGCTAGCAGACTGAAGTTAGCAAAGGGATTTTGTCAGCAGAGTGCAGTAAGTCAAATACCATTTCCTGTGGGATGCACGCAATTCAAGAGGTGTAATGATAGAGGCCCATCCTGAAGAACATCCAGCTGTCAGACAAACAAGTGAGTGATGAGCTGTGAGTTCAGGAATACTTGCTTTTCCAGTTGTATTCTGCCTTTCCGCATTAGTGGACTCAGGTAATGCTGCAAGACTCTAAATTGCATTGCCAGTCAAAATATACAAAATTCCTAGTTTTTTCCATATTTTCACACTTTACATACAATTACCTTGAGATTCCAATAATTGAACTTGATAACGGCACTTGCTAGGAAGGTGTATGGACTGGAAGTCAAAATGTTTCTTGATTCATTTATTAGTTTTTCATTGTGCCTTCATTCTTCAGACCAGGCAACCACGAATCATCCATACAATGGTTCCAGCACAGCAAAAGCAAAGCCCCTTAGAACAGCTCATCTCCATCCTTCAGACGAATCCCAGCAGTAACTGACTTGCACTAACTTGCAGTAACTTCTGCACTAACATTTTGCCATTTGGTGAGTCTGAGATTCAAGAAACAATTTCCTTTTTTTCCTGTATTTGTAGATTTCTCTGTTGTTCAGTGCCATTGCTGAACCAGGGGGGTTTGGGTGTCTTTTTGTATTTCCTTGTTCATGCCAATCAAAGAAAACCTCGACCAGAAGACTTCCAGGCCAACAGGGTTTGGAACCTAAATCTATGGTTGGCTCTTGCCTGTGCTGTAAAGTGGGTAAGAAAGGCAAACAACAAAGAACTCTTACTGAAACAACCCTGCTTTCTGCAAGCTGAAAAGAAGCAAACTTTTCCCAAACACTGTGTTCCTCCACATCCACTGATCTTAATTAAATCTGGTACATTTTATAGCTCAGGATGATGAAGTGAAACTGAGTTTAGCTATGAAAAAAATCCCAAAAGTTGCAAGATCTGTTTGATGATCACTATCTGAGAATGTTTCTTCTTTCACTTGCCCAGCTGAATAGAAACAGCTGGTACTAGATAGATCTTTAGGATTCTTACTTGCCTAAACAGCGTTTACCAAATGGAAATCATCTGGAAAATGTGGAAGCATGCCTTCTTTGTACGCTTTTTCTTCTGTGTGACAAATTAGGAAATGTCCCCAGAAAAAGAACAGGAACAATTGCCAAACAATGACTGATTAAAAAAATAATAATCAGGCATTTAGAGCAATTAATTCTTACATGGACATGATATAAAAGCCAAGTAATAAAGGACATTTTATTCCAGTCATTCTTAAATGTCTAAGCAAGAAAAGTAAACCTCTCAGTTGTTTACTGCTCAGAGCACATAACAAAGTTGTGCCTTGTCACATGAATCCATGGAGTGCATTAATACAGAGGAAATGAGCTGTTGGACATTTTATTTCTTCTGGTTTTGTACATTTCTAATTCTCCTAATTGGTATCTGTACTATTTATTTAGAAAACCAAGAATAAATACATTTTTATAAGATTAAATTAACACTATTTTTTTTCTAGCTATGTACTTGCTGGATAATATACTGCACCGTTATAACCCTTGTATTTGCTGTTAAGTTAAATAACCTCCTACTGCTATCCAGCTGTTACCATAGTGCCCAACGCAGGCGTTTTCCTTAATGTAGTTGGGACAAAACATCCAAATTGCTTCTTTATTCAGGCAGGAAGCACAGTAGGTGACTCAAGACTGCAGTGTGACATACCGTGCCTTTGCAGTCATTCTCATTTTTTCTTCTTTTAAAATTTTTATTTTATCCCAATATTAAAAAAGGTAAATGTCAACCTCTAGAAATAACAGAAGCAAACAAAAAGCCATTCTAGCTTTTAGCGAGGGTCTCTGACTCATTTATGGGAATCTTAGGATGCCCATGACACTTTTAGCACACAAAAGCCTCATGAAAAGATGGAAAATAATTTATAAATGCTGTTTTATAAAACTAAAATATACATCTTACTTTTTAACCTAGCAACTCCTCACAATTCACCTAACACCAGGTAGTACTAAGAAAGATGTCCACCACATAAGCAAGGATAAGACAAAATTAAATATGATTTTATAGACTAGGAGTGAATAGTACTCTGTCAATGATATATGAATCTGAAGAGGAATTGGTACGTGCTTATTTTCAAAATATTTTGCCTAGCCTATAATAACTTATTAAAATGTATGAGTGTCTATGTTTTAGAGGTTATATATTATGCATCTTTATTAAGTAGAGCATATGTTATATAAATCCTATCACAAAATGTTTTCTATAGTGCTATAGAAATATTGTGGAATCAGACTCTTCTCAGAGTAGACACAGGTTGCAGCAAGGAAAATTCTGGTTTGACTCAAGGAAAAAACACTTCAGTGCTCAAACACTGGGACAGTGAAATCACCTCCTTGAAAGTATTCCCAACTGTGAGATAAGGTGCTGAGCAACCTGGCTGAACTTTTTAGGCCCTGCTTCAAGCAGGGCTTTGGAGCAAGTGGCCACCAGAAGTCCCTTCCAACCTAGAAGTACTCTGTGATTCTGTGACTGTAAAAGCCACAAAAAATGTAAATGGCTGATATAAATATATATATATTTATACATAATAGCTAATAGGAAATGTGTAATAGCTAAAATATCTGCAAGAGAATTTCTGAAATATATCTAAAATACATTTTAGCCAAGTGCTAAATAACTACATTTAGATCCTTTATAAAGATCTATATCTGGGTTTTTTCCCCTTCATTTTTATCTTAAACTGTGCCACTAAAGTTAATGGAAAAGTAGCAAGCAAATTGAGTCTAGAATAAATATATCTCTAAAACTCAAGTATTTCATCCATAGTTATTTTTTTATATATGTTTTTCATTCCTTTTTTGTTATGCTGCAGTTCTAAATATGAAATTGGAATTATATAGTCTTTCATTTGATGATAAATTCTGAGGAAAGACTTCACTTCACGTGGACTTATAAGAAAACTCTTTCACTACCTATGCTTATTTAGTATTCTTAATTATTTTTATTTAAAACCTGAAAAGAATAATTTGGAACAGAGACT
Organism: Numenius arquata; assembly: GCF_964106895.1. Classification (NCBI taxonomy): domain Eukaryota; kingdom Metazoa; phylum Chordata; class Aves; order Charadriiformes; family Scolopacidae; genus Numenius; species Numenius arquata. The sequence continues at coordinate 10,970,330 of NC_133580.1, read as the reverse complement.
TGCAATGTGTTGAAAATTGTAAATAATTCTGAGCTACAAACCAATATATTTACATATGAAAAAAATGTAATATATTAGGATATGAGTTTTCAAACCTTTATATAAGAGAAAACTTTACTCATGTCTAGTCTGTGCAAGTCTCAGCAGGTAAAATTACTCACCAGCATAAATGTTCCCAAGAATAGGCTCTAAATGGATTGTAAATAACTTACAAAGTACCTACCACACAAAAGAATTGCAGCATATCAGCGCCCACAGCTAATGCATTTCATTTACTGTAAAAGTTTTACTATTCACCACAATTTCACTGTACCATTTAGTTAGTATAAATGAAATGTACAGACAATATAGAAAATGTAGTAATGCTGACTTGGTAAAATTGTTTGACAATAATTGACTGTACTTCAATCCCAGGCCTAGTTATTCAATAATTATTTAAGTATTTAATAAGCTATTTAATTAATAATCCAACACCTACAATAACAAAATACTCTTTTACTGAGTCACTGCTGAATGGTAGATGTACAACACTTACAGGTTTTCTAAAATTCCTTTTGGTGACATTCACTTTGTGAAGCTTTAGAAACCATGAAACCACTTAAAACTCTCATCCTTTAAAAGCTGTATCATACTTTAATGATATTTTAAGTGCGTATATTCTATGATTCAGACATCCAAATATATTTGTAGGCTCGAAGTTGCAGCTGGTGCCTGTGAGAGAAATGTACAGAAACTGGGTAGTTCTGAGAGACCCACTGAAAGTCATGGAGCCAGGCAGCCGATCTACTTATGAAAAATCTTATTATGGTCCCAACTGCATCTTAAACACCTTTGAAATTCTGTTCTTGTATCATTAATTCCTGTGATTGATAACTAAAATGTGAACATTACAGGATACCACTTCTTTATTAGGGCTACACGGCACTCTACTGCTGTGACAGACCCAGACCACAGGCATTTGCTACAAAAATCCACGGACTTTGAAACAGTAAAAATTGGCATTGCACTGTATTGACATGGTATGAAGTCAACATTTAAAAACATACAAGGTCTTTAAAAAGAAGTCTGTGGCTCTGGCAAAGACAGAAGGAAGGCAGTATTTTTAGTGAAACTGCTCTCGATGATGGTTGAGAGATCTAAGCATTTATTTGCAGAAGCAGTCAGTATTTTGCAAGAAGGTGCAACACTGAACATTTGTCTCTTTTCTACAACTGAGTAACTTATCCACTTGAAAACCAAATTCAATTAAGTAAGCCCATATTTCAGTTTACAATACTGAAAGGTTGTTAGGTTGTTTGACAACAATTGTTAGGCTGTTCCATTAATGAATTACAAAATCCAAATAAAAGAGAAGTTGGGGTTTATGCCGTCATGTTGTTTGCGTTACCATGTGAAGGTACAAGCATCCATGTGTTATAATGAAAAGTTGCTACATTGACCTGAAATTACTTTTCCTACACTTAGACCTCATAAGCAGTGACCTTTATAATGAAGTTATTATCTTCTAGCAAGAAACAGCAAGCAGAAGTACATGCTTCTCATACATTTGATAACTATTATTATTAGGCTATGCTCAATTAGATTTTCAAATTGTTTCTGTCACATATATTTCTACATTGCATGTAATTGTTCTCTTTATCTTCAGTCTGCTCCAGTCTGTACCCAATATACTTCACAAAAGAAGTGGTTTAGTTCTCTTTAACAAACTTGGGATCTATCCTTTTGGGCCTGCTATGACTTGATGGCTTTATTCTCCTGTGTTTCTCCACAAGTGTCTTTACATCCTCATCATGAAGGCAAAATTTCATATGCTCACATTCAGACCTTGCACAGCTCTGTGCCTACATAAGTCTTTGTTCCTAATTCCACTTGCTAGCTTCTTGTTTTCTGTTTATGCGTCTCTAAGGCTTATCTTTTAAATACACCTATTGCACTCTCTTGTAATACCTTCCCATGCTATTCCTTAGGCTTGCCATTCTGTGCCTCTTATCATTCGCGTCTGTTTTAAATATACTGATTTCACAAAACTTTTAAAAATGACCCATCATAAATATATTAGGCACTTTTAAACTGAGCTTATTTTTTATCACACTGCATAATATATGCCTGAAATGTAGTTTGTATGTAATTTAAAAGCTAAGTACTTGAGGCAGAGAATGTGTCTGCTTCTTTATTACTTGTGCCACCGCAGAGCTTAGGGGCTGTAACAGGTCCCTTTGGAGTAGGTGCTGCACATACAGATGAAGAACAGCAGCATTCTCTGTAGTATACAGCTTGCACAAGGACTGGCTGTGAATAGTAATTAAAACAACACTATTGTCTCACTCAGTCAGCAGTTACATGGATCTGCTGAGATTCTACAGACTATCTGATCAGGGCTATTTTCAAAGCAGAATAAGAGTTTTACACAAAGTGCTTGCAAGCTGGATGCTTCTGTCAAATGTGGGGCATACAGCGTGCGGCAGAGAAACCACAGCAGCGCTAGCACTGAAACAAGCACAAGTGCACTTAGGCCTCATCTTTTTTTTTCTTTTTTAATTTCAAATTCTCAATTTTCTTCAGTTTCATCATATTTGTGAAACGATTTACACTTCATTAGAGGAGGAAGCATGTACAAGACTGAGAAGGCAAATGAAATAATGACTTCTTGACAGGCAAGAGGAATTTCTGGAAAGACTGAAAACGTGCTGCCTGACCAAATGAAGTATTTTTTAACTCATATATCCTGATTAGCAACCGAAGGAAATTAAGAACAGCTTGGAGAGACTTAGGGAGATGAGTAACATGTAATAAGTTGGGCACGTGTGTTAGGGATGACAATCAGAAGACATCCTTAGAGTTGTTTGTCATAAGTGTTTATATCAGTAATCAAGAGGATGTACCATCTGCAAAAAGATCAAGTTTCAAACATAGTACAATGTATCACTGATACACTGAATTTCTATTGGAGGCTGTAATAGAATAAATAAAGTGATATAATCAATTAAAGAAATGTGTACTTACAGGTTTAGGGTTCAATACAGTATCTTATTTCATAAAAAATTACCTCACAGAATGTTACATTAGTGTGACCACGTTAAAAATGTCCAAGAAAGGTTAACATGTAATTACAGTTCAGATTTTTCATTACAATTTTTACCTAAACCCTTTCTTTAACAACTTTTATTAAGAGAATTTACCAAATTTACTAAATGCACTAAATTAATAATTTAATAAATAACATAAATTATTAAAATAATACTAACTTGTCAGAGGGTAATGAAAAATGTTTTAATTTTCCAAATATTACCTAAATTGCAATTGAAAAACTAATTTGATAACTTATTGGTAAAAACGCTGTCATAAAAGATGAAAAAAATCTGCTTTTTATTTTGAAAGCTAAAACCTCTCCATCTTGCAACATGGCTCACCAGGGATGCTGAGGCAGTTTGTCATCGTGGACAGGAGTATCTGGATTTTGAACCACCAGTGTTGTATTTTTTGCACTTCCAGGTATTTAGAACAACTGAACACGTGTGTGTGTGCACCCCTGCCTCACACGGTTTTGCTTAATGCTTTCCAAATATGCAAAACTTGAGTAAGGAATAAAATACCCCGAAGGACTACTTGAGGGCCACATGAGCTTCAGGTGGAGGACATTCTGAAAATCATACCATCTCATTTATTTCTCTTGAAAAGGCCTTTCTTTAAATTCCGGTGCATTAGGGGAAGAAGTTGCTTGCATAGGAAGGCAACATCTGAGAAGTTTATGTCTCTTCAGCCTTGCTTCATTAGCGGGGCGGTGGCTCGACAGAGGAGAGGCGCCTGCCATCCCCTCGCCTCCCGGCCAGCTCCCACCCTCGCCTGGGGTCTCCGTGGCCGGGGTGCTCCCCGCAGCCGGCAGTTCTGACGGGGTTTTGGCAAAGCGCCACGAGGTTTTGGGAGAGCACAGAGCTTTGTTCCCATTACAGAATCTGCTTTTTTTTTTCCCCAAAAAACTGTTGCTCTTTGCAAATGCCCATGATGGGATCCGAATTGTGAGCTCAAGATTTTGAAAGTGACAGAACGGTTTTCAACTGTCCGTAACTGTCAATGTCCTTGTAATGGATGAAATAGGATTAATGAAGGATGTTTTGTGTCACACACGCATTAAACACATCTGACACACTCAAGCTACCCCAGTGTGCTGCCTGAACTGTGTTTCTGCGTTTGTGAAACTCCTTGCTTGCAGCATTTTCACAAATTCGGTGAAGTGACCTGCATGACAAGATCACACCCGGCTCTAGGTTCAGTCTCCCGTTATAAATTACGAGCAGGTTGCCCTACTCCACAGGAGTTTTAATCCGCGGGCTGTGCTGACATCACCCCCCCTCCCCGGGGTGACCCACAGGCCTCCCCCGCCAGCCAGCCCCGGAAGTGGCGAGGGCCGGGTCCAGCGGGAGGGCGGGGCTACAGCGAGGGCCAGCGCTACCGCGCAGGCGCGATGGATCGGCGCGCGCCGTCTCCCAGGGTACGGCGCGTCCGCGTCCCGTCGTGCCTCGCGGGCCGTTGCGTCCCCTCTGACCCGGGGCCGTTGCTCCACCATCCGGGCTCTCGGCGCCACACGGGGAAGATGGCGGCGCTGCTCCCTGCCGAGTGGATAAAGAACTGGGAGAAAGGGGGCAAGAACGAGTTGTGAGTGCGGGGTCTTGGCGCGGGAAGGCGATGGGGTGCTGTAGGCCGCCGGCCTGCGGGAGGGAGGGGGGAGCCTGGGCCTCAAGGGTCGAGGAAGGCTAGCGGGGGTGGGGGGGTGGCGAAGAGGTGGGAGCGGGCGGGAAGGACGTCGCTCGGGTCTGCGTCCTTGCTGCTGGGGCTTAAGGACGAAGCCCTGGTCGGGCTAAGGGCCCACGCCGCCTTCCTGTCCGGCTCGGCCTCCCTTGTGGGTTGCTGACGACCTCCACCGAAACTCGGCCCCGGTAGTTGGGCCTAGCTCTCCTGGCGCCCGTTGCCCGTACCCCGAGCGCCCCCTTCCTGCCTCAGGGTCGGGTTTATCGGGTGTTGGGCTCCTCTTTAGCCAGCCCCCCGGGGTAATACGGAGCTCGGAGCCTTCTTGCTGTGTTGACCTTTGTGGCAGAGATCTCAGTACCCGTTCCTACCTTTTTACTTATTCCGAGGTGACTAGCGCTGTATTCCTTGATTCAGGTAAGGTAGGATCAGCTAGTCATTCCTCTTCGTCCTGTAAGGTATACTGAGGGGTCTGGTTCCAACTTTCCAAATCAATCCAGGTGTGCTGGGAGCTTTCCCTTTCAGGGCCTTCTGTGTATGTGTTTTAAGCAATCTTAACTTGGCAGGTTCACAGACTGTGCTGCCCACAGTGTTTCAGGAGCACATCAGTTCAGGGGCTTATTCATCAGTTTGTGCATTTCATGTTACTGTGTCATTTTGGAGAAGGGTGTCCTGTGTACTAACTGTATGTTTTAAAATGCCCTTATTTTAATTCTTCCACGCACTTCTGGTTTTTGTTGTAATTAAAAGAAATCCTGCAGTTTCAAGTATGGGTGTCTGGGGGATGACTTTGAGAAATGCTTCTTGATATTCACTCTTTTTGTTACTGTTTTTTGTTCATCTGTTTAAAAAGGTTGTGCAGCTATGGTAGTGATCTTCCCTGTGCACGAAGAAAAAGGTAGTGGGGTAGAGAATAGAAGGTATAGAGGCTCCTTGCACAAAACGCCATTCTCCCCAGACCCTCCTTTTTGTAGTGAAGTGGCCCCCCCTTTATAGTCATGTCATTTTTGGTTTTGGATTGTGCTAGAACCATTACCACATTAGCATGTAAGTTTAACGTATTTTGATGTGAATGATACAAAGCCAATGAAAATCTCTTCTGTACCTGTGTTGCCAACAATAATAAATGTTCAGGAGCCCCCAGACATTGCTGAGGTTTGCATTGCTTTTTTAATCTCTTGCTTAAGATTTTTATAGAAATAGCTTAATTTGCATCCAGCATGGCAATATTTTTGCGAGAAGCACAGAGACCTTTTTATTGAACTTCAATGTTTAGAAACGTCTATATGCATAAAAAAGAACACAAGGTATATTGATACCTTTCAGAAATGCACAAATGACTATAATAAAACAGATTGCCTTTTTGTACATAACATTATATACATGTAGTTGCACTTGCTAGCTTTTCTGTGATGGTTATTAAGTAATTTTTTGCTTGAAGTAGCCATAGATGACCATGGTTTTTGTAATTTACCCTATTATGATCAGTGAGATTGTATGGAGTTTACATGAGGACAGAAATTTCATAATAGATCATGTAATGGCAACTGTATTGTTTGCATTGAATTCTTGGACCTTTTAGCTGTGTACAAGACAAGTTAGCTTAACTTTTGACCATGATAAAACCTTTTATGATTGACCCCTCCCCCTAAAACATTATGTCTTAACCATGATGGAAGGAAATTTCTAATCTGCTGTTGGATGAACAAAACAAAATGATAGGCTAAATTCCTGGGTTTGTGGCATTTACACTTCATTTGGAATACTGCTTAAATGCAGTTCTGGGCATGATTTAAAGAGTAGGTTGCAAAAGAAGCCATACGTTTTTAAAACAATGTTTTTGGGTAGGTTTTTTTTTTTGTTTTTACTCTACGGAAGCCTGGTCTTATAAAGCCCATGCATGAAGTCAGAACTTTCACTCTTGTATGGAGCACTTTGTTTTGTTTTTAAACAGAGTGGTGGGCTTATTCAGAGTGAGACAAATACCAACTTTATTGAAAAGTGAGGATTACAGGAAAAACATTTACCAGAAAGAAAAGATTAGGTCTTATGGAAAAAAATATTTATTTGCTGGAACATGAAATGGCTTACGTGATCTGACTGGATTAGCCCAAGACAGTATTTTGGCAGTTATTAGTTACTCAAGTAACACCACAACTTTATGTTTTGGGGGAATAAGAAACTGTACTGACAGAAGTAAATGTTTTGGGTTTATTTGGCATTTCAACTTCTACTGTGATTAATAAGGGATGCCGAAGATGATTGCTGTATGTTTTCTTATGTAATCCTGGGTGGTATGGTAATGGTCTGCCTGTGCTTGGAAACATACAGGACTTGTAATATTGCTGCAGTCTGTGGGAGATACTGTTATTGGGGTGGGGGGGAGGGGGAAAAAATTAAAAAAAGAAAAAGTGTGATTGTTTTATAAAGAAAACAAAATATAGGGATGTTTTAAAGAAATTCAATAAGGAAATCAGTTTTAAACTGACCTTTTGCTGTGAAAAATAATGAACCTTATTTTTGTTGATGTGATCAGTTTGTCATGATATAACAGTAATACCCAAAAACCAGAAGGTAAGGATTTTGTATGTCTTAGAGTGTCGTAATGTTAATTAGTAAGGCAGCATCATAGAGCTTAGGTAGCAGTGACCATTCACTTCCTATAAATTGTTCAGAGACCTTGTTCAAAACAGTACATGCTTTGAATTTAATCCAGCTACTAATGTGCAATAATATGTAATACAAATATGTAAATGTCTATCATGTGGTAGTTTCAGGTATTCTTAACTGCCAAAACTATAAATTGGTCAGGATGTGGTCATCTCATCTGTCATTTTCTATTTTGTCCAGACCCTTCTCTGTCTAAATACAGTTTATTAAATTATGTGCATTAGTTTTGTTACTGCCAGATACTGTATAGAGATTGAGTTGGAATCGGTATGTGGCTGCTTATTATGCTGATCAGTCTAGACTCCTCGTAGGCCTATTTGTATGAACTTATACTGTCCTTTGTAGTGAAATTGTATTGTTTTGTGTAGTGTCTTCCACAATAATGTGCTGGTCTATGGCTGTAGACCATATGGACATTTGTAATATGCATACAATGGCAAGCACTTAGTATTAGACTGATACTTTACCTTGTTTTGTTATAGGTTAAACACATCGAGGACCCTCTAGTGGGGAAGTAGAGCTTTAATAATGTGCTTAGCTGGCAGTTTATGCAATATGTTAAGCCTCAAGATAAACTGAAGAAGCTTAACATTCTGTGAATGTGAAGTTTTGAGGCTCGATCTTTCAAGCGCTCCCAATGTGTTTGTTACTTTATTTGCAGGAGGAATGTTACAGTGTTGAGTTAAAGGGCTGAGACTCAGGAAAACAGAGTTTAGTTGTAGTTTTGCCATCCTGACTGCAAAATGCAATTGGCTGTACTTTGTCTCAACTAGAGAACTACCCAGATCAGTTAAGTTATGCGTACACATAAATGTTTGCAGGCACAGGCACTTTGTGGTAATTACTGCCTTATACTATGTGTGGGAGTGGAATTGAGGATATAGGACATTGCATGTGAATTGCGAGGGTTAGGTTCAGTTGCAGGCTCTGCCATGCAAACTTGTTTGATAGGTGCTCAACGCTCCTTTGGAATTTGTTGTTTAAGCAAATCCATCCCATATCAGTCCAAAACAAATTTAATTTTGAAACTTTGGTTTTCAGATGTGATTCTGTGATATTTTATTTAATTATTTTTACTTTCTAGGTCGTCCTATTTTTTTAATTGTATTTTACATGTACTACACAGTTTTATCTTTGGATGAAGGGATGTAGATTTCAGCAGAGTAGGGAAGTCCTCCATCCTAAGCTTGCAGCAGTGAACTATGAAATTACTGTAATAAAATTTCAAATGAACTCTTAACAGACAACAGGCAGTTTGGGTCTGTTGAACTGAAAAGTGGGCCTGATATACAATGCCTAGGACAATGGAAATGTAAGTGGGAAAGTATTTTTGTGGCTTTTTTCTGAATTGATTGATCATACTAATATTGGTGTTTTATTCTTGTGAATGCGCAGGCATTTTGATTTTAATTTATGATGCGCTTAGTTGAGAATAGATGAACTAATCTCACAGCTTGTTGATACTGGAAGGGAGGGCATCTGCCTTGTCTTCATTCACCGGGGCTCTCTTTACTCTGGTGCTTATTTGACCTCCTGGTAAGTTGCTTCAACTTGCAAAGCTGGCAGAAGACTTGTTTTTTGACCAGTTTTCTGCCAGGTTTGTCAGTTTATTTAACTGATATGAAGTCTAGAATTGTGCAGCCAAGAAGGGAAGAAGTATTGGTGAATGTGTCCGTTTCTGCAACAACAAGCCATTAAATCAGCTCAGCTGTACTGCCTGACAGCACCTTCTGAAAAAGTCATCCTTTGGAGATGGAGTTGTTGTGTGAAAGAGTATAAGCATGATTATTAATTTAGATCCAAAGAAAGATACCAGCATCTTCTTTTCTACTGTCAAAACTTACCCGTGTAGGTTTTCACAAAAATAAATTTTTACTTTTTTCCCCCCAAATTGAATAATTCAAGGGGTTTTAATTACAAATGTAAAACAAGCTGGTTTACAGACTGATCTTAAATAGGGTTTCTTGTTATATTGATCAACTAGACTTGTGTCTTAAAGTAAGGTGAAGTTGATAGTACTTATTTTTGCATTGCTGAAAAGGGAATTGGAAGAGGTTAAAACTCTTGTTTTGTATTAAGATGTCCTTAAGTGAACTTTTCAGTCCAAGCAGACAGGGTTGTTGCTCTTGTAACCTGGTTGATGATATCACCTTATGATATAGGGGTCAAAGTGAGCATCTCAGCAGATAACCTTTTGGAATCAGATGTTTCACTTTACTTTTATTTGTATACAGAGTTTAGAAAGTAGGGTAACTTCCTTATGGAGGAGTAGTAATTAAAATTTAAGAAAATCTGACTTGTATCAAATCGATACACTCTTAGGAGATGACTGGTAAAAAAAGAATAATCTATTATTTATTTTTAAAAAGTGCACTTACCACTCATGAAAAACAAAATAAATTGCCTATTCCCCTGTTTCCCTATCTCTGTTCTGGTTATTTCCAAATACATTGTATTCTCTTCAATAGCATTTACAACATCTTAACCATACCTTTGCTTTTTGCTGAGCTTGCATGTTTCTGCTGATTACGTTATATGTGAAACTGCCCTATTTTCAGCTGTCTTTAAAGGGTGAATGTACCTTGTATTTGCTAATTAGAATCCTTTGATTGCTAGAACAGCTGTTTAATGGTGCTAGGGAAGTAATAATCCATACAGGATAGAAATAGAGTGAGTAACGGATTGCTACAGAATCCTTTTTTACTGTTTATTTTTCATGATAAGCCTCTGTAATAATTGTACATACCTGCCTTATTTCAGAACGTGCTTGAAAATCACTCCCACAGGAAATTGTAGTGTTCCCATCTTATGTAGGAATACGATGTAGTGCTGATACCGTCATCAGTTTCTGCGTGTGAAAGACTTTTTGATGAAAAATGTGGTGTGTTTGAAAATTTGCAAGTGTGACGAAAATTCCTAAAATATTCATTGGTGTCTGTTATAATATAGATAAATCACTACCTTTTTAAAAATCTTTTAATTGATTTAAATCTTTTGATTTAAAAATCAGTCTTTACAGTGTTTAGTGTAGTTTATACATATGGCTAATTTGGTTGAGGGACCCTCAGGAGTGACTAAAGACAACATAACAAGGCAGGTCTCTGCATCCTATAGTGGAATCTTTTAGCGACTAGAATAGCTAAAATTCTGTGTTGCCATTGATAAAACATAGCATCAGTAAATCATGCACATAGTTTAATATTAAAAAACTTTTTACAAGCCAGAGTTTGAAAACTATCATAGTCATAGTATTTCTATGAGAAGCGTTTCCTCATTGCTTACAACAGTAGGTTAATGCTAGCACTTCTATGCTTCCTTTCACATATTGAAATTACTTAGTGTTATCCCTGTGTGTAAGCATATGTTAGGAAGAATATTTTTTTTAAGTATATGAGAGATCTATTGGGAGTCTTGCATTTCTTTGCTGCATAACTTTTGTGAATTAGTGTTTAATCTATGAAAATTAAAACGTAGTCAGCCATTTAAAGTGCTCAAATTTAAAGTTATTTTAGCCAGAGCAACAACAAAAGAAGAACCCCAAAGCATTTACGTGTGCATGCGAAGACCTAACTATTTTTATGTTTGTTCAATTTGTTTTATATTTCTTTTATTTCAGTGTGCAACTATGTCGTGTTCTCAGTGAAAACAGAAGCCATGATAATATGGGTTTCAGAGGTAAGTGTGTTTGTGTTTTGGTTGTTTTTAATTTGATTTAAAAAAAAGCCTGGAAACATTTGAACGTGGTACTTCGCATGTATTGACTTGAAACGTTCATATATGGTGACCATTAATGTGTGCTAAAGATCAGTACTACAAATAATAGGGCAGTACAAATGTCCACAACTAGGTTTATCTTCCGATGTCCAGCTGAGATGTCTTTGACAGTAGTAAGTAGTGTTGGGATAGTCCAGTATTTCATCTGTGCTCTAGAAGGTGGAATTCCATTTTAGAAACTCAACATACAACTAGATTTTTTCTAAAAGTTAAACATATGAACACTAATGTGTGCAAGTGTGGTTGTGTACCACAGAAAATAATTACAACAGTATATGAGTTATAGACCTTTTTCTCCTTTGTTAGTGAAAAGCACTGCTGTCTTTAAGTTTTAAATTCTCACTTTAAGAAATCTTTGGTGTTTAAAGAAGAATTATATTTTCATTTGCTTTGCAGAATCTGTTTGGAAAAAAGCTTCTCTATTATTAAGACCACAAATGTGCTGTGCTGCTTTGTGTTTTGGGTTCTTGCTAAAATAGTCATAATGGGCAATTGTAACAGCAGAAAAGATAAACCAAAATATTTCAATGTAAATGATAAGTAATATTACTAAGTAAGAAGAATTTTTTGTTCAACAAAGCAAAATCACTATTTCCCAAAGTTTTTGAAGAAAGGCCACGAGATGTTCTCTGTTTGAGACAGAGGTTGATAATTTCTATATGCTGTTTTCTTTTTCTTTGTTGTTGCTGTGAGGATATAAAAGATACAGTGGGAATGACTACATAGATACATGTAATGGCTGTATTGGGGGAATTAATAGACAGTATAAATAGTTGAAGTCCTTCTGGTGATGGAAAAAACCCTGAAAATAATCTGGAGTGAGGTACAGAGATGCTGACTGCTAAGAATTTGAGTCACATGATCTGGATCCTGTTCTGGAAACTGCACTGGCACTTGCATTTCTGCCTTTTAGTTCCAGAAAGACATATCTTGAAGTCCAATATACCACAAGCTTATGGAGACAGGTCAGATTTGGTGGTGTACCTGTGTAACAAGTTCTCCATAATGTAGAGAGCCACGTGCAGAGGCACGTCTGAGGCTATGCTTAAGGCTGGCTTGGGTTCATAACAAATCATTAAATTGGGTGCTGCACCAAATTGTACTGTTGAATTGGCCTTCAAAGTAGTAGAGTTCTGGTTTACATAGAATTGATGTCTAAATCAATCCTACTATATTCAGGTCTTTAGAGGTGAAGTTAACATGTCCATTTAAAAATATACTTATATTTAAAAAAATAAATCTACTTTGAATGCAGCTACAGTGGTCTGCAGTCACCAAGTTACTGAATACTTGGTTTAAGTCATTAAGATTTGTAACTTGTATACCCATTGCAAATATTGTTTGTTGAGTAAACCACATGGAACCAAGTGCAAGGTGAAAGCATGGAGTTTTATTTTTCATATAGCAACATTATGGTGTATTATCAATTCCTTACAAGTTTACCATAGCTATTTTTGCAACCACCATGCTTAACATTGCAAGATTTTTCTCAAATGCAGTACCTCTGTTCAGTGTTTCAGCTTAATATAAGCTTTTGTAAAACAGCATTCTTCGGTTATGGGAGACTTTCCTAAAAAAGGAAAAAAAAAAAAAAATCCTTGTTAAGCACTTTTTCTCCAATTAAATTTTATGTTCTCCTTTTTGAGAGCATGTCTATGATGAGACATGATGAAAAAAAAAAAGTACTGGAATGTTTTCTATGTATTGTATTCTTATATATGTGTATAATGTGATATTTATGAAAATTATAAGTTAAAGATGTCTTTGTTAAACCAACTGCCAAGACTCAAGTTATTATATACAGGACTATAGTTCTTTACCCCATTTGCTATTACTCTGTAAACTCTCTAGGGAAGGTGGATCATCTCTTACTATCTGCTTGTGTGAAGTCTTAGATGCTGCTCAAATTTTAATCTATCAGCAGTAATAAAGTAATCCCCCTCATTGGTAAGAGAAGCATATCCTTTTTACTTGTTGGGTGTCTGAGGTCTACAGTGTTAGTATAAACATTGCTTTAAAAGTTAGACCAAGGATTACCTAATATGTTCCTTAATCATCTGCTTGCTTTCAACAGATATCCAGCAGGCTTTGTATGAGCTTGCATACCATGTTGTCAGAGGAAACTTAAAGCATGATCAAGCTTCTAATGTTCTCGGTGATGTCATAGTAAGTATATATTTCTAATAATTGCATACTTATTTTTAGTTTGTTATAGAAGTCCAAATAAAAATCAAGCAGAATAATATGCAGCAGACTACTTTTTCTATATCCAAAAAGTCATTGTTGTCAAGTCCTTTTTCTTCAGTTGTGTGTACTTGGAATACATGTAGTCTGTTATGGTTTCGTTTTTTCCCCTACTTTTTGTGGTAAGGAATAGGTATATTCATTTTGGCATAAATTAAAAATGAAATAATTTTTAAGGGCATATGAAGACTGAAGTTTTTAATAAATGCTAAAAATAGATTTCACTTGCTTATGCAGCATGTCTGTAATGCCACCTACTGGTTTTTATAATTTACATCTTTCTTACAGTGTAACTGTGCCTGTCTGCCATTTTACTATTGAGATGTATAAATCCCATGACTGCCTTTAAAATAATGCATTAGGCTTATTTTAGTTTGAAAAGGTGTGTGTTTTTTTTTTTCCTTAAAATACTTTGAATAACTAGGGAAGGTAGGGAAAGGAGTATTTTCCTCTGAACTTCTCAGGTTACCAAATCTTGGTGTTCCTAAAAGACAAAAAATAAATTAAAAAATGCTCTAAAAATTATTTCTTATTCTTTCTAAGTTCTTAGATTGCTGTTTTGACGTGCATCGAACATTAAGAAAAAATACATTTTGCAGTCTATTCCAGGATAAGCTTTTTAGGTTTTCAGACTTATGCATTGGGTTAGAGAGAAGTCACGGCTGACTTTCTGTTCAGGTAGCATGTGATAATGTTTGATCTTTAGTTACTGTAGGAAATTGTAATTTGTTTAGTGCCTGAGAAAGTATAGTCTACTGTACAGGCTGGTACTGCTGTTCAGACTGGGAGTTCCATTGTTCTAGAGAAATGGAGGTAGTAACCAGAGGGTTTTGTCCCTGACCACAAGATACTTTTAAATTACATTAACATTATTTTAATTATTTCATTACATAACAAGAATTAGTACAGCATTTGTTAGTTATTAGTCAATAATTGAGCCTCTTCATTATTAATCAATTATGATGTTAATATAATTGGTATTAATAATCGCATTATTAATTAGTCTGAGCTTACTTTATGATGTAACGTTGGCTGATATAATGGAGTAAGAATTTCCTAAGTCTACATACTGGTATTTCTGTATTCACTAGGTGTGATCTTATTCCTTTTTAGGAATTTCGGGAAGACATGCCTTCCATCCTAGCTGATGTGTTCTGCATATTAGGTGAGTTGGGTTAGCTTCCTTTTCAGCATTGTGACAGACTTGGAGAAATCCATGCTTTGTGCATTTGCTTGTTGACTTCAGGAAATTTCATTAAATCTGTAAAGCATGACTTCTCTTTACGAAATTCGTGTTGATTTTTCCTCAATGTATCTGTGTTTCAGTTATTAATGTCTTTTCGTGCTGCTTTGTTCTGTTGTAATTACCAGAAGTTTACCTGTTAAAGGCAGTGGAAATTGATCTGCAAAGAATAGTTACAGGAGCCAGCTTGTAAGAATGTAGAATGTTAGCTAATGGAATCAGCAATGTAGTGTTGTTATCATTCTTAAAGTATTTTAAATAAAAGTTGACTTACTGGTAGGTAGATCCTCTGTTCCCAGAATGTGTTCTGTAAATATTTTTATCTCTACAGTCACTGTTAGTGAAGTGAAGCTTGTACCAATTGTCCAGAAATATAAAGACAAATGGCATCATTTGCCAAGTTACTGTCTGCCAACTGAGCAGGCTTTATAGATTTGTACTTTCTATTCTGGTAATAACTTCTGGATTTTTAAGTTATAATGTTGATCCAAAGCTGTTTCCCTCATGTTTTTTAACATTTTAATTCTGTATACTTTTTTCCAGATCATAGTTCTATCTGCTTGCAGTTTCAATCTTGTTCTATGTGTCTTTTTTTTCAAAAATTTTCAGCAAATTCTTTTGACAGTCAGCTCATCACAGATCCGGATTTCTTCCGTATACTTGAAGTAGTAGTAGTGTGGCAGCTTCTGTGTTGTGGCTGCCTGTGCAGAGATGCATCTAATTAAGTTTGCATATGCAGCCTCATTTCTGTAACATCTAAATGATGAATTATGACTTTGTTTTATTCATAATGTTTCATTCTGTGTACTTGAATCATTTTTTGGTAATTAGTTTTTATAATGCAGTATTATACTGATACCCTTTTGTTTTTTAAGCTGGGTTAGAAAACTTACATTAGTTGCTTCTTGAACTACTTAGACTAGTTTCAGTTATTCATCTGTATCTGTCTGCCTTTTTTTTTTTTCTTCTTCCCTTCAAGTTAGTACGTTGCCAAATGCCATGCCTCCAGTAGTAAGAGAGAGGTAGTATAGCTAAGGAGCTAGGTTTCAAACTCTAGAACAAAGGACATCTGACAATTTCTTACTTGTTTCTAGTGATTTTCCTCTAACAGTTTTTCCCTCTAACCAGTATTTGCTATTATTGGGATTTTTTTTTTTCCTAATGTCTTCATCTTACAGTTAACATGTTTCAGTATATGAGAATTTGATTTATTCACTTAATCCACTCATCCACATTCCCTGGACTAATGTTTTTGTGCAGATTCTTTGGCTGAGAGGCTTGGCTGCCAGGGTCCAGACTGATCTGGCGAGTCTGTTGCCTCCGCTGCCACCTTCCTACATCATTGATTTTCAGTCTGGGGGCTTCTTTCTCAGACTTTTGTTGTTGATGTTTTCTCTATGGGTCTAGTTTTTCTCTGTGTATGTATGGGGGTGGTTTTCTGGTTGGGTTTTCTTTTGGTAATGTCTGCCTTGCATTCTCTTGTTGAGTTTTCTACTCCTTCTACAGCTCCTCGCTTCCTTTAATGATGTGCTTTAGACAGGTGTGCTTCCTTGGCCATTGTTTTATGGCCTGTCTTCCTACAGGAGTGAATTTATGAATTGCATTCAGTAGTTGACAATGCAAAAGAAAAGAGTGGAAACACAGAATCATAGCTAGTAAAAGACTGCAGACCAGGCAGTAAACAGTAGTTACCCTGAAGATGCAGGGAAAGAGACTAGAACATTAAGACTAGGATCATGCAGTTCTTTTCAGCAATTCATATTTCTCTTCTTTTGTCCATATTACTGATTCTTAATGCTTGCTATAAACCTGATTGCAACAGAGAGAAGGGCAAGAAAAATTATCATGGCATTTCTCTGGTTTCTGTTTTACTTTCTGGTGAGGTTGGTGGATGTTTGAGAATTGTCTTCAAAATATTATGTGGACTGCAAAGTGGATGGGTAGGTGGAAAGTGACAAGAAGCTAGCACGTTAAAAACAAGCTACTTTGTATTGTGTTATCGTTAGCATTTGTCAGAATAGTTATTAAAAGAAGAAACTTACAAATTCAACAAGTAATGATTTCTTTTTTTTTTTTTTCCTTTTTCCCCGTGTTCTTTTTTACTAGATATTGAAACAAGTTGTTTAGAAGAAAAAAGTAAGAGGGATCATTTTACCCAACTGGTATTAGCCTGTTTGGTAAGTTGGACTTGGAAAGTCTTTTAGTAAAAATATATTCCAAAATCTGACAAGAAAAATCAGTGTGTTCTGAAGCTTGCTTTTATGCTTTCTTTTTTTTGAGGGAAAGACTATTGGAATGTCTTAACAAATTCCAAGATACTTTAAAAACGCATTTTCAAAGAGTTAGGGTAGACTAATATAGTTGTCCCTTGAATTCTTTAAAGACGTTTGAGAGAACTTAATTTTTTTTTTTCTCCTGTCAGTTCAACGGAAATTTTGCTTCGGAAGTATGTTTTGAGTTAGGCTTCTCCTTTATGCAACCTCCTCTCTCTTTAGAAGTGGTGTTCCTAACCATATGGAATAAGCTTGGTTTGTAGGAAAATTTATCACGTGAAAATAAGGCTTTACTCCCAGAATATGAGATGATGGGTATAAGCTTTGTAAATACTCGGTTCTTGGTGGTAATGTCCCTAAATGCTGTGCAATGTATGCTTTGTAACCAGCCTAGGGCTTGTTTCTTCAAGGTGTTCCTTGTATGTAAAATCTACCACTGTAAAATTCCAATTTCAGTTAAATTGTTTCTCAGTTCTATCTGCTTCTATGTTGAAGCAGAATGCATTTAGTATCATGCTATATGATGATATTTGAACTTTTTTTTGTAGTCAGACCATGTATGCAGCCTAAAGTAATAATCAGATGGTTTCTAGGTCTTTGTAATTCACAAATTTGATGTGTGTTTTTGGTGTTTTTTAGTATCTTGTATCTGACACGGTCCTAAAGGAGCGTTTAGATCCAGAGACACTGGAGTCATTAGGACTTATCAAGCAGTCTCAGCAGTTCAATCAGAAATCTGTTAAAATAAAGACAAAACTATTGTAAGTTTTGGGGCAAGGGTTGTTTGGGGAGTGGGTGGTGAGGGGCAATGGTAATTAGTCTAGTAAAAATGTTTTTTAACAGTGTGTAATGTTTCTTTTAATAAAAGTATTTTATTTTCTTTAGGAAATGTGTTTCATTGCATTTTAACTTGTCATTGACAAAAGAGCCTCGTTAGCCCTCTTAGTTCTCAAACTCTTGAGAAATGTAAAGACTTCTATGTCATCTATTGCTATGGCTTTTGCTACAGTGATTCCATATGTGCAGATTAAATACTTAATATTTAATTTTATTTGTGAAAAATGTCAAGTTACAAAGTATAAGAAAATGAATTCCTGCAGTTGTATCAGTTAAGCATAGCCATTTATTTTCATAAATAAGAAAATATAGTTATGTTAGTTTTGGCAACACAGGATATACTTTTGTGGTGTATGTTTGCTTTTTGTCTCTGCATCCAATGTTTCTGTCTCAATCTCAAAGAACAGCCCTTGAAACTAGAATAAGTCCTTAAGCATGGACTGTTACACAGCAGTTCTCCAGCACAGTGTGTAAGAACAAGTTTTACTGTTAAGTATAAACATAATCTTGCTTTTAAATGGTCTGCATTTGAAAAAAGAGCTGGATTTGCTTGGAGAATGCTCACTACCTTGCAGGTGTTCATTGTATAATTTTTGCAATAGCTCGGGTAAATTTTAAGTTCTTAAAAATGTGTTCAAAATTAGCATTTTGTATAACCAGTTTTAATATTGATGAGGGCATAAATAAGCTTCACTGTGGACATGTTACACAACTGTGTAACTTCTGTTTATTTGCAGTTATAAGCAACAGAAGTTTAATTTGTTAAGAGAGGAGAATGAAGGTTATGCAAAGCTCATTGCAGAACTTGGGCAAGACTTATCTGGAAATATCACTAGTGATTTAATCCTTGAAAACATCAAATCTTTAATAGGTAAGGAATCTGTTTAAAGAATGTGGGCACTGTTTTTCCTACATGGTCTTATAACTACACAGAGTGACCGCTGTTTGAGATCATCTGTGGATCAAATAATTTGCTGTGCAGGCATGTAGTGTGTGATAGTAACACGTATTGGTAGATCACCTTGGACAGGATTATGACATTTGGAAGTTCCTGTTTCTGTTAATTAGTTAAACTTAATTTAGATACTGAATTTATGGTACAGCCTTAAATATGCATGCTGTGATTTTGATTCATTTCAGCAGTATTTGTTGAGAATGTGCTTGTCATATCTTAGCAGGAAGATCAGAGTGTTACAAAGCAATGTGTTTTGCTATTTTAAGGTACTCAATTCAATGCATGAATATTCTTTTAGTCTTAAAGAAGTTGAACAATTGATTCCTTATGAAGACAAATGAAAAGTAGTAAATGTTCTTGCTTTATCTAGTTCTGTTTGTGATTTGTCCATATTTCTAAGTTAAGAGTCTGCAAGAGTGTCACAAAGTGCAAAATACACTAAAATCAGGAAATATCTATAATTCCCCATGTTTTAAATCTGTAATTTCCCTTTTTGAATAAAGAGTTTTAGACAATATATAGATGTTTGCCCTGTACCTTTTTCATATGGTAGCAGTGCAGTAATGGTCAAAAAGCTATGCTGCTATTTTATAAAAGATAATTTTTCATTTATCACAAAATTTTGCCTGAGACTTTGAAATCCCTGTAATAATACTACTTGTTTTGTTAGAGACCTAGAGAAGATGATGGTTTTGCTAGTTATTACAGTACAAAATACATGCTCAGTTTGAGGAGTTTTGTAACAAGACATTTTTCTGTCTTCTGGAATTTTAGGAATTGCAAATTGCAATAAATTTTCAATTCTTTTAAAGTACTGATTTGCAGTAGGTCCTGGTGTAGTGGAAATGGCTTTTGGGAAGGAAAGACTCATGCAACTATATATCTGCATAGTGGATGTGCCTCGATAAAAATTCTCATGGCACAATAAAGATAATAGTCTAGATGTGGATTCTTTTGATATAAGTAATATTTCTGTCTCGAGCGTGTATTCTGGAGTTTTGGTGGAAAAGGTTATGTAGTAAAATGCAGGCATGATTACAACAATGGCTTAAGCTGATCTATATCTTTAGTCTTCCTCTCCTCAAAATAAACAAACTGTTCTCCCTATTGCTAACAATAATACTGAATTGACAGGAAAATACAACAAACTGGATCAGGGTCTAGCTCAGATGAGATGAATTTTTGGGGTGTAAAATTTGTGCGACTGCATGAATAATGTGTGCTGGCACAAGGGGAGAGGAAGCAGCCCATGCCTTTTGCTGGCACTGTGGTATTAGAGAGGTTGGGTTTTTACTTACTAAATGCCTGCCTTAAAATGGTAATTTCTAGTCTTTCTGTAATCTGAGTTGAAAGTCCTGTTTAGTATCTTTGACTAGTTCAATATTCAACATAAGTCAAAATGATCAATGCTGTATTTACAGATGATGCAGATTATTTTGCTGTAGATAAATCCAGGCTCGGTTTTACCTGAAAAGAAATAGCTTAAAAATATAATGCATTTGTGGTTTAGTAACAGAATGAAGATAAAAAGTAGCTATGTTAAGCGTTTCTTCTCTGTTCTTCTCCACTAGGATGTTTCAACCTTGATCCTAACAGAGTTTTGGATATTATCCTAGAAGTCTATGAGTGCAGGCCTGAGTATGATGACTTCTTTGTACCACTGATAGAGTCTTACATGTACATGTGTGAACCTCAAACTCTATGCCATATCCTTGGGTTCAAATTCAAATTTTATCAGGTAATGTATTTCCATTCTTAATTTTTGGTTTTGGTGGTTGGTTGGTACTCAGTGTTGAACTGCAGTCAATGATAACAGATTTTTGCTGCAAATATTTTGGGTTTTTTACATAAAAATTAATTTCTAAATTGTAAAATTCCAGTATTGAGAGAAATAATTTAACAATTTGAGTGGAAATCTCTGACATATATTAGAGAAGAATGCTTAGCACTCTTCAAGTCAGACAGCTGAAAACAATCCTGATACCTTCCATTTGAACTTGGGTAATTATATAAGGACTGGCATTAAAGAAGAGATTGTACCTTATAAACGAAAGAATTGTCCCCAGGAGTGAATAGCATGTTTGCAAGGGAGTCATGGTTCACATTCGGTAAAATATTAAAGGATTTTTTTTAAATGTATGGTTAGTAATTGCATGCAAGCACCATAAGGTGTAGAGATAATTTAATGTTTTTTTTCTCAGAATCCTGATTGTGTATTGCAGTTAAGTCTAGTGGCTTTGGAGTAATAGCAGTTAGATAACATGGTAACACGAACTGTGGGTTAATATATTTCATCTGAACTTTGAGAAGTTTCTTTTCTGTTTCATGACCTTCTGCAGTGGTCTGTTTGCTTTTTTCTTAAATTTGCAATCTTGTCTCTCTTAGGATCCAAGTGGTGAGACACCTTCCTCCTTATACAGAGTTGCTGCTGTCCTTTTGCAACATAATCTCATAGATTTGGAAGATCTTTATGTTCATGTAAGTGACAGTGCTATTTTGTCAAATACCAAAACTAAAAAAATTTTGAAAAGAAAGCCAGATATTTTACCCTATTCCTAAAGCTTCAGGCTCAGGACATAGTGTGTAATACCTGTATATGTACATGTTTTTATGTCTTTTTAAAATTTCCAGCACTTTCTAATGCCCCATATTCAAATAAACACACACTGAAATGTAAATGCTGTAAGACTTTTTGAATTATCTGTGTAACATCTTCCAGATTGTTTACCTCCTGCCTGAATAGGAAGTAGGAGGCGAATGCCTGAGTATGTGTTAAAATGCCCAAGTAACCTTCCTTAATAAGAACTCAAGCCTTTGAGTGTTTTGCTTTACAAGATCAATTTTTGAAAAAATTGGTAGGACAGCCAGCTCGTAACGTTCTTTCCTTAGTTTAATAGTAGGATTTTTTTTTGTAACTCTTACATATTCCTGAATAGGCCTCTCATTCCATCTACAAGAATTCTGACCATTTGTTAGGTTGAAAGAGGAAAATGGAGTTACATGTTCAGATTTAATCTGAGATTTATCCTCTCTAGTCTGACAGTTTTACCAACCAACATACCAGTTTGGCAGGTGACAAACAGAATGTTGCAGTTACAAAAATATTTTTACATTATACACCAATTTTTAATTTCAGAATATCCAGAGATATTTTAAGACTCTTAACTCTTCCACTGAAATCAAGGAAATGAGCTCTAGTTACAGCTATGGAAGCTTTGGAATGTAGTCCTGCCATTAATTTTTGTGGCAGCTAATAACTTTAGTCATAATCTGACTTATCGATAACTGACTTCATAGGAGTATTTTGGCTAAAAATGTGTCGGATGGAGCAAGAGTAGGAGTGCATGTCTCAGGTAATTGGTGTGGAGGGAGGAATGCATGATAATAATACTAGTTTAAGGAACATCCGTAAGCTTACAAAACAAATGCTCAGACTTGGAATTACAACAGCCCATGCAATCTCAACTCAGACCTGTATAGGTATGGGCATGCTTTCTGAGAGTCTCACAGCTAGAATGGTCCCTGTGTTCATTTAGGCTGTTTAGCTTTGTCATTGTCATGGTTTGGGCTGGACCGACTGCTGAATGAACAACAGATGCTCTCTTTGTCCTCTCTCCCCTTCAGAGAGGAGAAAATGAGAGAGGGATTGAGACTTATGAGTTGAAAAGAAACTATTTTAATGAAATAATAATAAAAAAGATAAGAATATTAATAAGTCTCGTTTGTCTACTTTCATTCCAGAATATCTCTGCCAGTCTGTCTGTCTTTGCATGTTTGGGATGACATTTTGTGCCTCTTTTCAGGCTTAATTTAACTTGCTACGGGAGTTTCAAGAAAATAATTAGTGTGTAGGTGTTGTGTCTTAAGTGGTATATATTGTGCAGCTCCTGTACAAATGATAATCCTGACAGCTGCTATTGTATCAAGAATGTTCTTCCCTGCTTCGCTCCCACTTCCCCTTCCCAGCCTGTAAGAACCGTTCTCTATTTGTGTATATGTACACACAGCCGTACATAATGTGTATCGCATTTTAACAATGCCCCTTAAAATGCCCCTTACCCCTTAAAATTCCACACTAGGTATTTCTTGGCAAATCTTAGTAGCTTACTTGTGTTTTCAAATGAGAAAAGTGTAGCTCTAAACCTTTTACCTTTCCAAGTGGGATTCTTTCTTCCCCAAATTTCTATGAAATTGTGGGATTCTACTATTTTTTCTCTGAAGATGATGATACTTAGACTTTCCTCTTTCTACTGTCAGTTTGGGAGGATTAAAAACAGTAAAAATCTTCCCTTGTTAAAAACAATAGAAGAAAAGATTACTGTATCAAAGAGGTCACGATCCTTCAATATTACTTATTTGCAGTTAAATTTTGAGCATGGAATTAAATTGAAGTT
Organism: Numenius arquata; assembly: GCF_964106895.1. NCBI lineage: Eukaryota > Metazoa > Chordata > Aves > Charadriiformes > Scolopacidae > Numenius > Numenius arquata. The sequence continues at coordinate 10,947,197 of NC_133580.1, read as the reverse complement.
TGGCTTTGTCAGAAAAAGTTTTTCTTCAGTCTCACAGCTTGGCCTTTTAATTTTTTGAGTGTAGGGTTATTTTCCTCACCCTGATGGTTCTTAGTACAAAATCTCTGAGATTTTATCATACTAGATATCTCTTAATATAAGATGGTTTGTAAGGAACAAATGTTACATATATATAACCCACATTACTGATAAACAGGAAATTTGGTAAGCTTTAAATGGTATTCCTTTAAAATAAAGTGCAATCAAAATGTGTATCTGAGTAGGCTAACTGTTTTTCCTTGGTGATTAATTTTTTCCCTTTAGATGAGCCAGTAAAAATTTGTGCTTTTGAATATTCAATTTGTTTTAAAGCACTGAATTTTGTAAATTCAAAGTATTGAAAAGTATGTGTGTAATAGTCACCATATAGCTACAGCTGAATGGTAAATTGAAAGAGGGGAAGGGGAGCTTATATAACTAATGGTTGTGAGGAAGTAGAACACTTATTTCTCAGGAGTCCTTGATTTCAGAATAGTCTGTTAGTAGTACACTTCCTTGTTGGGATGATGGTAGCAAGGAAAAGAATCTTCAAGGGAGTAGGTTTATCTGATTAGGAACAAGGAAGGACAAACTTCTGCTTCAAGCTCAAGTGATCAAAAGTAGCAGTAGGTCAATTTGATTTTCAGATATGATGTTTGTTCTGTTTTTTTTTTTTTTTTTTTTAGCTTCTTCCAGGGGATAATGCCATCATTGAGGAACACAAACGAGAGATAGTAGAAGCTAAGCAAATTGTCAGAAAACTTACAATGGTTGTCTTATCCTCTGAAAAGACTGAGGAAAAGGAGAAGGAAAAAGAAAAAGAAGAGGAGAAAACTGAAAAGGTGTGTGTGAATATTTTCCTTTCCAGGAAAACTGTTTTAAATTATTTTAAAGTAAACATAGTAATTGTTATGAAAACATGTTTAAATTTATTTGAAACATAAACAGGTTTGTACTTCTTAGAAGGCTTGTGTCTATTGTCTGATTGCGCTCCTCTTGTACTGAATGTGCAAGAATGTGTGGTTTGGGGGTTATTCTGGATTTCTGTGGGTTTAGTGTTCTTGGTTCAATGGCTAACTAATTTCTCTCCTGCTTTTATTGTATCATCTCCATTAAGTATGTCCCAGCATTCATATTCTTCACAATCTTTAACATAGATTTTCTAGGATCTGTGATAGTATAATCCTAGTTGATTTCTTAAATATAAGGACATCAGTAAGAGTTCATTTCTTACGTCTCCCAATCAAGAATTGGGACATAAAGAGTTGTTTTATGAATGTTGGTATAATTATCCTGCATTGTAGGAGAAGGTTTTAATTGAACATTTTTAATTGCAACTGTCTGCTTTGCTTTCCATTAGATCTGTATCTTTGTATGTGTAAATGTATACTCTTTATTTAAGGTGCTGTCATGTCATACATTGTTCATGTTGCCCTGGGTCTAATTTGTTTCAGTGTGTCCAAGCCTTACTTTAAAAGCAAAGTTATTTAATCTCTTAGCAGCCTTTCTGTTGTGATCTTCATTTGAGTGTCTTAAGTATTGCTCAAACATCTTGTTTAAAACAAACAAACAAAAAATAAAAAATAAAGTGGAGTGCTGTAGAGGGGGGAGAGATCCATCAATCTTGACAGCTTCTTTTTGTAATTTTCTGTATCCTCCTGGGTTCATTATATCAATCTGCTTTTGTCTACTTACTCCTGTTTCTTCTACCCCACCTTGATTCTGTGCATCTCTTGACTTTCCTTACTCCTTCCAGTTTTCTTGCCTACCTTGAAAAAAAATCTAATTCTTCCTTCAGGCAGCTGACATAGTCACTGCTCTGTGGCGCTCAACTGCAGCCGTATCTGCTGCTTACACTGATTCCTTTCACTAGCTTTAAGTTTCTGACCTCCCTTCCGCTTGTTATTTCAATATCCCTCTGGATTATACCACATTGCTTTGGTCCACCTTCTCTGCAGTCAGATGAGGCTGCCTGCTATTCTCTGAAGTGTGCATGTCATTACGTTCTAATGGAAAACCAAACTCCTGATGGGACGTGGGGAGTGTGTATGTTACAAGTAATGTCAGAAGAATTAAGTCAGTTTTTACAGCTAAGCTTTAGAACTAGGGAATTTTAAGCTCTAGCAGAAACTGCAACATTTTTCAGAAGGATTACAGTGACAAATGAAGTCTGAGCCTGGGTGAGGGAGAATGGAGAGCCGTACTTAACAAAAAAATTTCTGTGAGTCTTTGTACAGTTATGCAATGAATGCTGTTTCTTGAAAAGCTTGTTTCTGTGTTAATGTTTTTGTCTGTGATGAGCTGTGCAATTCATAGCAATTAGTAGAGTAACTACATGTGAAAGCTGTTGACAGTCTAAATTTGAGTACTTTGGATGTTAAAACTGCATACTGGATACAATTTTTGATACAGTACCATGGAATAAATGCCTGGATAAAGAAAATAGTGTTTAAGAGTTACTGACAACTTTTTCTACGCACAACATTCTTAAATGCTTGCATTGTTCTTAAAATGTCATGTAAAGAAATAAGCTGCAATAGATTGTGACATTTTGAAAAGTACCTGATCAGACATAAGTCAGACAACTTTATAAACCTTTGTTTTTAACTTTTTTAATTGATCCATGTGTTAGATTGTACGTGGACTGATTTATTATTGCTTTTGAAGTGTGCTTACTGTCTAGCTGGTTTTTACTTTACATATTTTTTTTTTAGCACATAGTTGAAATACTAGTTTTTTCTGTGGATTACAGCTGCATACTACTTAAGGAGAAATAATAATAAGACTTTATGAATACACTTTCTCATTAATTGTTTGTTATTTTGCAGCCTCCTGATAATCAAAAGCTTGGTTTGTTGGAAGCTTTATTAAAAATTGGTGATTGGCAGCATGCACAAAGTATTATGGATCAGATGCCTCCGTTTTATGCTACTTCACACAAGCCTATTGCAATTGCCCTTTGCCAGCTTGTGCATGTGACAATTGAACCACTGTACCGCAGGTAAAGTGAAAAGTAGAATTCTGTTGCTACATAGGGGAAAACTGCTTTTTATTTATAAGTATGAATTCAATAATAGGCCTAACTGTATTGACACTTTTCTAAAATTTTAATTTCTATCTCGTGAAATGCTGTACATCTTATTTTTCAGAGTTGGTGTACCTAAAGGAGCTAAAGGGTCACCAATTTCTTCTTTGCCAAACAAGAGAGCACCAAAACAAGCAGACAGCTTTGAGGACTTGAGAAAGGAAGTGTTCAACATGCTTTGTTACCTTGGTCCTCATCTCTCCCATGATCCCATTTTATTTGCGAAAGTGGTGCGCCTTGGAAAAGCATTTATGAAAGAGGTCGGTATGACAGAACAGCTTGTCAAAACTTGAAAAATACCAGTTCCTCTGATGTAAAAAAAATTCTCAAGTCTTACTAATTGTGAATATATTGAAATACTAAAACATAAAAAGTTCTTTGACTAAGGACAAATTTGGAGAATCTTATTTTAATTCTTAATTATTTTTATGATCAATAGACATAGTGTTTTTATGAGCAACTTAAGGCACTTTAGGTTTATAACCAGGAATACTTAGTGATAACTAATTTCTCGTTATAGTCATCTTTTAAAACATTATCTGTGTATGAATATATTTTTAAAAACACAGACATGTGATACTAATTGCATAGAAGCTTTATTATTACCAGATACACATTATCAGAGTGACAGCGTAGACAATGGAGAGCAATAACCTAATACACGTCCAGTACTTAAAATAGTGCTTTCTCTTCCATCTGTTACGTTACTTGTGAAGTGGGGGATGTTACGTATTTTTAATTAGTGGGGTGTCCCCTTGTTCTGCCAGTTAAAATGCTGCTATTCCTGAACTTGTCAGTGACAAATCTCTGGATGCCACTAAGGATGAGTTCAATGTGGAGATCTAAAACACCCTATAAATCTTCAGGTAGCCAACTTTAGAAATAAAATGGCCTCTTGATGTTTGTTTTTGTCTTTTGGCTGTATCTACCACGTATATATTGAAATACTGGTAGTATGACCTGTTTTAAAAGGCTGCAAGTTGAACTTCTATTATGAACTCCCTTTGAATGTACTCAGTAGCTCAGACTGAGGCTAGTGATTTCTTTTGTTGCTTTTCTGGGAATTTGCTATTTGACTAGCAGTTTTGGTTTTATTTTCAAGTCAACAATGGAGGGGGTTTAATTTTTTCTTTAAAATAACAGCTCAGAGAAACTTTGGAATTCATTGTCTTTGAATTTTTTTTTTAAATTATTAAAAGAAAACACACACCACGACTGCCTCCAACTTCAAAATCAATATTTTTGTTACCTAGCTTTTTATTTTAACTTATAACTGAAAGTTGGAGAGGTTGGTTGATCTGAATGGTACCAGAGGGGAGATTTTCAGTTTCAGAACTTTTTTTTCTTGCAAGTATTTTTTTGTTTCAACTACAACTAACAAATATTGGAATGTTCAAAATCTATGTACCACCTGAGGGGAAGCTTTCATGTCCAGCTGTGCTTGATGGTGCAGAGCTAAGAACACAGATAATTCTTGGGACTGAAGATTTTTTTGTCTTAACAGTCTTTTGGCAAGAGAACTTGCTCTCATCGGGTTCCAAGATGCAAAGATAGGGTGACAGAAGTTGCGCTAAGTTTGGATTCCGAGTAGTCTTTGTAATAAAATCATGGTAACTTATTTCCATCTTCCCTTGCTTCCATATCTGTGTAGGAGGTATAATTTCTCAATGTTTTCTCATCCAGAATGTTAAGCTTCCCAAAGGTTAATACTTTTGCTTTGTAGCATCCTTATTTCTTGCTGGCCTGTGAGAAGATTGATATTTGAGTGTTGCACTGACAGTGCAGTTAATTTGGAAATTACAATTTCAAGGGAGTACTTCATTTTACTGCTGTCAGCAGACTATTAGGACTACTCTGTAATTAGGTTCAAGTACTGAAGGTTTGTGAGAAAGCCCTTCTTTCTTTGTAGATATGTACAGTAGAATGCAGATCATTCGGTTATAGCAATCTCTCATGCAGTTTTACTATAAATATATGAATATAATAGTTGAATGTGTTTCTGACAAGAATGAGCAACATTTTAGCTATTTGCTTTAGGTTGGAACTATGAAGAAATTCGTCAGTGACAGAGTGGTTAAGGTAACATAGGGAAAGTTATTTTTACTGCACTATTGCCATCAGCATGTTCTAGTCATGAAACTACATTTAACACACAGTAGAAATACTTATAACTGGAGGTGATTTGACTGTAAGTTAACCCATACAGTAGTTTAAAAGTTAGACTACTAACATTGCACTGCAGCTTTCATGCTCAAGTGTACCTTTAATTGTGCACTTACTGGTGTGATTTAGCTTAATATGCTTTTCATGGTGAGTGGAACAAGAAGAGACAAAAGAAAGTAATTTAATAATGAAGACTAAAAGCTCAAGAGGGTATTATTGCGAGAGAAAGATGGGGAAAATAATCTGTGGCTGTTAATAAATGGGGTTGGAAGTCCTGGGTCTTTTTGTAGGTAGAAGGTGGATGCTTAGGGCATTTTTTTTCCTCTCAAGTTTCCTTGATATTTTCGTTATTACCTCTTTTTGAACAAAATTGTAGAAAGCCCTGATGTAATGCATTTCATCTCTGCATTTGAATTTCTGTTTAAAAAAAATATTTTAATGCTGACAAATCTGGAAAATTAAACATCTACTAGGCATGTGGCTCTTCAGGTTTATGCTTTTGCTGAGGTATCCTTGTTCTGAAGCTGTAACCATTACATTAATTATTCTACAATTAACATGATTATCTGTGTTACAGTTTCAATCTGATGGAAGCAAACAAGAAGATAAAGAGAAAATGGTGAGTTTATTTTGGAGGAAGGTGTTTTTATGTGAGATTGGTATAGAGACCAAATGTTTAATAACTGTACAACTCTTATTTCTCTGTAGAGTTTTATGCTTTATCAAGTATATGTTACAGACTTGTCTTGATTTTTTATAGGCAATTTTGAGCCAGTCATAGGTGGGGTGTTTTTGTATTCCTGTCCTTTTTTTTGGTCTTCTGCATTCCTCAAATCTAATCTTGTTCTTTTAATCCAATGCATTCTATTTCTTACTTGCTCAGAATCAGTTGGAATACCTTCAGCTAATTATTCTATAAATACATTTTTCATGGTGCCACCTTGTATCTGAAAGAATTTAGTAGGGAAAAGCATAGAGAAAAGGAAAAATTAGAAGTAGTGGAGATGTTTAATAGTAGGATGGCTAAGTTTTCTTTCTTGGCTAATTTTTTTCTTTCTCAATTTTCTAATTTATTGAATTATCGAGATCAGTCACAATGAAACCCAAGGAATGTTTAAGAAGGGGGGAGGATAGGATACTGAAAATATGGAAGTTGGTACTGTGCCTTGGGAACATGTATAAAGCCTTCAGGTTTTAATGTGGAATTTTGAAAATGGAAATAGTGGCAAGGAATACATGAATCCATTGGTAAGCAGTTGCCAAAATCTATTTTCTCTTGTTGCATTTCATGCGAGTCCACAGTATATCTTTTAAAATGATCTGAAAATATGAGTGCAACTTGCTGAAAACTTCAGCAACTTTGCTCAAATATCTTATATAGGCAAATGAAATAGTGACAGTATATATACGGTCCATAAATTTTATAATAAAATACTGATGATGGGAGATACTTTAAAAAACCTAAAGAGGACTTGAAAGTATTTTTAGTATTAATCTTGTGGCAAACTTGTATTTTATCAGTCTACTCAAATGTGCGTTTTGTGCGTATCTGCATAGCGTTGCTTTTGATGTTAGTACTTGATGGTCACCTTGATATTTTTTTTTTGTCTTCATCTCAGGAGATACTGTTTAGCTGTTTGTTGAGTATTACTGATCAAGTTTTACTTCCATCTCTTTCTTTGATGGACTGCAATGCATGCATGTCTGAGGAATTATGGGGAATGTTCAAAACTTTTCCATACCAGTACCGGTGAGTAGAATAATTTGTTTCCATTCTTTGGAAGTGGTCTTTTGAATTGTCAGTACTAAAAGTAGTTTTCCTTTATAATCTTTCAAGGTACCGTCTCTATGGGCAATGGAAGAATGAAACATACAATAGTCACCCACTTCTAGTGAAAGTTAAAGCTCAGACCATAGACCGAGCCAAATATATCATGAAGTAAGTTGTCTAATTCCATAAATAATTATCAGCTGGGATACAATCAATGTATTGCATGTTACCAACAGGAAAAAAAAAACTTGACAAATACAGTCCCTTTCTAATGACTCAGTAATTTCACTGATAATCCTTGTTCATGAAGTATTTTATGTACTGTGATTAAAAACTGTCAAATAAGTAAGGATTCAGACAAATTTGTCACCAACAATGGTATTTCATCTGTGGAAAATATCCCCTTAAATTATTTAAAACCTTTTCCATGGATATGCTGTTGCTTGATAAATTGCTTTGCTTATGGAAATATCGGAGTGCAACATATTTCCTCTAGGTATGGAGACTCTTTAATCTGAAGAGTCTCAAAAATCTTATTGCAATTTCTGTGGGTTTGAAAGTAGGGCAGGAGGTTGAATCGAATGAAATAATTCGTTCTCATCTTCAAGCGGGCCCACGAAAATTTCAGATTTACCTCAAATTTAACATCTCTGGCATCATTGTCAGTGATTTGGGTTCTTCATTTGTTGTTGCCAAAAGCAAATGCTATATTTTTATAGTGTGGGTAATTAGAACCTTTCTGTATAGGCAAGACAGAATAATTGTTACTGGGTAAAAGACTTTGGACTTGCAGCTGTGAAACCTACAAACAATGATTTTGATTCTTTCCTGACTTGCTCCATAGCTAGCATAGACCATAAAATTTTTCATCCCTTTTCTAGTTTGTACAGTGGATTTCAGTTGTGCAGCTGGGCCACAGTGCTGTCAGCTGTTGTGATTGTGTGTATGATTTACTTGTGTATCGACTTCAGGTTTCATGTTAAGCTCATATCTTCAGTAGGGAATGCTGTGGAAGTGTACCACAATGAAATTAACTTTGTTTTTCAATGAACAGAATGCAACAAATGCAAAATGACTAATCTGTGGCTAAATTAGGTTTGCAGGAGTGATTAACAGCATCACGTGTTATTTTTAGATGTGGTATAGGTCCCATTGACAACTTCCAAATGCAAAGTGCTCAAAGTTGAAACTAGAATACAGTGCATAGTAACATAGGGACAACTGGTTTGTTTGTACACTCTGCACATTATAGGTTTATAAATTTCAGATTCCCAGAGAAGTAATACTTCTATGCTTAGATTTCTTAAAAAAGTATCTGCTAGTGAGAATTTAATGTCTGCAAATAATAAAGGTGTTTCTTCACCTTTCAACAGCAGGAACTAACCTGCTGTTTCAGTATTCTTTTAGCTTGTCTGTTGGAATAAAATATGTTCTCTTTTACAGGCGTTTAACTAAGGAAAATGTGAAACCCTCTGGAAGACAAATTGGGAAGCTCAGCCACAGCAATCCTACAATTTTATTTGATTATGTATGTAGTTACATGTATTTCAGTATTATTTCATCCAAACAACAAATATTAAAGTATTGGAAGGGACCTGATGTCTTAGTCGGAGGGCAGTTCTAATTGCATTATTTTTTACTTTTGATGCAAATTTTAAAATATGGTAATTTGCTAGTAGTGCACAGGTCTGAGATTAACTATGACAATAGCTCTTTAATAACCACAACTGCACAGAAAATTATGTCCACTTACTTACAGGAGTAAAGTATTTAGTTTGAGATAGCTGAGGTGGGTCTCAGAGGCACAAGGATGTGGTGACCAGGTTATGCAAAATGCAAATTAGAGTTAGGTTGCTCTGGGCAGTTGTACATGTGTGTGGTGAAGATATGTCAGGGTTATTTAGAAGAAAATAAAGCTTTGAAGTCTGAAATACACCTACAAAGTCGGGGAGGATTTTTAAGATTACTTGATGCTACAGGGTGCTTGAGAGGTGTGAAAGTATATAGATGGACCTTCACCTTACTCACAAATGTGACTTGTGATTATTGATCTACCAGTTTTTAGATTTTACTTGAAGACATTAATACTGCAATAGACACGCACACACGCATGCATCATGTACCAAAGAACATTCTAAAATTTTGTTATTACAGTTTACTTACATTCTTTCATGACCTAGGTTCATTTTTTTAATAGTCTTATTATAAGCAGTAAGTTTCTGTTGCTACTAAGGTTTAGGATTCTTAAGAAATTTTAGAAAAAAAGTGAAATGTGTTTGCAGTTTTATTTTCTGATAATTGAAAAAAATAGTAATTATACAGCATTGATGTTAGAGGCATGTTTCATTGTTATCTCTAAGGCATTAGATAAATTAATGAGATATACTTATTACTTTGGAAGTGGTTTAGGACCTTCTGAAAAATTAATTCCAAAGGATGTTTTGTCTAGGTTTGAAGATGAACATTGTTAAAATGGTTTACATTTGTTATGTGAAAGACAAGGAATACTGTTCCTGTTCATCTGACTGTCTTTTGTCACTTCCAGATTTTATCACAAATACAAAAATATGATAACTTAATAACTCCGGTTGTTGATTCACTGAAATACCTCACTTCGCTGAACTATGATGTCTTGGCGTGTATCCTTTTATGTAAATCAATATGTCTAGTTACTGGTAAATTGCAGTTGTAGCCAGATTAAATCTGGGTTTTTTTGAGTAAATGCTATCTTCTACTGATTCCTATTCTTGCTGCTTTCTGCTGGAAGTTTTAGTGAAGTTTGCAAATACCTTTGCACTCTCTGTGGGTTACAGAATCCTCTCCGTTCTTTCACACTATGAAAATTATACTTCATTTTTAAGGAGTTTTTTTCCTACTTTCATTCTGTTCTTGGAGGCACAGTGGACCTGTAAGTAGTGAGGTAAATACTGCTTTTTAAGTTATCATTTCTCTCATGATACTATTTTTTTTTTTATACCAAGCTGTTAGTGGATTCCCTATATCATGGTTGCTATACTTACATATCATGCTTATAAACTGCAAGTTGTGGACCTGGAAAAATAGCTCTGTGTAACTTTTGTTTTTACAAATTGAGGAAAAAATATTATCTTTAACACTACTAAAGACTGTATTATTGAAGCTCTGGCAAACCCCGAGAAGGAGAGAATGAAGCATGATGACACTACAATCTCAAGCTGGCTGCAGAGTTAGTATTCTTTTTTTATTTACTACATTAATGTTTAAAATACTTCACCTTCCCTATGATCTACTAGACTATTGATCATTATGATCAATATTTCACTTGGATCTACCAGCTAATTTTTTAAAATAGAGAACTGGCAAGTTTAATCAATAGGAAAATATTTTTGTCTTTGTATTACAAAAATACATCTATTGCTAACATTCCATGTGTACTTTGTTAATACTTATTTAATGATTAGTATCTCATGAGGTGCAGTCACAGCTGTTTCTACTCGCTTTAGGTCTGGCTAGCTTCTGTGGCGCAGTTTTCCGAAAATACCCAATTGAACTTGCTGGTCTACTTCAATATGTAGCCAACCAACTGAAAGCTGGGAAAAGGCAAGTCTTGCACAACTGACCTTTATAAATTTAATTTTAATAATGTATTATTTGGATGTTTGCTGATACATGAGTGCTCAATGTAGTACCTACTCTAGTGGTGGTGAAACTCCATTAGTAATACCAGGAAGGTTAAGCAATTGAAATAGCAGAAAGAGTAATATCCCCTGTAGTACGTTATTTTTCCTCTAATTGTATAAGTGTGACACATTATTTTTGAAGTACTGATTTTTTCATTTGTAACTTACTTCAATACAGTTTTCTTAACAACTAACCAGACAGGGAACGAACTCTGCTGGTCTGTAATACTTTCATAAAAATTATTGTATGTTATTTAAAACATAAGCACCTGTGATGTAAAACAGTGTGACTGTGACAGTTTTAGTTTTTTCTTTCTCATAATCTCTTTTCTGCAGGGATGGCTCTAACACTTTAATGTTGTTTTAAACACTTTGTCCAATTTATTTAATGGGAGTTGAATTGCTTCTCGGTATGTTACTGTTAATTATAACTCAAAATTTTTTTAAACAAGGTTTCCAGTTTGAAATTTTCTTTTCCTTTTGTCCTTCCGTCGTCATTTAGTAGTATTGTTTCATTTATTTATACAATTTTAATGTGTTATTTTTATCACGTAGGTGAGTATCAACTTTTTTCTATTGTGAATCCAAATATGCTCACTGAAAGACAGCTTACCAGTGGAGATAACGCAGCATGTTATTTTAGGGTATTTACATTGAGAAATCTAGTTTTTTCCGTTCCCTGCAATGTAGACACTCAGTCTCATGTGCTCCCCTGTCCCCAATTTGTTTTGTATTCTGATGATGGTACAATCACATTGAGCTACAGAAGAAGGGTAAGTAATGTTTCTTGTCTTTCTCCAGAATTAAGACTTTAAGTATTTTGGAAAAAAAAAAAAAATTATTTTTAACATTCAGTCAAGTATTGACATTGGAGAAATAAAATGGATTTACAACTACGACCAGTTCCACAGGGCTGGAGTATTCCAAGTATTTGAACTGGAGTATATGGTGGTATTCCCATATATGCTGGTTCCTAGACAGAAAACATACTTATGTCTGGAAAAGCAAACAAATACAAAAAATAGCAATATAAAACCTTGTTTTGGAGGGCAAGGATCAATACTTTTTATAAGTAGGTCACAAAAATTTCAGAAGTTACTGGAAAATATTGCTGATTTAAATAATCATGATACAATTTACAATTCTTCTGTTGATTAAGACATTGTCCTTACAGAATTCAGAGCTGGAAGTACAGCCTACTCTCTGGACAGGATGATTATTGGAGTGTTTTATATATTCTGTGTTTTAAGTAAAAAATGTTTTCCAGGTTCCAAATACCCTCTTGAAACTAATTTTGCCGGTAAATTTCTAAGGCTGTGTACTATTCTAGAAATTTTTAATAAAATTTAAAGTATTCCATGTGCATGAAATAACTGTATAGATACATTATGAAGCATGTTAAACAACAAAGGGGAGCAATAAACTTTATTATTAATTTGTTGATACTTAAAAGTTAATAGCACCACACTCACTATTATTTTCAAAAACCATGAAATTGTTCTGAAGGGATGTTCTGAAATCCAGCTGTTGAATTCCTGCATTGCTTTTAAGTACTAATGGTTTACTTGCAGTAAAGAAATCCTTGTGCGCTGAGCATATTAGTTTTTTCTTCAAAAAGGAATTAAAATGTTGTTTTAATGTGCGTCATAGTGTTGCTTTGTACTGTATATTGAATGTCATAGCTTCCATTTCTAAACAAATTTTCTTGTTTTTACTCCACTTTTTTGTTTTCTGTGCAGCTTTGATTTGCTTATTTTAAAAGAGGTAGTGCAGAAGATGGCAGGGATAGAAATTACAGAAGAAATGACAATGGAACAATTAGAAGCCATGACTGGTGGAGAACAACTAAAAGCTGAGGTGTGTTCCTGTTAAATTTAATTAATAATAGCAGTTGCTTATTAATGGTGGTTCTAAAGACTCTGATTCATGAACTGGCAGCGTAGATGAGAAAGGTGTTACTGCTTTCATCGAGAGCTTCCCACTCTGTTGAGCTTACAAGCCTTGCAGACAGGCAGCCAAGGCAATGTATACATGAGCCTTAATTGTTGTGCTTCACAGCATCTCTTATTAACGAGAGCAGCCTTCATTACTCAGTGGTATATGACAGACCTGCGAATTATAGCAGCCAATGAGCTAGTATGTTGTGTGGTCCTGCTGTTTTAACCCTGCTCTGAGGGCAGCAGCTCCCTATTGAGTGGAGTTATATCTTAAACTATTTTAACAATTAAAACTGTTGCAGCCTTTGTGTCAAAGACCTAGTTAAGTCTGACCTAGACTCCCCAGGGAATTGAGTAGCTGTAGTGGGAACTAAAATCTGAAATTACTGTATTGAAAAGAGAAGAGACTTTGAGCAGATCACAGCAGACCTAGGGATAAAATGCAGTGCCATGATGCTTGAGCTGAAATGTCACTCTTCATTTACTGTGTAAAAGAATAATTAATAGCATGCAAGACAGTTTGTTTCTGATTCTTTTGTACATACAATGCAACACAGGATCCAGAGAGAGTTTATTGACAGACAGGAAACTGTATCAATGTTAATTCATCAGTATTTCTGCAGTCAGAAGCACACATGGTTTCCATTTGTGATGCACTATTTCCAAACTTGGGCAAATTTTTCTGTACTACACAGGGTGGATACTTTGGCCAAATCAGAAATACAAAGAAATCTTCTCAGAGATTGAAAGATGCGTTATTGGACCATGATCTTGCCCTTCCACTGTGCCTGCTTATGGCTCAACAGAGAAACGGTGTGATCTTTCAAGAAGGAGGGGAAAAACATCTGAAGCTGGTGGGAAAACTGTATGATCAGGCAAGTAAAACCACTTGCATTTATAAGAACTCGTCCTTTTCTCTGGTAACTTCTAGTGTATTAGCACAATATATAACAATTCAGCACATAAATAAGAATATATAAGAATTTTCAAAATTTGTTGCAATGATCTCATTAAAATATATGGGTGTATTAAATATATATTATATTGACAAGTTACTTCCGAGTGAAAGATTAAAATATCCTTTGTCATAAAAAATGAAGTTCTTATTTCTTAAGTTAGCTCTTATGTTTTTCTGATCTTACTTTGTTAGAAAAAATGTCTGGTTTTTTTTTTTTTAAAGCAGCAGCCTGAATTCTTTTGCTGCCTTAGGCAGTAGGAGGTAGTTTCATTTCATTCTGGTAGAACAGAATGCTCTTACAGTTCTGCTGGCTTTTTTAGGGCTTGCTATGCTATGTGTTGTAAGCTTTTTTTAGAAAGAGGAAAAAAAAAGAAGCTTTAAAGCTCTCCCTAACTTCACTTTTAAACAGAATAATAACTTTTGCTAACTTTCTTTTACATGTAGTGCCATGACACCCTGGTACAATTTGGTGGGTTTTTAGCATCTAATTTAAGCACAGAGGATTACATTAAGCGAGTGCCTTCTATTGATGTTCTCTGTAATGAGTTTCACACACCTCATGATGCTGCATTTTTCCTCTCGAGACCCATGTATGCGCACCATATTTCAGTAAGTAGAACTTTTCTGTTTGCCTGCTGTTAGTGCTGCGGTATTACACATTACCATTATGTGTTTGGTTCCGGCTAAAGTTTAATTTGCTAAATAAAACTTGTAGAAGCTTTGAGTTGAGAAGGAGAAGCTGTGGGCTGGAATAGGTAGTTCTTTATTTTCATAGAAAATATAGCCCATGTATCAGCTCTCACACAGCTGACAAGTTCTAGTTAATGAAGTCATCTCTTTTGATGTGGATGATCAGTAGGAATTCTCTCCCTCCACGTTCCCCCAAATGTGTAAGTTCTTCTGCAGATGCTTTAGATGGATTTTTTTTTTTTTTTTCTGGAGGAAAATGTAGCAGCTGCCAAAAGGTGTGATATCTCAGGAAGTGTCAGAAATGAATTTGTCCCTGCATCTAAAATGTTAAATATTGAGAGCAATTTTTACTTGGTGTAGTATAATATGGTACTATAACAACAAGTAGCAGCATTGGTGATAAATCCTTCCAGTATGGATGAATACTAAAAGTTCTGTACAGTGTTCTGCAGTGCTTTATGTACATAAACATTTACACACGTAAAATGTCACTTATGTAGAAAGGTTTTGGAGAAAGTTAAATTATATTGTTTGTGTACAAAGATTACAAACTTTTCATATTTTGTTTTTTTTTACCCACAGTCGAAGTATGATGAACTAAAAAAAGCTGAGAAGGGAAATAAACAGCAGCACAAAGTTCACAAATACATCACATCGTGTGAACTGGTGATGGCTCCCGTTCATGATGCTGTGATTTCTTTGCACCTTCCCAAGGTTTGGGATGACATCAGTCCTCAGTTTTATGCTACGTTCTGGTCTTTGACAATGTATGACCTTGCCGTCCCACATAGTAGCTATGACAGAGAAGTCAATAAACTTAAAGTCCAGATGAAAGCCATAGATGACAATCAGGAAATGGTAAGTTTATATAATTTTATGGTCCAGTTTAAACTTTCTGACCTTGAAAGATTTTTTTTTTAATGAAATCTTATATTAAGGTCATTTAGACCTGGGAGGTTTTATGTCACCTGATTTGTCACATTCACATAATTTAGATTGGCTCTTCCTTGTAATTCCCACATTAAAAGTACCAGTGATTTAACTAAGTGAAAATTTTTGGGAAAATCTGTGTTTCAGAAAGCAATCTTTGACACCTGAGTCTGTGGTTTAGCTGTTCACTTTTGTCTTAACTTTAGTCAGCAGTATTCATAAAATCAGTTGATTACTAGAGGAGAACATTATTTAGTGAATGAGAAAGCTTTTCAAATATTCTTTAGTGTTATAAGGAATTTAATTGCTCTATCTATAGCAAGTGTTAGTATAATACTAAATAAGTTGCATTGACATTTTATAGCCTCCAAATAAAAAGAAAAAAGAAAAGGAACGTTGCACAGCGCTTCAGGACAAGCTCCTTGAAGAGGAGAAGAAACAGTTGGAGCATGTGCAGAGGGTTCTTCAGAGACTGAAACTAGAGAAGGATAACTGGCTCCTCGCAAGTAAGTGTGTGTAGGGGAAACACTCTGGATGTTTTTACAGTCATCACTGTCCCCAGAAGTAAAAGTTCAGCTTGCACTAATACTCTTAATGTTGATTTTAAAATTTGATCTCTTTACTGTGCTAACAGACCTCAACATACAAACTATTAATTAGAATGTAATGTGTCTTTGCTGCAAATGCTGAGTAGTTGGTTTGCAGGGAGATGTTTTGTTTGTTTCTTGCAATGTCAAGGCCTTTTAAATATTGCACTAATTTAGAAAATAGGAGATTGACCAATTGAGTGGAAAGTTCTAATTGCAAGGTGGCTTGCACTTATTTACTGCAGTTATAATGCTGCTAAGTTGGGATAATTGCTACATTGCAAGAAATAGGTGTGTAAACTCTTGATGAGTGGTTTGAGTTAACTTACTTTTGAGTCCTGTGATTAGGAGCGATATGCCAGTATTTGGGCAGTAACACAAACCCTGTTCCACTGACAAGATAAGTACTGTGTCAGCCTAAAAGCACCACGAAGTGAAGCGGCATGCAAATGTTTTATACGGCAGATATGCAGGAGGCAGAACAAACTGTTTTCTCTGACAAAGCCTCTGTAATGTTTCATGTGAACACTACTAGTATGGTTAATCTGAAATGTTTTTCTCTGGTCAGTTTTCTTCTCTGGAAGATCTTTCAGTTTGTAACTGGAAATAGTTGTTCGTCTGTCCCAAGGAACGTAGCATAATCCAGTGGAAAAGCGTTTTATTGTCCGACTCATGTAAGACACACCCAACTGACTTAATGAAGAAACATTGACAGTTAAATCAAGAAAGTTTATTCCCTATAAATATTTAATGTACTGGTACAGACAGCTAATTAACTACATGAAATTACTGGTTGAAAAATTACTGCATGGCTGAAGCTTGGTCTAGAGCTGACTGATAGATTTGTCTAAGGAAGGACCCAAAAGCAGATATAAAATTGTGTAGATATGATCTGTATGTAAACATGTACTTTTAATACAGGCATTTGTGGGGTATGTAGAATAGCTTATTGTTGGCTCTTGAGTCCCCGGGGTTCAGCTGCAAGAGGTTTCCCAGCATGGCATCCGGAGACGAATGTAACTTTTTCAACAGTTTCCCCATTGAAAGAAATTATCTGTAATTGTGCTATATTAAGCAATTGAACAGCACATCCGCTGTAGTAGTATTTTAATTATTATTTTAGAAAAACATTAGTATTTATTTTTTTAAAAAGTCTGGCTTCTTGTGTAGATATGTCTGATAGAGTGGTTATGTCATTATATCTAGAAAGGAGAAAACAAGTATTCTAGGGAAAGAGCAGATGGTGTTCCCTTCACTAATGTGCAGAATTTGAGCAGCTGGAGAAATGTACAAACGAATTTTCTGAGCCTGTATTTCCCCACATGGTGTAATAGAAAAATTTTCCCAATAAGACACAAAGATATTGCTATAGTCACCCTCCTACCCTCCCCTCTGTCCTCAAACAGTTAATCTTATTTTGACTTTTTCTTAGCAGTGCCAAAGAAGTCGGGAGTACAAGTGGCCTAATGTACAAACTTGAGAATATGCATGTGTGGTACTGAACTTCTTGGGAAGAGAGTAGTTGAGTGTTAAACCGTTAATTAATTAACTTTCTTTTTTCTCTGAACCTCTTTGTTTTTGAAGAGTCTACCAAAAATGAGACTATCACAAAATTTTTGCAGTTATGTATATTTCCTCGATGCATTTTTTCGGCAATCGATGCAGTTTATTGCGCTCACTTTGTAGAACTGGTGCATCAGCAGAAAACACCTAACTTCTCCACTCTTCTGTGCTATGACCGAGTAAGTAGCTAGAACTGTGTGTATGTACTTAATTACTATTAATGAGTGTGTGAAACTAGTATCCCTCCTACCTCCCAAAGGAGGTAAACAAAATCATTACCTATGTTTAATTCCGGAATCTATGACAATCAAAAGTTGCCTTGTGTACTTCAGATTCTACAAACCAACATTTCCTAGAGCTTCAGAGGATTATTTTAAAGAAATTTTGGGTTTGGTTTATCCTAATGGGACTAAAGTTTTGGAGCAAAGTCATTAGGGTCATAGGAGTTGCGTTCAGGTTTTGCAGTCTTCCAGTGGTCTGCATTTCTATGGCCTCATCTAACCCTCCCATTTTATCTCTGTGTGCCCTACTGCTGTAGCATCAACTTTTTTATACTGGCCCGCCTCCCCAGGCAGCATCCTTAGGACCCTTCTGACCCTGGAATGGTACTGCAGATAGTAGACTAACTTGTGTCATTGTTGAGACAAGGGAAGGGATTCCCATGGTGACATGGGAAGTACTTCTGATAACAGTAGCAGCCTGACTTTATGAGTCAAAGGCATTTGCTTTTCTCACTGCTCGTATGGCCGTTCTTTTTCTCCTGTGGAGGAAAAAGGTGTAGAACTTAGATGGAGAAATCTTGCAGGATGCATTCAGCTGCAACATTCTGGCCCTTACTGCTATAAGAAGTCAAATTATTATTATTTCTGTTCTAACAGATTTGACTATGAGCTTTGATTAAAAGGATGTGTATGGGGTTATGTTGTAAAAAGTTATGGTGAAGATTTGTTTTCATGTGAACTAAGATTGTCTCAATTCCTTTGAGATGAGACATTTGAAGTATGAAATCAAAGCAGATACCTGACTCCAGAAGAGCATTCTTACTCAAATTCCTTCCGTGTTCTAGGTAACAAAGTAAGCAACTGCATGAGCCCTGTCTGATGAACCTGTGCAGGCCAAGAAAAGAGTCCTTTTGCATCAGCTTGGTTAGGTGTTTACTTCCACCTGCTCAAATAAATTATTAATTTGAAAATTAATTTGAAAATAAAACAGTTACATGCCAATGAAGGCACCCTTTAATATGGAAAAACTGCATGTGTGAAGGACCAGTAGTTAGGTTAAAAAGTCTTGGAAAAAAGTGCAAATATTTTATAAGAGGTCTCCTTTATATTTAGAAACCAGATTAACAGTGGTTTAGGTGAGAGAAATTTGAAAATCTTGTTGTTTCTTTTACTTTTTGTAATTCAGTAAAGTCACTAACTTTTTATTACTGCTCTTCACAGGTTTTCTCTGATATTATATATACAGTTGCAAGTTGCACTGAAAATGAAGCTAGTAGATACGGCAGGTTTTTATGCTGTATGCTGGAGACTGTGACTAGATGGCACAGTGACAGAGTTATATATGAAAAGGTATGTGAAGTTACTAAAATGTGTTGGCTCATGAGAATAAAATGGCCACTTGTGTAATTCAGCCCAATAAAAATGGATTTAGTGAAATGATTAAATTCAAAAACACAGTGATTGAATTTTTCTGATGGTGTAATATTAACATTGAGTTTCTGTAATTCATGTAGTTTTAACAGAAGTAATTTTGTGTAGTGGCAAAAAATATAGTGACTAAAAAAATCTTATATATCTGTTTTTTCATAGCATGTCTTGAAGATAATTTAGGGAGCGTATGGAAACTCTTGTAATACTCTTTGCAAAAGCTAGTTAAATTGCAGATAATCTTTTCTCTCACCCACAACTAAGATTTCAACATAAACTTTTAAAAATGTATGTGTGTAAGTCTTGTGAAGTGTTATTGCATCTTAGTCTTTAGCAGAATCAGTGGAAAAGTGCTTCAGTTAGCATGTTAACTTTTTTGGGGAAGAATATAAACAGTAATTCTGCAATTTTTTCTTATGCTTATGTAGGAATGTGGCAACTATCCAGGCTTCCTGACTATATTACGGGCAACTGGATTTGATGGTGGAAATAAAGCTGATCAATTGGATTACGAGAATTTTAGACATGTGGTACACAAATGGCACTATAAATTAACTAAGGTAAACAAAGATGCAAAAAAACTTACGGTTTTGGAAGCTTTAATAAAAAAAAAACCCAACTTCATTAGATTTAATTTGTGTTCTAGGCTTCTGTGCACTGCCTTGAAACAGGTGAATATACACATATCAGAAATATCCTGATTGTGCTGACCAAAATCCTTCCGTGGTACCCAAAAGTGCTGAACCTGGGCCAAGCCTTGGAAAGAAGAGTACATAAGATATGTCAGGAAGAGAAAGAGAAGAGACCTGATCTATATGCATTGGCTATGGGGTAACAACACCTTACTTTAAGAAAGTGGTTAAAAGTGGATCATGAAAGGCTTCTAAAGACTCGGAACTGTTACAGTCCTAACGTTTGATTTTTACCTTATCACAGAAGATTTCACTATCCTGCGTCTCAGGGCTGGCAGTGTGAATGAAAACTTTCATTTTGTGCTGGATGATCACTAATTTCATTTACAAGACTCTAGTAAAACACTTTAATAGTAAAGGTTTCCACTCACAAGAGCATATCTTAATTTTAGAGAAATAGCATAGCAGCAAGTAGATAGGAGGGAGAGTAAAATGAAGAAAGCCAAGGGCTATTGAAGCAAGACTGCTTAGTTTTTGGAATTTTGTATGATTCTAAAAGACTAAAGTGCTTAGTTATGGTTTACATCTTTCTGTGATGAATGAATGCAAAGTCATGCACGTATGCTTGAGGGGCATTTCAGGGTGCCCTAACAGTTTTAAGTTTTGTCAGTAGTCTTTCTTCTGCTTGTTTGGCAGGGGTGCGTGTGTGGTGGTGGTGAAGAGGGTGTGGAGGTAGGGCTTCTGTGTATAGTGGTTTGGTTTTTTTTCTTTTCTTTTGAGCTCATCGATAAAGGGGGAAGACACTGCATATCAGTTGGGAAAAACTGTGAAATAAATAACAGATGAACTGTTAGAATAGATCCTCATTTAAAATTCAACCCATGTTTTACTTTGTGCATATTTAACAATCTGTGCGACTTGCAGCTATTCTGGGCAGTTGAAAAGTAGGAAGCCTTTCATGATACCTGAAAATGAATTCCACCACAAAGACCCACCTGCCAGGAATGCTGTAGCTGCAACAGTACAAAATGGGCCAGGTGGTGCTGGGATGCCTACATCTCTCACAATAAATACAGTTCGACTGGAAGAAGGCACTACTGAGGAGGCTGGTAAACAAACCTATGATTATTATTTACTTATTTTTTAGTAGAATTCTTCTGACGTTACAAGCTACTCTCTGAAAATTTGGTGCATTTAAACTAAAAAGAAAAAAAAATCTAAATATGCCAAATAGGGTCAGTGTATGTTCCTTATTTTTAGTTGGTTTCATGAGAGGGTGTTCTGCATTTAATTACCTATTTTAACTGTTAGCTACACATGATCTTACATGAATATACCTAGCTTCTTGTTTTATTTTAACCAGTAGGATGTATTTTAACTGTGTTGAAATAAAGCTGTTCTCTTTTTTTAAACAGATAAACTAAAGGAGAAGTCTCAGGGTGTGGTGAAAGTTATTAATAAAGCCGTCAACGCTACACCGAAGGTGACAACAAGCAATGGAAACAGTGCTTCTAATAGGTGAGAAAAACTGCTCTTTGACATTCTCTATTTGATTCCTTCGAAACCATAGAATTGTTCTTGAAACTGACCTACCTTTTCTTTTTTACTTTTGAGTTCTATATAAATTGTTTCCATTTCCTCAAAATTTAATAAATGAGATTTTCTTCCAAAATACATAGCTGTACTGATCTGACACTTGTTAAATGCATTCCATTTTAGCTAATTAAAGATAAAACGATAACATTTGCTTGTTTCTGTTCTGGTAAAGAGACAGCAAATCTGAAATCTGACAGTAGCTGCTTCAGGACGTTTTGTCAAACCATCAGAAATAAAATTTTTGTGATAAAACTAGAGCTAGTTTTATATGCATGCTAATTGGCCTTTCTATTTTTGATGCAGCAAAATTATTAAAGAGAAAGATGATAAAGAAAAAAGCGGGAAGGAAAAAGATAAAGAAAAAAAAGACAAGACTCCAGCTGCCACTCCAGAGATGAAGGCACTTGGGAAGGATGGGAAAGATAAACCAAAGGAAGAACGGGCAAACAAAGAGGATAAAGCAAGAGAGATCAAGGAGAAAACGCCAAAATCAGACAAAGAGAAGGAAAAAGTCAAGAAAGAAGAAAAAGCTTCAAAAGAAGAAAAATCCAAGACAGTTGTTACCATCGTTGAGTCAAAGTCAACTGCAGAAAAGGAGAGAGAAAAGGAGCCATCCAGAGAAAGAGATGTAGCAAAGGAAATAAAATCCAAGGAAAATGCTAAAGGAGGAGAAAAGATGCCAGTAGCTGGGTCCTTGAAGTCACCTGTTCCCCGATCAGAAACATCAGAATCTGAGAGGGGTAAGTTTGCATATTTAATTTCTGTTCTTGTCTAGAAAAATGGAATGTGTCACTGGAAAATCACTTGATGTCAAAAATGCTAGAGATGGTGAGAAACAATTGCCACATAATACCTAGTATTTGGGCATTGGCTTTCAAATACAGTTAGGGCCTAAAGTAGCTAGTCAGGATACCTTCAGAAGGCAAACCGTGAACTTGTGAACTTTGCATGAGCACTCATTTTCATAAAGCCTAAAATTTTTTGTATAAGTCTATATGGTCTTTTATTGAAATGTATTTGTTAATTGTGTCCTTGCAAGTTTTGCAAAAATTGAACACAAAACCCTCAAGTATACTCTGAGAGTTTCACGATAACCTTTCAACTGAAAGAAAACAGGGGATGTAGAAGATGCAGGCTTTTGTCCATAACAAGGGCACAGTAAGCTTAATTAGTTCCTCCTTATATTAAGGATTAACAAATCCTTAATGTTAATATTTTAAGTTCTTATAATCTGAGGCTGATGTTGAGTTTTTACTTGCACTGCTTAAGACAAACCAAGTAAAGGAGGGTTGTAATGCTTTACATTGGGTTCACCTTTTCAGGGGCAACTCTGAAATTCAGATATAGACTTAATTTCAAAATTGCATTTTTTTCTAGCATAACTTTGCAGCAGTTTGTTCACATTACACTTTTCCTGCAAACTTTCATAAAGAGTGTCAAGGCATGCTGGTAACTCTAGATAGCTTAAGAAAAACAAAGTTTACATAGTGGTAAAACTTAGAATTCTAGCTTAAATTATTTTGGTAGCTCAGCCGTATTATTAGATAATCCTCTTTTAATGGTGTTTTAATATTGCTGTTGTTCTTTTTTTTCCTCAGAACAAAAACGCCGCAAAGTTGATACACATTCTTCTCCATCACATTCCTCAACAGTAAAGGTTAGTATAGCCTGAGGAAGGCAGCACCCATGTTAGGCTCACGAGTTTGGGATGCCAATGTTCGACTTCCTTCAAGTTTTGTGCCAAGTATACACTGGAACCACTGGAGGTTTTATGTTGCATTAGAAAATGCATTCCTTTTCTTTATTGGCGGACTGTCTTTTTTTTCTGTAAAAATATTTTTAATTAACCAAAATAATGCTTCAAGGACCTAGCACAAATTTTGTAAATAGTGTTTGGAGATTGCAAGAGAATTTTTACACAGAAGTGCCTCATTGTTTTAAGCAGTCAGTTTTTTTGGAGTGCAATGGTAGCTACAAGCAAATGAGTCTTTGCAGCAGAGTGGAGCATATTTTTCTGCACTTCTATTGAAGAATCTATAGCACTGAAGATTCCTGGATGATACGGAATGTACGATACCTCTGAATTCATCAGGCTTCTTGATGAGCATCATGCCGATGTGTGCCTTCTAAGGAGGAGTCTTGAAAGGAGTTCCATTTTAAAGTCTCCTTGGTGATCAGTTCTCCTGTAGTTGTGTATATTCAGTGCGCATGCAGCTTCTGTTGTACCTTCCCTTCAAGGTTTGTTTATTTCCAATGGGTTCCCACCATGTTGAGCCCTGCGTTACGATAAAACCAGATGTGGCAACCAAGCCTACTACCCAGCAAAGAGAAACCCCAAGCATTCAAGCGCAGCACAAAACCATGGGCGTAGCCTACTTGAAGACTCAGGGTAGCCATTCCTTGCTCCATATTTATTTTATTTCTAAACCATCTATGTTCATGGAATCTTTGAATTTGCAGTACGTTGAACATTGAAAACTGTAAGTTACCAATACTTCATGAAGAGCACTGTGATGGATTATGTGGGCCTTTAAACTTCACCATCTTACCACCTTTAGAACAAGCTTTTCTTTTTTTTCTGTTTTTTTCAAAGAGTACATCTTTTTCTATGTAAGATTTACTTGAAAGATTTAGGCTAATTTTGGAAAAATCAAATAGCTGTTACTAGTTTTGAGGAAGCAGGTGACAGTGGTAACTATTCAAAATGACAGTTTTTCTTGCCTCTTTTTGTAAATGGCAACGTAGAGTTATTCTAGAGTGACTTCTACCACATTTAACTGAAAGTGGAGAAGATACAGGTTTAAAAACATTTTAAACCTGTTTCAGTTTCAGCTGTATTTAAAGTTTAGGCTTTTTTTACCTTTATAATTTGTCTTGGCGGGAGAGTTTTTTCACTGTTTTATGAGGAATTAGATATAATCACGTTTTGTAGTTTACTTAATAATTGGGTGTAGAGAATAGATATGACTGTATCTCTTTTTTTTCTTCTCCTTCTTTCTTTTTAAAAAATATTTTAGTTCCTAGCTTTATTGAGTGTACAGTATTAACATAAGATTTATTCCAGAAGGAGTAGCTGTTTTTTGTTTCAAGGGCACAGCCATGCTTCCCAAAGTTCCTCTGGTTTCTGAAAACTATTCCAGCTTACGTGTCATCTCCATTCATTTTCTACAGGACAACATCAACGAACTCAAGGACTCTTCAGCAAAGGTTTGAATCTTTTAGACAACACCACAGTTTTCTTTCATGTTTTGTTGCAGAGAGAACTTAACTTTTGATCTTGTGGCAAACCCCATCAGAAAATTCACATTCTATCCCTATAAATGCTAGTGTAGCAACAGGGATTTTTTCAGTCTTCTATATAGAACCTCTGTGTAGGAGAGAGGGATAGTTATTTGGAAGCAACATAATGAATTTACCATTCTGTCAGTATTTTTAAGGTATTTTATGGGTCAGTATATTTTCTGGTCCTCTCTGAAACTTGTAAATTTATAGAAATGTCCCTCTGATCACAGCATTTATTTGGCTGAAGAGGTAATAGAACAGTTAAAATAGTTCTTAGAATAGTTTTGTTTGGATACCAATTAAAAAAGAGTAATTATTTAAAACAAAAAGTATTTGAGACACATCTCTGGAAATAACAATACTCTTTCCTCCTACTACTGTTGTATTTATGTTTTAGTGCTATAGTACTATATTTCTAAGCATCACAGATGACTTCCTAAGTGATCATCTTTGTGTGTTTGCTTCCTGTAAATGCACTTCAGATTCATATCTTATGAGAATGTGTGCTAAGGAATGCTTTCAAGAGTTCATAGAATCATAGAATATCAGGTGAGGGCTCAAGGATCATCTGGTCCAACCTTTCTTGGCAAAAGCACAGTCTGGACAAGATGGCCCAGGTCCCTGCCCAGCTGAATCTTAAGTGTCCAGTGTTGGCGAATCCACCACTTCCCTGGGGAGTTTATTCCAATGGCTGATTGTTCTCATTGTGAGAAAATTTTCCAATCAGACTGTCCCCAGGAGTATCTTGTGCCCATTACCCCTTGTCTTTTCCATGTGACTCCTTGTAAAAAGGGAGTCTCCATCTTCTTTGTAGCCACCCTTTAAATACTGGAACATGGTGATAAGGTTTCCCCTAAGCCTTCTTTTCTCAAGGCTGAACAAACCCAGTTCTCTCAGCTTTTTGTCATATGACAGGCTTCCTAGTCCTTTGATCATCTTGGTGACCCTTCTCTGGACCCTGTCCAGCCTGTCCACATGTATTTTGTATAGTGGGGATCAGAACTGAACACCATATTCCAGGTGCGGCCTGACAAGCGCTGAGTAGAGTGGCATATGAGTTGAAAGACACTTTGGAATATTGTATTTTAGACAGATTCTGCAACTATTCATTTGCTTTTTTAAAACTACACTTGCATAGTAACAGTCACAAATACTGTAAACTTGCTAATATATTAGGGTGTGTGGCTAATAGGAAATGCATCATATCTTCTAAAGTTACTATTAAAATTTTTGATTACACAGTATCAGTGTGTAACTAAATAGCACAAATGTTTAGCACTTGGAAAATGTTGACCGTTTGGACTTTCTAGGTAACTTATGGATTTCCCTAGGATTACTTATATTCACTTCATTTAAAAATGCATAATTGATTATCACTACTTATTCTCTATTTGCACTGCTGTTTTACTTGTAGCTCTCTGTAAACAAAGTGTTCAGAACACTTCGTGTTTTAAATGAAAATAGCTCTGACTTTATAATGGACACTTGCTGATTTTTTTTTCAGTTGAATCTTGCCAGTGCCGACTATGCCTACTTATAGGGAGAGTATATATAGGAAGCATCCTTTCATTCTCACAGTTGATGAAGTTATAGTATCTACAGATTGAATCCATATACTTTCAAAAAAGCTTTATAAATCATTATTGTGATATCTTGTATATTTAAGGTTTTTGAAAATAGAAAACTAGAATATTTGTCCTAAGCTCACATCGATCTGGAGTGTGGTGTATGGTAGTCTACATAATCTTGCTTTTCCCTCCCTTACTGTATTAGTTAAGGTTCAGCTGGTTAATTGAAACTTCACTCAAGTTTTCACTAGTTATATAGTTTTAAATAAAAAAATAATTTTACTTATTAACACATTGATGTGGTAATCAAGTAGACAGTGGAGCTATTTGTAATTAAATTATCAATGAACAGCTTTATTTTCTAGTCAATTTGAACAGTTAAGTTTTAAAATGAACTAAAGTGTTTGTGGAGAACTTAGATGGAAGTGGATTGCAATTGTGTGACTTTCATGGATTTATTCAGTGCTCTGAGGATGGGGAGTGTCCAACCCTTTCCTTCCTCTTTTAAATGCTATTTTCTATTCTTTCTCCCTTAATGAACTAATTTTCATTCTTCAGTGCCATTCTAACAGTCTTAAGGCACTTTTTGACAATGTTCCATATACATGGTGTAGGACAAGTCGAAAGCTCTTATTATTCCATGTACTTTTTTACGAAAGTATGGGACAGAAAGGACAAGATATTCAGAAGCCTGTTAGATTTGAGTTCAGCTTCCACTGAAAGTTAGTAGAAATCTAGTGCTGTTGTATACTTACAGGCTTTCTTTATTCCTGACTTTGCCCAGTTTCTGGGGCCAGACCATTGAAATGTTGGTTTACATTGCAGATTATGAAATAAATGGCACCAGTCTTGGGTTAGGTTTGTGTTTACTCTGGCATTTGCCCAAGTTATACAACATACAACAGTGCCCAAAATTTAATGTAGTTTCAATTAGCAGCATTTCTAGAAGCAAGTTGATGAAGTCTGAGCTAAATTCAGCCTTTTCAAAAACTCTGCCTTGGGTAGAAGAGCAGTGGAACATCATGAACAACCATGTGAACTTCAGAAATGGAGCAGGAGAAAGCAGAGCTACCTACATGTTTGCTTTTTCACATGGAAAGTGTCTCTGGGGGGGCTGAATGGGGCTGTGTAGAAAAAAGAAAAAAAATCAAGTCACTGTTAAAAAATGGACATCAAAAAAGGGAGCAAGGATAAATTTAATTGTGGAATGGCACTGTAGGAAATGAAACGAAACAAGAAAAGAGTGAGGGAAAAGAGCAGAAGGAAAAGTATCTGGTGAAAGGAGTATGGAAGGTTCAGCCTCTGGCATAGGAGGATAATAAAATTCCAGTTAAGTTTGTTCCAGTTAAACAAAAGGAAGAGAGCTATCATTGTCAGTGTGACTCTTAACATAGGACCAATAACATCCAGTTTTAGTAAATTAAACATTTACTAGAACTGGAAAAGAACAAGATTAATTTAATTAAAAGAATAAAAATATTTGAACTAATGTTCAGTTTGGTTCAAGTGATTTCTAGATTGTTCTAAGCTGATATTCCACATACCTCTTTCTTTGGTGTCCTTTTAAATAAGATGTTTATTTCAAAAGAAATGCAGAGAACATTTTAATTAAAAGATACTGTTTTTTTCCCCAGAATAAAATTGATAGCTTATGGAACTGGGGAAAGATTAAAATATACTGATTTAACTTTGTGTTACTGAAACTTAAATGTATAAAATACCAAAGAAGGATATTTTTAATTTAAAATGTGCTTTTCTTGGTATTCTATGAAAAATATTTCTTAGAAACATCTAACTATATGGTTGTTTTTAAAAAAAAAAAACAATTAGTTACTGTCATGCATTGGTATCTATATAATACATGTGCTACCATATATATATATATATAAATGCTACTCTGTGTATATAAACTTCAGCAGGTGTTGTACTTGACATTACTGTGACTTATTTTCTATTCTCCCCTACAACCCCAGTTTATATTAAAAATATTCAGCTTTGTGAAACTAGTATGTTTCACAGAGCTTATCAAAATGGGTTAGAAGAGAGAGCGGAATAATAATCTAGAACACGTTACAGAGCAAACCTAATTCTTTTCTATGTTCGGCTGCTCTTATCATTGGAAGTTTAGGCTTAAGGTGGAGTTTTGTATTACTTTAGATGGAAAAAACATAGTTGAAGTATTGGCTTAAATAGTTTAGTGATTAAGATTATTCTTTAAAAATTAATTAGAACCGGTTTAAGCAGTCCAGGAATCTGCGTATCCTGTTTCAATAGTACTGCTGTCTGATTTGCTTTGATGTATCAAACAATAGTGGTGAACAATGTTGAATGTATTTAAGTGTTTCAGTTATGAGAAAGTCGTCTTGAATTCCCAGTGTTGAGAAAACAAAGCTATAGGTTAAATTATAGATGACAAGTTTTGAAACTATCTTCAATCACTTTTTTTCTAGAAAAGTATTAATGTTTAATTTTACTCTTTGAGCTAGATCTGTGATGTTAGAGTAAGACTTTTTATTTACACATCTAGGAATACATATTAATATTTGGTGATATTGCCTTAATTTAACAGCACTACATTAACCACACTACTCCAACACTGTCCAAGAGTAAGGAGAGAGAAGTGGACAAGAAAGATTTGGACAAGTCAAGGGAAAGATCCAGAGAGAGAGAGAAGAAAGATGAAAAGGACAGGAAAGATCGAAAAAGGGTTGGTGATGTTTTTATGAACTAGTTTAGAAAGTTGATATATACTTGGAAAGCTTTCTGTTCAAAGTTCTGGGAGTAATAATTGGTTGTACAGCCTATTCAAGCAGAAGTGATCAGGGGTGGTGTTCTTTTTGTTCTGTTACTTCTTCAAAGGTCGGTTCACAGTAATGTGTTCAAAACTGATCTTGAGAGACTTTACATAATATGTAATAACTCAGTTACATTTTAAGTATTCAAAAACTAGTTCTACAAAAGAACGTTATAAGCAGGTGCTGCTTCAGCAGTATGTTTTAATCTGCTAATATCTGCATAATTGTATTTGGTGCCAGGATCATTCAAACAGTGACCGAGAGGTACCACAGGATTCAACTAAACGACGCAAAGAAGAAAATGGGACAAGTACGTATTCTATTTTGCATATGTATATTAGGCTTTTACTTATTGTGAGTTAAAACTTTCTGTTGTGTTTTTAGCTGGTTCTTCAAAACATAGTAAAAGTGAAAGTCCTTCTGATTCCCCTCGCTTAAATGAAAAGGAGAAGGAGAAGAACAAATCTAAGTCTTCAGGAAAAGAGAAAGGTGATTCAATTAAAGCAGAAAAGATGGAGAAAAGTTCCTCTGGTAGCAAAAAGGTAAAATAAGTTCTCATTTTGTTATCTGGGTTGTTTTTTGTGGTGGTGGTGGTGGCAGAACAAGCCGATTCTTTTTTTTCTTAAATTTTATTGCTGCTTTATGGCCTAAATTAAAAAGATATGCAGTGAATGTGTAAGAAAAGGCTCCTGGAAATTCTGGTATATTGAGACTCTAAATATTTCGGCAGTCACTCCTGCCGGGATAAATTGGAGGAGTAGTTCATTTTAGCAATAGCCAGGAAATTTCAGAATTTATACTTTAGGTTTTGAATAGGCTAGAATACTTGCAGGCTGGTTTTGTAAGCAAATATGTGAAAGCAGGATTAATTTACATACAGACTAGCCTGGCTGTATTCAGATTTTCAAATGCATGTGTCAGCACAGCTTTTTTTGGTGAAAACAGGCAAGTTAGTCATATTTGTAAAACACCAAATAATAGTTCCCAGTTGTTGTAACTCTTTAATGATAGTGGTTATCATAGAACTGTAAGACAAAGTTAGAATAATCTCAGAAATCATAGAAGCTGATTGCTGTCATTCTGACTGATCATTTTTTTTTTAGCTGTGGCCAATTATAACTGTAAATACGTATAATCCTTCTGATCAGACTGTACAATGTACACTAAAAATATTTCCATGTGTATCTTTTTAAAGGAATCAAGACATGATAAAGAAAAAACAGAAAAGAAAGAAAAACGAGACAGTACTGGAGGGAAGGAAGAAAAGAAACAATATCCTTTTGCACATTAACATTTCAGAAAAATACAGAAAATGAGCTTCCTTTTATATTATGTAGTAAAATATATTCTTTTTTTCCTTAACGTTCAGTCCACTCATAAATCTTCAGACAAGCACAGATAATGAAGATTGTGCCAGTCAAGGTAAAAATTCTTAGGTTGACTCTGTTTGACTTGGTATCTCCCTTGGCTCCTTTTGACTGGTAAAGGATATACAAACAAAACAGCCCGAGGGTGAAAGGGGCGTGAGTGGGTTTTTCAGTTTTTTGGTTGTTTTGCAGGGATTTTTGGGGGGCAGTTGGGTGTGGTGGTGGTGGTGGTTGGTTTGGGGTTTTTTTTTGTTTTTAATTCTATCCCAGGAAAAAAAACAAACCAAAAAACAAAAAAACCCTTTTCCTATCATCAGTATAGAGATTGTATAGATACTCAAATTTTTCTTGGCCAAAAAAACCGAGAAAGGCTGGGTTGGTGTATTTGTATGTTTGTTTAAATTGTACTTCTGGAAAAAAAAAGGCAATCTTGGCAGATGAAGTTTACTACTGAGGACTTGCAGCTTCTTCAATAATAAAATGTGAAGTTTTATCTTGACCAGAAATTCAATATAAAGTGAGGATTGTCATCAATTAAAAAAGCACAACTGTGTTCTTATGCCTATGTCATGATTTAAACAACAAGTGCTTAGGTAATGCCAGTTGCACAATAAAATTCACAGCCAGTGTGTAATGGGCTAAACTGGAGCATCTGGCCTAGAATACAGACAACACCACATAGTTTGCATAGTGAAGTATATAAAAATACTTTTTATAGTAATACGGTTGTGGCATCTAATCCTGTGCTCCTGTTCTGTTAAATCTTTTGTAACATTCCTCCTAATGTACAATGTCTGACTGCATTTATTTCTTGCCTAATTTTGAGATTAGTAACATTTTGAGGGGGTTGTACTTTTAAAACAGTGTTTACCTTCACAAGTGACTACTTGTTTCTTATTTGTATCTTCAAATTAGTGTTTCACGGCTTACAATGCAGTGCTCGCATTAATATACTTCTTGCTGTGGATTAAACCTCAGTTAGGGAGTGAATGACTGATGGAAATAGTTTTATTCCCCCTCGTTCTTTGAGTTGTGAATGGAATAAAATGCTAAGTTGTGAGATCAGTATTCATTTGAATAACACCTAATTCCAATTGTGTGTGGCTTCGTTGCAGGTGAGATTGAAATGGGAAGATATCCAGCTGTGACCAGATATGTATTTTCCAGAGTATAGATTGCACAGAAATTTGTGAATGAAGAGGACCCATCTGCATCTCCTTAAATTATTCAGTTCTCTGCTTTATTTCCCCACGCTGAGGATTTAATTGTTGAGTTGTACATTACTGTATTTTAACTTGTTGCTTAGTTTCTTACACATTTATTTTCAGTACCTGGCTGAAAGTGTTACCTTTTCCATATTTTAGCACAATGTGCTGCAAACAAACAGTTGCCATAGTGCAAATGAGGTTTCATGTGTACAGAGTTCCACTTTAGGTTGTCGAAAATACTGCCTGAGTTTAGTAATTCTTTCGACCTGAAATGCATTCTTTTAGATGTTTGAAAACCACAAATAAACAGTTATTGAACCTTTTTGGATTTACCTCATTTAAACTCAGTTTTTATTTATTACTTGGCCTGTTTTTAATATCAGTGACTAAAAAAAAGTCAAGTGGGAGCACTGTTTTCATGCGATGCTTAGGGATTATTTGTATATTGTGTACAACGTTGACTTGTTTAAAGAAACAAAGAATGAACCCTGTCCCTTCCATCCCAACCTAAACCTGTGCTCAGTTGTCCCTTGCCACACCTTTTGTTTGTCATGTTGTTTTTAGATTGATTGGAAATGCTCTCTTCAAAACTGAAATAAATTAAGTTTCAATTACAGCTACAGGAGCTTTGTATTGCTGAACTTTAGTCTGAGAAGTTTCACAATGACATTTTTAAAAAAAAAAAAAAAAATTTTTTTATCTGCTGAATTCTACCAGTGTAACCTTTTTTCTAAATAAACAATAGTTTTCTCAATGGGTCGTAAATCGTTCTCTGTGTGGTCACTTCATTGCTTTATGTATTGTTATGAAAATACAATATTGGAATTTTGGGAGGGTGTTTCCTGTCTCCGCTTACATACCCACTTGCCCATCAGAGGGAAGGGTTAGTTGTGCGGTGCCTGCTGTGAGGTGACAGACGTGTTACATGTCCCCAGTACTTTCGAGAAGCTCAGGGTTTTGTAAATTAGGCAAATCTACATCTTCAGGCATTTGTCCCTCATCCAAAGCTCATTAAAATCTCTGGCACGTTTTTCCCCCCATTTCCTAATTTAGTCAAATTAGATTGACCTAGAGTGTCTTAAAAATGTCTTGGTTTAGTTTAACCAGTTCAGTTTAATGCCTGACAGAAAAGGGGCTCTGCCTGGACACCGCCATCTCAGATGTTCACCTGGGTAAGGAATCTTCAGGTCTGGAAGTCTGTAGGTCACATTCATGACTAATTTTTCCCCTCCGTCCCTGGGTGTGAATTCAGTAAAAAATTATCACTAGTTTGTTGAAACTAGAAAACATGGGTTATGAAAGAACATCTGTTTATTCATTGGAGGAGGGGAGATTCCAATGTCTTGTCTAGAGGCTTGGTTCACTATTTAGTGTTCAAAAAAGTATAATTGGAAGCTGGATTTTTTTGGCCTGGGTACAGCAGTTCAAATACCCACTGAATTCACTAAAAAGCAGGAGCTGTTGTCACAGCTAGGTTCTCGTTAAGTTTTGGAGATGGTGCATCTCTTGGGCTCTTTCTCTACAGCCAGTTCTCGCTCTGGGGACTGCAGGACTGATAGAAACTTCCAGTGCGTTTCCTCCTTCAGTTGCTGGGAGTCGTGTGAGACAGGGCTTTCTGTAACCCCAGCTACGTCCTCCTTTGGCTCTGCAACCAACAGGTCCGACAGAAGAAGTGGTGACGGGAAGGGGGAGAGACAATGTCCCCTTTTGGTGCCATTTGCACATCAAATCAGTTGAATTGTAATATCAGACTGCACCAAGTGGCTCCTCTCCAGCCTTCGTGTTTGCTGTACCTTCTGTGCCTTTTAAATTCAAATTCTGCTCCTCGTCCATTTGGTAAGGATCTGCTTTCTTTTCAAAATCAATGCAGTAACACTGGGGTGTGGAGGGGAGGATCTGGTGCCAGTGGGAGGCGTTTCACTATGTTAAGACTGAAATATTAGCAGAACTGTTCACAAAATACGTGGCAAACAATGGGGAATACGTTATGTGGACAACGTAAAGACCTTTTAAATAACTGCAATGGAGCATTTTTTTTTTCTCTTTCGAGAATTTTTTTCTTTTTTTAAAAAAATGTTGAACATGCCCTCATCTGTGCCTGACAGGATGAGCCTGGGTGTTTGCAGAGGTGATGTGTGTGTTTGCACTGGAGCGGGTGCAGAGGAGGGCAACGAAGCTGGTGAAGGGCCTGGAAAACAAATCATGTGAAGAACGGTTGAAGGAGCTGGGACTGTTTAGTTTGAGGAAGAGGAGGCTGAGGGGAGACCTCATCACTCTCTACAACTACTTGAAAGGACATTGTAGAGAGGTTGTTGCTGGTCTCTTCGCACAGGTAACTAATGACAGAACGAGAGGGAATGGCTTCAAGCTCCGACAGGGCAGGTTTAGACTGAATATTAGGAAAGAATTTTTCACAGAAAGAGTGGTCGGGCATTGGAATAGGCTGCCCGGGGAGGTGGTTGAGTCACCATCCCTGGATGTGTTTAAGAGCTGTTTAGATGTGGCGTTGGGGGATATGGTGTAGGGGAGAACTTTGTAGTGTAGGGTAGATGGTTGGACTCGATGATCCCAAGGGTCTCTTCCAACCTGGATGATTCTATGATTCTATGTGATGGGGGTCTGAGCGTGATACTGTTGAGACTGAAGCAGATGATGGGACTGAGCGGAGATGGAGCACGCGCTTGCTTAAAATGACTGCCTTGTAAAGAGTTGTAACTTGACAGATTTTTAATTGCAGATGATGATCTTGGCCTACAGGTACTTTCCACAAAGCAAATTAATTTTATTCCCAGGAGTGTTTAGAAATAGATTTTTTGCATGGATTCAACATTTACAAGAGCAAACCTATAGCTAATAGAACATTTGCCAACTATAACGATAAAAAACTAATCTTTTTGTATCAAGTATTAAAACAATTAAACACAGAGTCTTGCTTGTCTTTTAAATACTGTGGGGGTTTTGTTTGGTTGTTGTTTTTTTGTTTTTTAAATATAATCCAGAGAAAGGGAACTTACCAAAAGCTGAGCATCCCTGGTGTGGGATCAGTTTGTGTCTTCAGTAATCTAGGATTTGGGACAAAGAAGTGTCATTTTGGTGGCTGTATTTGAAAGTACTGAATATTAAGGAACTGTGGTGGTTATAAATTCAGTCAGTAAAACTGTTCTGATTATCTTTGTCCTTACTAATTAGAGGCTATTTCTGAATGAATAGGAGAAGATTACAAACCTTTGACCCACAGTGCAAGAAAGACACGGATAAGCTGGGATGGGAATCAGGTAAGAGTTACCCAGCTAATTAGAGGTGAGGAAGAATTTCTGAAAAGGAGAGTAACCAAGCTAAACACTCAGGTGCTTTTAATCAACTCGTTAGGGCAGTCTAAAATACTTCCATCAAAGTCAGTCTAGTCCTTGGGATTTACTGGAGTGTGAATGAGATGAGGCTTCGGCTGGTTGATGGTGCACGTGGCAGCCAGCTGGCCTCCCCCGGCACACTGAGATGGGGGTAGGCTGGGCACAGAAAATGTCACCAGGGGGTCTCTGAGTGTAGTGTAATCTCCGAAGAAAGTGGGAGACAATCTGTCAGCTCAGACGCTTAAAGGTGAGTTGAAACAATTGTTTAAAATTCAGCTTTGAGGAACCATGCACCTGCCCTGGAGGGTTCATCCAAGCAGTGGTGGGAGAGGAGAAGGCATCCGGGGAATACTTATGCTGACCCTGTTGCTGGTGCGACAAGTGCAAGAGGTACACCAGCAGAGAACTGCACCAGTCCAAAGGACGCTGCTCAACTTTGTGAAAGCACATGCTGTAGCTGGAGTAACTCAGCTGTGCTCTGCAATGTCCTGATTTCCTGAGACGCGCCACAGCGCCAGTCTCTCACTAAGTTCATGCCCGTGGAAGGGTTTTCTCTGCCAAGAAAACTTTCCAAAACAAAGCTGTGGGGGTCTCCGCAGGGACTCGGCCACGTGGTTGGAGATATCAGTGAGGATTTAGGGGTGACTGGAGGTGGGAGTTGTATGTACAGTACAGCCCATGGTGGGGGGGGAAAGGCTGGAGACCTTGAGTGGAAATAGGGGGTTCGGTGTGTCCCAGAGGGCTGGGGAAAGAGGACTTGTGTTCCCAGAGCTGGCCAGGTTGCATGGCTGTGGGCGCCACTGGTACGCTCATCAACCCCATCGACTAAACTTGGGAGGGGTGTGGGGAAGAACAGGCAGGGCCGGGCCAGGGGGGTGGCAGGACAGCCCTGGCAGCGCACCCTGCCATGGTCCCAGCCCGCGGGCCTGGGGAAAACCTGGTACAAAGCACCCATTAATTAGGCCCTGTTTCTGGTGCAGCCTTGTCTGATGTGATATTCTAATCGCTTGTGTAATCTGCAGCATCTGTGATCGGTCACAGCTTCAGCTATTTTATAATAAGCTATTTTGCCTGAATATGGCAAACTTCCCTTGTTTAAAGGGCAGGGGAATATTAAATAAATACCATTTATATTTATTTGCCTCAGATCAAACTGTGGCTCTTACATTAATTTTGTAGGTTTTTGGTAATTAGCCTGCTCAGCCCATATTTGGAATTCAAATTCAATATTTGTTGAAAAGCTTGGAATGATATTAAAATCTGCTCCCCCAGCGCACAGCAAACACCTCTCCCTCTCGGAAAATGCCAGCCCCGCTCCAAAGGCTGTCAGGGCAGGACGGCGGGGGAAGCGCCAGCAAGAGGGAGATGGGTGTAAACGGGCAGAAAACCAGGGTGCTATTGAGCTAGAAGGGGGTGGGGGGGAACCGGCTGGAACCCCCCTTTCCTGTGAGGTCCTGCGGGGCTCAGCCCGGGAGAGGACGTGAGCCGAGTGAGCTGGGGGGGGCACCGGGGCTGGCTGGGGGGAGCTCTGGGCTGCTGGCGGGAGGCGGGCAGGGCCCCCGGGGCCGCAGCCCGCTGGCGGCGGGGAGGGGGCGGCGGCGGCGGCTCCCACCCGCACCGGCCGCTGCATGTCAGTGTTGCTCCGAGCACCGAGCGCGTCCCGCCGGGCTCCGCCGTGGCTGACGCCGGGGAAACGGACCTACGGCTGGAGCTGGCCGCTCCCGGATTCCCCCACCCCCGCCCCAGCCTCGGCCTTGTCCCCTTCCCTCGCTGTGCCCCGCTCTGTCGCTGCAGCGGGACCAAACCCTTATGTCCCCCCCCGCCCCGGTGACCCCAAACCCGCCAGGCAGCAGCTCGCTGGCAGGGCCCAGGCACCGCTCCTGCTCTCCCGCACAGGCTGCGGCTCCGCTTTTCTATTCCTTTAATCAATTTCTTGTGTTATATCATACATTTCCCTAGTCATTACAGCGTATCAAGCATCTGCCATGCGCTCATTAATTGGTCAATTACTTTATTTATATGCTAAACATTATCTAAAGCACCAGTCATTACCAGCATCATGGCTGTAGTTTGTGTTGTGTATTTTTTTTTACAGGATTTATGTGCCTTTCTCCTTGCCACCGAGGCAGGGGTGCTTGCACAGACCCCGTTAACCCTTTGTGGACCAGTCACCAGCTCAGCCCTGTGGTGTCTGTGCAGGTCCCTGCTCTCAGAGGGTGGCTCCGTAACCACCCCCCATGTGTCCCAGCCCTTCCTGAGAGCCTTTGGCTTTGACTTGTTTTCGCTGCTTCCTTCACACTGCCTAAAACTAGAATAAGGTAAGAAAGACCTGAAACTGCAACAAAACAGACTATGGGAGAATCCCTTGTAATTGTCTGCCGGGGCAGGCCAGGTGCCACCGCTCATCCTGGTTTCTATCCTCGTCCGCTGCTACAAATTGGCTCCAAGTTCACCTTTAGGTGTCAGTTCTGCCTGCTTGCTTGGAGATGTCAACAGCCTTGTCACCAGCTGGAAATGAAGCGCTGCTGGAAAGCCTCTGCTCTTCCTCGGCCCTGCTCTCCCCTACCCCGTGCTCCGTGGCTTCCCATGGTGCTGCTCTTGCTCCTCTGATTACAAATTGCTGTAGAGCACGCTCTTGTCCTCTTGCTCTTCTGTAAGATGCCCTGTCATCTTAAAATGCCATAGCCATCATAAATAATTTCTAACACTTCAATGTTAGAAACTGCAATAAATAAATACCTGGTGTGTGCACAAAGGTTTCATTATCCTGCCCTTCCTGTCAGCCCTCGGAGGCACTGCCACCTGGCGCATCAGTCTGCCTGTGCCACCAAGTCCAGGAAAACAGGCAGTGCGGGTGCTTCCAGTGAGCTCGATCAACTACACTGGGCAGCAGACAGGAGTAAAAGGCCTGGTCACTGGGAAGGAGCAGAGGTTTTGATGTTATGCTGGCTGTAATGTGTGTATGGCAGCTCCTTTGCTCACATGCCTCTCTGGCTACCGGTATGGTGTCTGGCTGCTCCATGCCTTGTGGGGCGGCTGCTGCTGGTGTCCATGCCAAGGTGAAGCTGGAAATCCCTTCTGTTGATGCTGTTGCAACGATGCTGCTGCGTTACAAACCAGTCTCAGTAACTGGTCTATTGCTGATTGATGAAATACAGACAAGAAAGCCAGAGCAGGACTAGGTGTTGGGGGGATTTTAGCAAACCTGCCTCCCCATAGGGTACCGCACGGGAGCGGGTCCTGCTGTGCTGGGTCCAGCCTGGGGCTTCTGGACTGGCTGAGATGCAGCAGCGGCTGCCCCGATCCCACCGGTGTTAGCCCATGGCTAATGCCAGCCTGGGCCTTCCCTGTAGCCCTGGTGCCGTGGGGGCACTGAGCCCGGCTCAGTGGCATGCCGGGGTGCGGGTGCTGCTGCTGCTGTGGGCACTGTCCTCCCTGATACCAATTTTAGATGTATTATGTTCTGAGTTAATATTACTTTGAAATTTATAATATCCATGAAAATATTATCTCTGTACTTAAATCCTTTAGTTTAATTGAATAGAGCTATCATTATCTGGAGCTTGTTTATGTATTGCTGCCTGTAAAATAGAGTCAATTTTCCAGACTGAGATGATGAATATGAGCACCACAGAAATTTTGTAATTTAATTTTAATAACCATGACTTATTATTATTTTAATAACCATAAATAATTTTTTTTAAAATAATGTTGCAGTGCTTTGCATGAAGCCTTGGAAGGAAAACTATGCCATAATAATACAGTGGGGGTTGTGTTACAACATTATTTATTTCATTTTGTTGTGAGATGCGCTCTTTGCTGTGAGGAGGAGCTGCTATGAGTTTGGGTATTTTAGGTGTGAACGTGACCACTGTTGAGGTGTTCTTGCTCCCACTGATGGCTCTGGAAATTAGATGAATTACTGTGAATTTTTCCTTGTATTATCTTCCACCAAAAGTCTAGAGGTAAAACCACTTTGGGGCGTTAGAGCACTGTGTCCCAGGGCTGTTGCCGTAGCCCTGCTGGCTTTGCTGCAGCGTCTGTTGCAAAGTCCAGGTTTTGGCCCAACATGCCAGCAGCCCAGTGAGGCTCTGGGGCCCCACCGGCCCCAGCCTGGCCCAGGATGGCAGGACCTGCTCCTGCGCCTCGTCCTTGTGGCCATGGCCCTACATGGGGCTCACAGGGGACAGCTGTGCCACTTCGCCCCAGCCCTACTTCTCCCTGTGGAGACCAATGACGAGTGGTGTTCCTCAGGGGTCAGTACTGGGACCAGTGATGTTTGACATCTTTGTCTGCAACACGCACGGTGAGACTGAGTGCATCCTCAGCCAGTTTGCCAGTGATGCTGAGCTGTGTGATGTGGTTGACCGGCTGGAGGGAAGGGATGCCATCCAGAGAGACCTCGACAGGCCTGAGAGGTGGGTGTGTGTGAGCCTCATGAAGGTCAACAAGGCCAAGTGCAAGGTCCTGCATGTGGGTCAGGACATTCCCAAGCACAAACACAGGCTGAGCCCCGAATGGATTGAGAGCAGCCCTGAGAAGGACTTGGGGGCGCTGGTTGCTGAGAAGCTCAACATAAGCTGGCAATGTGCGCTTGCAGCCCAGAAAGCCAACGACTGCATTTAAAGAAGACAGGCTGAGAGAGTTGGGGTTGTTCAGCCTGGAGAAGAGAAGGCTCCAGGGAGACCTTATCGCCCCTTCCAATACCTAAAGGGGGCTACAGGAGAGATGGGGAGGGACCCTTTTTAAGGGAGTGTAGCTGGATGCTGGGCTTAGCAGGTGAATGAAGCCCTGCTCGCAGTGGCACATTTTGTCAGGTACATGGGGAAGGGACCATCACTCACCCCTGGGGCCAGTGCAGGGCTGTGTGTGGCCATCTGGCAGTGAGGAGCAGGTCAAGACTGCTCTCTAGAAAAACGCAACGCGCCTGTGTTGGCCTGGGTGTTGAGCGTGAAATGAAGGCTAAAGGACAGAACAATATTTCTTTCCATGCCTCCCTGCATTCATTGTGCTGGTGCTTTACATATAAATAGGCTCATTTCAGCATAGGCTTCCCCAAGGCCAAGGTGAGGGAGGTGTGTGTCCCTGTCCCCCCCCCCCCAAACACCACTCCTCTCTCCCCCAGAACAACCCGAAACCTTTAGCTTTGTAGGACAGTTTAGGGTCAAATAATTGCTGTTTATTGCTTTGACTTAGCCCTTGCTTATTCCTGATCTTATGTTGCTGAGGACTCAGCTGAAGACATGCAGGCTCAGCCCCTGTGTCCCACCACTGCGCTCACCTACAATGGGCACCAGCGGCTGGTGGCAGCTCTGCAGGGTGTGGGGCCAGGGTCACCAGCCCTGGGGCTGGGACCCACTGCTGGGCTCTGGGTGCTGACCAACGGTACCAATGCGATTCCCACGCATGTTTTTGCCCACAGCCAGAGGCATCACACAGGGTCACTCCACACAGCTTGTCTGCTTGGGTTTCAGGCTGTGCTTTGGCCAGCAGGTACCCAACTGGTTGCTCAGGTCCCATACCCACTTGCTCTGCAGCAGTCCTACCTGCCTAGGACCTTCACTATTGGATTTTTCTTTTTCAGGAGATGATCTTTACAAACCCAACCAGCCGAGTGAAGTCTTGTGCTGCTCCAGCTCAGCCCTCAGCAGATGGGGGGCTTTGCAGGGGACTGTCACCCATAGTGGCGCCAGGAAGGAGCCCAGGGGGAGATGGTTTCTGATGGGGACCACCAGGCTGTTGAGCCAGGGGTACTCCAGGAGGGGCTGCCCCTGCGGGGGTGTGATTTGGGTGCACACTGGCTGTTTAATACCAGGATTACTTCTTGTGGGTCATAGTTTGTGGTGACTTGGAGAAACCAAACTGTGCCTGAGGTGAGCTCAAGCCCAAAATTAGAGTTGGGATTAGCTGCAATGTTGGGTGAAAGTCTTCTTTTAAAAGTGTTGCTGAAAATGTGGGAACTGCAGGAAAAGACATCTGTACAGTCAGTATTTGAGGAATGAATCTACCCATGCTGCTGCCCACCTCAGGGGCAGGGCATGGCATCTCCTGCCCTGGCTCAGCCCTGGGGTCTCTCCCCTGCCCCTTCCCCCCTCCCTGCAGGATGCCCTTCAGACCCAGCCAAAATCAACCAGCTTCACTGGTTGCGTATTTCAACCAGAAATATGCATTTCCCAGCAAAATGTGGACAAAGCATTGGTGACACCACTGGGGCCCCAAACTAAATACCTGTGGGGCACCCCAAATAGAGAGAGACAGGCTGGCAGGGCCAAAGGGACATCAGTAGGCAGCGACTGTCTCTCCTCCACTGAAAAGATCAGCGGGCTCTTTATTTTTTTTTTCTTTACAGTTTTATTTACAAAATGTATTAAAACTCTTTGTACAACACCTCATTAAAATGAGGCTCAGTAATTGATGCCCACACATGCAGTTTATGCTTTTACAGCCATTAGTTTGCTTGGCAATTTTTCTGCTCACTGAAGTGCAGTTTCAACGACCAAAAATAGGAACTTAAATTACCAAAAAAACAATAAAAAGGAGAAAAAAAAAAAAAGAAAGAAAAGAAAAAGGAAAGAACCCCAGAATCTCCCAAAGCAAAACAAATGAAAAAAATATACTGAAACAAATCATCGTGAGACTACTGCCAAACTTCCGATAGCTTGAAGTTGGTAGCCGGAACTGGTAAGCACTCAACACGTTTTGTTTTAGCTTTACATGCAAGTTTAAAAAATATCGAACCATTTACCAAACTCCCTTCACTGGTGTGAAGCCTCCACTCTTAAAAATTGATTTGATAAACATACATATTTTATACAGCTTTTAAGAAAAATGTTTGTTTTTAAATACAACTCATAACCGCACAGCTTTAGCTCGCCCTTGCTGGGGACGTGGTCGCGTTCAGAAGTTGAAAAAAAATCACAGTTTCATGAAAAGAAAATGAAAACAAAACAACAATTTTTGTCAATATC
Organism: Numenius arquata; assembly: GCF_964106895.1. Classification (NCBI taxonomy): domain Eukaryota; kingdom Metazoa; phylum Chordata; class Aves; order Charadriiformes; family Scolopacidae; genus Numenius; species Numenius arquata. The sequence continues at coordinate 10,905,421 of NC_133580.1, read as the reverse complement.
TTGTTAAAAACTTGAACAATAAATTATTTTCCTATGAGCTTTTAAAATGATTTTATATTACATTTTGTTGGAAATACTTATTTTTAACGAGACTTTCCCCATATAATTTTTTCTTTTTTTTTTTTTTTTTAAATCCTATTAAAAGTTCAAATCTATCATCAGCAAACTAAATGCCTAAGGGTCAGACTGGTTTAAATGAGTTTCTTTTTCATTGTATGTTACTGATGAAATAAAACTCTATAGTAAACTACAGAAAATACATATTGTCGATTAGAGGTAATTAGTATGCAGATATTCCATTGAATATTTCCCATGTGATTGACAATATGTTTAAAAGTTTTTTTTTTTTGTCTTTTGCTTTTTTTTTTTTTTTTTAAAGATGAAGTTAAGTAGTTTCCAGGCAGAGGTTCAAGGCTGAAAGGCTGCTGCTGTCTAAGCCATTGGATGTGAGTAATAGTGAGCCCCTACCTGTAGCAGTGTTGGCTGGAGCGTGGCGTCCTCTTTATAGAGAGGGCAAGGACAGGAGCATCCTCTCACCAGTAGCCATGAAACAAGAGTTGGCAGGAGCTGATATAATATAACAGTACTAGCAGGAGTCATGTTAGATCGCTTAATATTACTCTGGAACTGCAGCTCTAATTTGAGTTACTATCCTCTTTCCTTACTTCTGTTTTAAAATGACCATTATCGAGAAGCATTAGCTGAGCACAGTGCTAGTTGTGAGAGAACTGGGGTGAAGCAGAAGCTGGCCTGGGAAAAACTAACCTGCGCTTCTCTTGCTTCATTGCTTGATATTAAACTGTGAATTAAAATGCAAATGCACAGCAAGAAAAGAGATATATGGTCTGAACCTAAACAGCAAGTAGCTTTCCTTTTTTTTTCTTTTTTTTTTTTTTTTTTTAAAGCCACCCAACATCATTTTAATAAAGCACCTGAAGGTATGCCTGATGATAGGAAAAAAAAAAAAAAAGGGAATGCAGTATTTTCTGCCTGCACTTTAGCTACCTTGTCAAGAAATTAATTTACTGATCTGGAAGCAAGACATGCAGTTCCACAAATTACCTCCTTTTGGATTTACAGATTCAGTCATTGACCTTAACTGGTTTTAATGCACAGATTCTTTTCTTCAGGTGTTACACCTTTTACTGCTATACAGAATTGCTCAAATTAGCTGGAGAGTTTAAAGTGGCTCAGAAAAAAAAAATAAATCACACCACCGGTAAGTAAATACTGAAACATCTTGACATCAGCTCATACAAGCAGTGACAGGCCAGTCTGTGTTCGCACGCAGCAGATTTCTGAGGCTTTGTGTCAGGAGGAGTTTCATAATTTGATACACTTGGGGTGGCTGATGAAACCGGCTGCGGTTTGCTTTCAGGACACAAGTTCATTTACTGTGCAGTGGTATCAAAGAATGGCTTTTGTTGCACTGATTTTTTTACAAGATTTTTTTTTCACATACTAGTATCTTGTTTCCAGTCTTTTCCTTTTCTTTTTCTCTTTTCTCTCTCTTCTCTTTTTTCCTCTTTCTTTTCTTTCCTTCTTTTCTCTTTCTTTTCTTTTCTTTTCTTTTCTTTTCTTTTCTTTTCTTTTCTTTTCTTTTTTCTTTTCTTTTTTCTTTTCTTTTCTTTTCTTTTCTTTTCTTTTCTTTTCTTTTCTTTTCTTTTCTTTTCTTTTCTTTTCTTTTCTTTTTTCTTTTCTTTTCTTTTTTTCTTTTCTTTTCTTTTTTTCTTTTCTTCTTTTCTTCCTTTTTTTTTTTTCTTCTTTTCTTGTCTTCTTTTGTTTTACTTTTACTTTTTCTTCTTTCAAGCAAAGCAAGAATATTTCGGTGATGGTTTGCATTGTTGTGAGTCTCAGAGTCTTCCATAAGGCACTGAAGGAAAAAATATCAGTTTTTCCTATTAAAAGTACATTGCACCATCATCAATGCGTGTCATGCCTGACACCTTGGAGAGAGTACGACTGGCTCAGGTGGTCCGAATCTGTGAAGTAGCCACATTCTCTGCTGCTTCTCCTCTTGCGTGCTGTCAGGGTGAGGATCTATAATAAAACCAGAAAGATTTCATCACTGCTCGGCAGCAAGGGGCAGAGAAGCTCAGCCTGAGGAGAGCCACGCTCTGTGGGTAATGGGCTAACCAGGCTTTTCCAGGGTTGTTTTTTAGCAATTCAACTCTGCTTTTCATGCTTTAGAAAACATGATTTCTAGCGTAGACTGCTTTGTTATATTGTATATCTTTTCAAGACATCCTAAAAGCACTTACCTGAACTGATATTAGCTTAAAAAATAAAGGGGAAGAGGTCGCTAGCAAAAGAGATGCAAATTCCGATTACAGTAATTTTTAAAGCAATTAACAAAATACTTTTATACGTACTGAACTAGCACAATGCTGGAGAGAGGAGTTACTCACTTCAGGCTGAAGCCAGCTATCACTGTTTGCAATACAGGATGGTACCTTACTTCTGTTCAGGAAAGAAATTTAAATCACACATACTCTGTCACTAGACGATGTTTCAAGCCCCTTTGCAGCACTCTGCTGATGCATACAAAGAAATACCACACACAGCTTAAAAAAGAAAGAAAGAAAGAAAGAGAAAGAAAGAAAGAAAGAAAGAAAGAAAGAAAGAAAGAAAGAAAGAAAGAAAGAAAGGAAGAAAGAAAGAAAGAAAAAGAAAGAAAGAAAACCAGAGGGTTTTAGTTCCTGGCCAGTAGCCGTACCCCTAGATTTTCACACTTTCTGTGCCGTACACGTTGTAGCCTTCTCTGTACGTAGCGTAATTCTGGGTGTTGGTGGCAGGAGCAGGTTTGAAGTTCTGCGTGTTCTTGGTGAGTTTCATTCGCTTGGACTCGGCCCGAGACTTGTAGCAGAACTCGATCAGGGCCACCATCATGGCCAGCCCCAGGCCTCCCACAAGGATATAGAAAACCCCGGCAACATTGCTCAGGCTCAGAGCGCTCGTCTTGTCCTAAGAGAAACGAGCCACGCCGTTAGTTTTGCTGTGAGGAGCAGACAGACAGACAGACAACAGGCTACTTTGCACTTAGTCCTAGCTGGGATGACTACGCTCATGGCGTTTAGTGTCCCGCTTGTGGGTCACTGCTGTCCCCCCGTCCCCGGCAGCCCGAGGCTGCACAGCAGTGACTGCTCTGTCTCCCACCCTTTGGTGGGTGAAACCCTGGCTGACTCCCAAGGCGATGAGCTTTAATTTGGCCACTGATTTCCCCTGGCCCAGCATCTCCGGTGGCAAAGGCACCTCAGGAAAGCTCTGTCGGGGAGAGCAGTGGCTGTGTAAAACAGCGGGTTTTACAGGCGGCCATTGTAAAACTAGAAAAAGAAAAACCCAAACCACTGCACACTTGGTTTTGGTGAATGTAGACAAAATTATTGAGATGCTGCTAAACTTATCTACCCTTTTTTCAACACTTGGGAAAAAAAACCACATCCTAGGAAGACGGTCAGTTACTTTAAGGTCAAGCAGCAGAGCCCTAAACTAAACTAGCACCTTTGGTGACTGAGGGAGAGGGAGTTACCGAATAAAACCAGTCATTGTAACACAAAAAAATGCTGGCCAGGGTTTATCTGCCTTCAATACATGTCAGATGGGGGAGAAGGCTTGCATTTTTTAAAAACAGGATTCTGTAATCAGATCAAATGGAGCTGCAACCCTTTTGCTGCTGCATGGGCTGTGTGCGGGCATCGCTGCTGGCAGCCCCATGGGACGGGCAGGGGCTGGACCCGGGGGCTCAGTGTACGAGCATCTCCAGGAACAGCAAAACTTGCTTATAGTCAAAATAAAACATGATCTACCTTGTAAGTGTCTGTGTGTTTCACAGGAAGTTTGAATAGAGGCAGTTGTAGCAGACAGCCTGCCATTTAAACTTAAGATATTACTCATTTACACCTCTTTTCAATTAGTTTCCTTCTGCAGCTGCTGCATATTCAGCTGCCCCGGGATCCCAAGTTTCTCTCAGACAACAGCTACAGGGTTGTGCCCTAAGCAACTTCCAGTCCAGCTGAAATCAATGAGTTTTTTATTATTGGCTTCAATGGAACTTGGAATTGTCCTCTGACACAGAGAGGGTGCTTCCAAATTATAGTTTTCTGTTTGAATGATTATAGAGAGCACTTCCAAAGGCACCAAGGGAGTTGGGCACTCAACTGTGACTGATTTCAGCTGGAGCTGCGTTTCTCCTCCTCTTGGTGCCTTTGAAAATGTCCTTTACTCCAAAAAGCCCAGTACTTCTACAGTGTTTTTCTACTTAATGGCTCTATAAGCATTAAAGAAAAAATAAAATCCTCTGTGTTTTATTTTAAGTGAATGGTGTAAATAAATTTCCTGCAATTTAAGTGTGCAGCTACTGGGCTGATCCACCTGTCACCCCAGGGGTGGGATCTCCACTGGGATCTACAGGGCTCCTGCCTGAGGAGCTGCTGGAGGCTGACTGGCCCCGCAGCACGGCTGGTGTGGCACAGGGCAGTACAGCAGCAAAATGGTGCAGAAAAAAAAAAATTACATACAAAATTTATGGAATGAGTTACCGATAGTATTTCTAGACTTTTTGTTTAAAATCAAACCAATTTCAAACTGAATTGGGAAATAGGGCAGGAAGGGCATTTTTTCTTTATCAAGGGTCTGTCCTGAAATTGTCCACCCTTAGCAAGCATGTGGCTGTTTCCCAAACTGACATATAGACAATCTAAGTCACAATTTTGAAACAGAAATGTGGTTGTGCAACAAAACTAAAAATAAGAAAAGATGCTGGCCTGAATAATAGACATTGACTGTGCTGAAGCTTGCACATTTAAATGAAGATACCAGCTTGGGAGGCTTTGGGGGCTTCTCTTTCCATGTTTTTCTAGCAAAATACTCAAACAGTAAAACATACTTACAACTACAGTCTGTTACTGCATAAAAGAAAAATGCTGTCACGTTCAGAGACTTAAATTATTTTTTCTATTCTTTTCTTTCAACCTTCAAAATGTAAATACCAACTTTTGAAAGTCATTCTTTTTATAAACAAACAGTGGGTCAAAATGTGATTGCTAATCAGTACAAAAAGACCTTCAGCGACTGACCTTACTTCCGGAGTCCTTGGCTCCACATTCACCCTTATCGTACCACCATTTGTTTTTCAGCTTGTCTAAGATGCCTTGTTCACTGAGTTTCAATACTGCAAGGTTTACAGGAGTTCTTCACGTGGGAAATAACATAAATAACATTATATTATGTTATTTTATGTTATTCAATCTTTAAACTACTTTAAAACTATACAAAGCGATAAAGCAGGGTTCCTGGCCACAAAGTATTTACACTGCAGGCAACTGGATCATCCCCTTAAGTTAACGCTAGAGCAACGCTAATTACCAGGTCCTGCCCATATCGCTTTGAGTAATCGGCACTCACTGTTAAATGAAGGTAGCAGAAACAAAGCAAGGCCAATTTCCCAGTTTGGTACAATCGCAGGTGTTCACAGTAGCTTTACAGATTATGGTGGGTTTGATCTAGCAGGACCCCTCGTATTGCACTAACAGACAGCAAGCCCCACAAAGGAGCAACTGCGGCTTCTTCAGTAAAACAGCCCTTGCGGCTCCAGACCCCCGGGCAGCCCCCGCACCCGGGGTGGGGGGTGTGTGTGCGTGTGTGCACATCTGCAAAGCAAAAAAACCCAGGGCGGATGCCATGGAGGGAGATTTTTGCCAGCTGTCACGGCTGTTTCCCTGCCGGCGGGGGCTTCTCCAGCTCCGTGCTCTGCCCTGGAGCTGCTGTGTCCCAAGCTACACCGGTCCAGGCAACTGTGGCAGAAAATAAGCAAATGCAGACCCTTATGAAACAAATTAGTGAACACGGAAGCACCGGCTGAAAGTGCCCAGGGTGGGAAATGTCGGCAGGATGAAGGGAGCTGCTGACTCTGGCGCTGATAAAAGCTCGCAAGCCCGGGCTGACAAAAGCCCTGAGCTCACCCGTCCCTTCCCTGTGGGAAAGCGGCACCTGAGGAGGCATCAGTTGGGGTTTGTCATTCCCATTTCCTCCTTATGTGACATCTCAGGGTTTCTGCTGCCCATTTTCAGGAGACTGGCTCCCTGTGTTAGGGACATCTTCAGTTCCTGCTCCTGCTTGAACAGCTTTGATCCCCACTCCGTGGCCGTGCAGGGCAGCCGGTGGGGAAGAAAGGAATGGGTCCTTATCCTCAATGACGCTGCGCCACTTTGCATGGGGCAACACCAGGCAGATACATGCACGGCTGTCCTGCGACATGCCCCGCCGTGGGTCCCTCCACGCCTGCTGTCAGCAGAGGAGATGCAGGAGCTCAGCTCACGTCTGCCCCGGTGCCAGCCTCACTTCTCCCTCTCACTGCCCCCAGCCTTCTCCCACCCCTGCCCAAAGTGCATGACTCTCTGCAGTGAGGAAGAGACTCAGGAGAAAGAGCAGCACAACCTATACAAGAACACCTTAATTACAAGCTTAATTACATGGCAGCATTTAGGGAAACGGCGACAGGCTGGGAGGGCAGGAGCGGCTGAGCCCTGCCATTCCTGGGGCATGTCGATACTAGAAGAAGCAGCTGGTGAAGAAAAGCTCCGTTCCCTCATCTGCCATGAAACTGCCTTCAAGATGGCTGCGGGTGGCTGATGTTGAGCAATACTGCCCTTGGAGGAGCTGTGTGTCCTTCGGGAGGAGACCAGGCCTGAGATGCCATCCTGGAGGGCAGCAGCCCATGGAGGGGGGACAGGCTGCACCTGGCCGAGCCCAGGCAGGTTGTGGGGCACCACAAGAAAAATGAGCATGTTCAAGAGGTCCTGAGCTGAATGACCCATGGGCTGCACCAACATGACCCAGAGTGGTGTTACCAAGGCCAGCAGGGAGGGCAAAAGCAGGGAAAAGCCACTGAGGTGGGGAGAACCACTGGTCCCTGGTTCCAGTGGCAGCAATACTGGCTCTGCCTGCACCAGCAGAGCTTCCCGGCTGGCCAGGCAGAGGCAGCACCACTCCTCCTCGTCTGCACAGGGCTCGGTTTGACACCAGCCAAGACTTCATTTTTGTAAAATGGTTATTTTTAAGCAGCAGCTGTAATCTAATTAAGTATCAATCAGGGAAGGCTGTATGCACTCAGCCGGACACAGCCGACGGGCAGCAGTGACAAGCCGCACGAGACACGGACGTGTTTGCTGGCTGGGCACTGGCAGCAGGCACGAAGCCCCTCCACCATCGTAAAAAGCCAGCTGTATCGCAGCTACGTTTGCATCCACCTATAGGTAGGGCTATAAAACATCAACGGGATCAAAGCATGCTCCACAGATACTGCAAATGCCCTGGGTTCTGCAGGTAATGCACCTGCCCCGATGGTTTATGCCGATGGGGACCAGCCAGGTCCTGGCCAAGAAACCCCCGTGGACCCTCTTGGGCAGCCGTGGTGTGTCGAGGCCCGTGGTGACACCCGGGCAAATATACTACAAGCAGCTATGCATGACTGCAATGCAAGTCAGTGAAAGCCGAGTGTCCTTACCTACCCATTACAAGCCCCAGCAGAAAGAATGGTGTGGATTATTGCTTAGGGAACAGTGCTCTCATTTTAAATTTCATTTAAAAACTATCCAATTTGGAGAAATTTTATGCAATACATCTCTCCGCTTTGAAAAGCATTGTGCAGCTGAGAATACACAAACAATAGGGAGAAGGTTATAAACACCTTTCCTCCTATCCGCATATTTTATTGTGCAAATTTTCCCCTCCCCCCAGTCCTATTCCAAACACTATTTTTAATTTGCATGCCTTTATAAACCCCATATGGAGTACAGAGAATTTGCATAACATCCAATACATTATAGATTAGCTTTCACAACATTATACAGTATTGGGAAATGAGGAGGCTTAACATGCTAATTAGGGTGCTTTATTTTTTTTTAAAGCCAAGATTGCAGTTAATTGCGCACACGCAACTGCCAAAAAAAAAAAAAAAAGTAGTAAACTAAACTAAAATTATCTTAACTAAACAGATGGGAATTTGCCTAAACTGGGGTTTTCACTATAGTTTGTCATGGCCCTGTTTGTCAGGTGAGGTACTGCAGTACCTCAACCCAGGCAGGAAAGAGGTGATTTGCTCCGTCCGTCTGTCCCAGCGCGAGGAGCAGAGCAGGACGCGTGGACAAGTGATGAGGAGCTGCTGCATCTTCAGGCCACCGACCCTTTGTCACCGTGCTGGGATGCTCCTGTGCTGGGGGCTGTAAGCCGTCCCGACTGTGGGCGGCTGGGATGGGACGGGCAGGTTGTGTGAGGAGGGACTGGGGGGGGCTCCTGGCCCCCCTCAGCTCCGCTGCTTTGCTGGCCGGGGCACTAGGATGACCAGTGCATACCTGAGCGAAAAAGCCCGCTCAACGTGCTAGAAAAGGCACTAGTTTGTGCTTCACAGACGGAGCACGAAATGCAGCTTGTTTGATCAGTCCCAAGGAACAATTTTGTCTGCTTCCAGGTAATTAATCCCGAGACCTCTCAATGCGCGAGCTGCTCCCTGTGCAGCAGGATCCAAGTGACCTGATGGTGGGAGAAGGCGCGACGCCTCTGCTGCCCCGGTCCCGCTCTTCACCCATGGGGATACAACGTGAGCTGCTGCGGGATGGGCTCCTCAGCTCCCCGATTCCCCAGCTAAGTAAATACATTGAAAAGTGCTGGCTGTTGGGACATTTTCTGATTGCCCATCTCTGAGTAGCCGCCTAGACTCGCTCAGTTTAACAGCCAGAGTCAGACATGGCTTTGGCCGAGATCCCAGTGGAGGTGCGGAAGGGCATGTCTGGATTGCGGCATTTTTCTCGCCGAGTGCTCAGCAGTGCACACTGAATGCGAATCCTCCGTGTTGTGCCTCGGCTGGCAACCCAGCCCATCCAAAAAAGGCCCTGGGGTGTTGCCAGCACCCTGCCCACGCCAGCAGGTCAAAGGCCACCAAGCTGCAAAGTGTTCTGTTTGCTATTACGGAGGGAAGCGTGGGGCTCTTCTGGGAGGGAGGGCTGTTGGCTGTAGGAAGAGCATTTTTCAGAGCTTGCCCTGGCACTGCTTGTTTGAGGGGGGATTTTTTTAATTGCCTTAGAGGCAGAGGAGCGGAGAGACTCAATGACTAGCCGTGGGTCCCACAGGAAGGCTGTGTCCCAGCCGCCCACCTGCCTCCCTGGCCAGCTGTGCCACCCCAAAATCGGCTCAGAGGATCACTTGCTCAGTTTCTGGGTCTCTCTCTCAAAAGACTTCCATTTTCTCATCTTTTTCCTGGGATAATTTTGTGCTTTCCAGCTGCTTTTTTAATTAGGTTGCTGTTGTTGGGCTGTACAGGATATCCTATGAGGTCCTCAGCCCTTTCCCGGGTGGCTTCAGCTGTTTTTCCTCTGCCTTTATTTTATGACAGGATTCTTTTTCATCTCCCCCCCCATTGTGGTTTGCAGCCCAGCTCTCTAGTAGTTTGGTTGCTTTTATCAAAGTAAAATGTTCAGAGGTTTGAGAGCTTGTGCTCTCTTGTGCTCTGTATGCTCAAGAAAACGAACAGAGGCAATTAGGATCAGGATGTCAGTGTTTCGGCTGTCATAAGATGGTATTCTTGGGCAGAAACTTGCCGTGTTTTTCTTCCTCACCATAACAGAAGGATTTTTTTGTTTGCTTGCTTGTGCTTTTCATCCAGAAAGCAGGTTTGGCTGATTCAGGCTTAACCACGTAAGGTTGAATCTGTTGGGCAGCTTTACCAAATGCTGCTAAGATTTTTTTTGCTGACATCTACAAATGACGGGGAGACTTGCATCTAGAGAAAAGGTACCAGGAGCCTCATACGGAATAGTATTGCCCCCAGTGGCAAATTAAGCCATTTGCTTTGGTTGATTTATTTAAGAGAGGCACGATGTTAAAAGGATCGGTGCCCACCTATTCTCACAGGCTTCACTTCATCAGTCTGCTGCAAACGTGATTTTACACCTGGGACAGAGGTGGGTTTTATCGGTACTTCAGCAGTTTGGTTTCTCTGCTCCCCTGTTGGAAGACCCCACTCAGGTGCCGGCAGCATTGCCTTCCCCTCTTCAGCCATCAGTTACTGCTACAAAACAAGCTGTGCCAGTCTTTTTCCAAATGCAACGTGGCACCATCTCAAAGGGAACCTCCTCTTCCCTTTGCTGTGTGGCCCTAGGGCCTCCTCCCTGCTGCAGTTCAGCCCCTCTGGGCTCAGGACACCAGCCCCAAAGGTCCTGCTGCACCCCTTGGTGCTGGTGACAGGACGATGCTGATGGAGTGAACAGATTTATGAAAAATGATGTGCACTTACTCATTAAAATCTCACCCTGAACTAGGTCCCCAAAGCTTCAGGTTCAGTTTAAAAATCCTGATGTGTGAGATCATCCCTCAGAAGAAAGAGCCTCTATATGCTCTTCTTAGAGCATCTATTATGTTTCTATTTCATTATTATCTATTTTCCATTAATATGGAAAAGAGGGAACATGATGACACAGAGCTCATCTGCTCTCTCTTCTTACTTCTCTTCGAGACACCCTCACCCTGTCTGAGGGATTTCTTGTCCTGCCTCCTCTTGCCACAGCACCAGTTTCAGGTTAGTTGCAGTAATTTTTATCTCCATTGAGAAAACTGGTGGCATTATAATATTTCTTTCTGGCCAGAACAACTTTGAAGCAGACGAAAAGTAAATTAATCATCAAAGAAATAGTTCTTTACTAGTCCAAAATGTTGAAAGGTATAACTTCTGCCCCTCTCAAATTATAAATCAAACCAGGTTTTAAATTTGATTAACGACCTTTTAGGTTCATTTTCATGATTTCACCTTCACCTATATAAAGTAGATAAAGCGAAAACATAGATTTTTTAATCGAGTGCCATCACTCTATCTTCTACCAGCTTAAGAAAGAGACCTGGCAGGCTGAAGTCCCACATAAAACTGCAAAAGCTGGCCAGGTTGCTCTTCTGGCAAGCTGATTGCAGTTACTGGCCGTTGTGTTTATGTGCCGGTGCTGCAAACAGGATCCTTCCCTGAATGAACTCGGACTGCGCACAAGAGTCTGAGCAGCTTCTTGGAAAAAGTGCTGTTAATTTATGAAAAGAACATCCCGGTCTCCTTGCCAGGAAAGGGCTTTTTTCCCAGAAGGAGCGATGGGATGTACTGATGGCTCTGTAGCCCAGTGTTTGGGCTGGTCCTCACAAGTCGCAGCAGGCGATACAGAGAAGAGCTGGTGACCACTACAGGTGAGATTTAGGAGTAAAAGTCACTTTGGGACTTGAAAATCTCACCCAATAATCCATAGACTTTCGTCAGCTGCGTGTAACCGGTGTTTGAGTGGCATAAAGTCTCAGCAACGCCATAGTTATGTTTATTACTTGCAATCAATAAAGATTTAAGTGGTGATTGGAACAGCTTTGGATAATTCTCATCCCATTCTATGCTCTAATGGATGTAATATAAATGTTATACCCAAAAATGATCATTGCCAAGGAGAGCAGACAGCACACTGTTCCCTCAAACCAGATGAACTGTTGCTCAGAATTAATTTAGAATTTTTAGATGCGATCTTTCAGAAAAGGGAGCTGCAAAGAAAAGGTGTAACAAGTAAAGGCTCTTTGAAGCACTAATTAAAGGGCTTCCTCAGAGTTGTGCAAGATGGAGTGGGCAGTGCATGGGTGGCACTGAATCTCCCAGGCAGTGGGGCTGCCCGAAGGCTGACTTGGCATCTTTTGCCATCTGGGTTTACAAACTGCAGGTGTTCCTCCACCCATCAGCAGCCTGTTTCTGATGTTTTATGGAGCATTTGGTCTATAGGGTACGGCGTGGCATTTTGTCAGTACTGTTGCTTGCAGCATCTTGAGAGTCCAAATGTAGCTTTTTTTGGGATAGAGGGTGAAGAAATCACTCATGAACTTGAAGGAAGACCAGAATAGATCAGTAGTGAGAGCTTCTCTCCAGTCTTGAAAACGTCCTTTCTCCACTTGTGCCTGGGGCTGAGGCTCAGGACAGCAGAGAACAAGCTGCAGAAGAGCTGATCAGCACCTCAGCCCGGGGAGGGATGCCTGACCAGCTCGGGAGGATGCCAATCACCAAGCAAGAGCTCCAACCACCACAGGTCCATGGCTCTTAGGAGCGGTCCCCAGGCAGGAGGGCTTGGTGGCTTCTGGAGTGCTACACAAGCAGGATGTCTGCGTCCCCAGCGGCACTGGGGAGGGATGTGTGCCATCTCACCCAGGAATGGAGAGTTCACTCAGTGATGACGCTAAGAAATTTAAGGCCATTGGCAATGGGGATCCTCCTCACAAGGCAGGTGGATGCTGTCTCCAAACATATGGTAAACACGGCCAACAGGAGCCCCGTCCATTGCAAACAGGTCTGGCTAGAAGGCCAAAGACTCGAGTTCCTGATGTGCCTCATACTGCATCTGCACAATGTGAAATCCTGTGCGGTCACTAACATGCCCTTTTTCATTTTTTCCCCATCAGTACAACACCAGATGCCAAATAACTGTGGCTGGAGAAGCGCAGGGGAAATGCAGGCACACATCACGAGGGATGCGGTATTTACAGCAAAGCTGTTTGTGTTCTAATGTGCGCTGGCACTGCCCGTTTGGGCACATCAGGGGAGGCACAATCACAGCGCCAAAGGCACCCTGGGCTCCGGCTGTGTCACACCGTGGGGGCACAGAACAGCTGTAAATCTGGTCTAATATCTGGCTAGGCCAGGGTTATTGCTGATTTGTGGGATCAGAGCAACGAAAAGCCGCAGGAGGTTTCTGGCAAACCCGGCCCTCTGAAGATTGTAAGATTAATGAAGCGTGATGTCCTCCTTCTGAGCCGCCCTGTGACCCTTGCTGAGCCCTTCAGTCAGCTCCTGCAAGGGGCTCTTACCCTCCCGACCAAATCCCAGTGACGTGAAGGAGGCAAAAGTCCATGGTGGTACCAGGTTTTGGTTAGTACATTATAAAGTTGTTTTTTGACTTGTTTTAATCCCTAATGTTTTTATGTAATCCCTTTAATTTAGGAATCTGACATATTTAGAGCACTCTCACTTCTGCAGCAGGATTTTTTTTGTTTCTTATGACCAAAGCTGTTCTTGCCGGGTAGAGCATCCCTGGGATTGCTGAGCTCAGCACAACCCAACCAACAACACTGTAACATCAAAGAGTTTAGACATCAATTGTCTGGGTTTCTAAAATCCACTTCATAGTGTCAGAGGAAAGGCAAGTGGACTAAGGCGCAAAGAAACAAGCATGCTCTTAATTCAAAATGCTTTCTGAAGTCCTCTAGGGTAAAACTACTGAAAACGCTGCATTAATTGTTCCTGTTGGTATCACTGGCAAATCTCCACTGACTTCAGGGGAAGCAGAGTGTGAAGCTTGTTGCAGACATGTGGAAAGTGTCACCTTTACTGTGCTCTGAGAGGTAACTCTCTGAAGGGGACAGGAAGAACAACCCCGAACGACTGTACCATTGCTTTGCACCAAGATTTCAGCCCCGCATCCAGCACTGCAGAGAAACCCCTTGAGTCACACATCCCTGAGCTGGCCCACGCGGGCACACAGCAGCACAGGGCACTGGCAAATGCAGAAATCAAGCCCAAGCACTCTGCTTAATTTGACAGGATACCATGAAAATCTCACTAACAACCATCTTGGTATCATCAAAATATAAAGATAGAAACAATTCACGAAGAGATACCAAATCCAACATTACTCTCTAGAGGGCATTGCTTGAGGTTAAAGACCCATCTAAATCAAATAAGGCACTTTATTCCCCCAAGCTCTATAAATCCCAGCCTGATCTGTAACTCTTGAATGGACTTTTTGTCAGATCTTGTTACTCAAATAACTTCTGACTAGACACAAAACCTGCGGGTGAATGTACTGTCCGAGTGCTCTGCTCTTTCTGAGATCACATCTAGCTGCCTGTCATAATTTACCAATTTAACAATATCTTTGTGCCACAACTTATCTTTGCTACGTACCCACGCATGAGGGATGGGGAAGATTTTGGATGGAAACTGGCTCATTATTAAAACCCACTATGTTTGTTTGAAGACTAGATTTACCCGGTACTTCAAGCAGGAGTGAACAGAGCCCTGATAATACAGGCATAAAACCATACGGTCACTCACTATTCCTATTTGTTTCCTTCTGTCTCAAAAAATGATCTTCTGTATTTCACACTGACTTTCAACATTCATGGGAAAAGCACCAGGCATTTCTTCTTTAAGGAATGAACGCTTGGTTGCTCTTTGGTACCATTTCAGACCTGCACCGTTTTTTCCCTGCCCTGTATTACCAGCAGTCGCACATCTACAAGATTTAACATTTGAGGGACTGAAATGCTTTATGGGTGGGCAGAGGAAGGGATAAAAGTGAAAGCCATCTAGTTTGAAAAGACAAAGAGCTTTCAAAACCTGAAGATTAAAACTTGTTGCCTCAAGCCCCATATATCCCCCGGCCACCTAAGAAATACAGTGCATGTTGGTGGCTGGGATAGCGCTTGGAGGCATCGGGCACCGCAATAAATCTCCCAGCAGAAGGATGTCGTTTTTCCTCAATGGCAGAGCCAGATGCAGTTCCTGTTGCTCCAGGCGCCGAGGCCCCAGGTGCCGGTGAGCAGCACCCCAGGACTGCAGCTCCCCAGCTGCCAGCACCAGCCGTGGGCTCATCCGTGGCCATCACCCACAGCTGGGCTGGGACCCTCCTTCAGGAGGCCACTGCACATTTTGCCTCGTTTGTGTCTTTTGGTACCAAACGGTGTCGTGGGATGACAAAAATTTTATCTATGACATAGCACAAAAGGTAGTTTTTAAAATTTGTTTAGACTGTGATATCGCCAGCAGCTGTGGGAGATGGAGCCAGGTGGTGGCTTCTCCTGCTGTAGTGACACCATGTGCCAGCCTGTGAGGATTGCTTCTGTTGAAAGGGCATTAGTGACCCTTACACAGGCTTTCAGTTCTGCTCTGACAGCAAATGACTATAAACAAGAGGCTTTGCAGAGGGTGCTCAACACAGGTTTTGCAACGGCCATTTGAACACTGTGCAAATGATCTATCGGGGATGGATTTTTTTTTAGTTATTGCTGAGTATTTAGCAGCTAAAATAGTTCTCCATAACAGAACATTGTTCTAGTCTTCATTACTGTGTTTTTCCATAAATAATGTTCTCTTGGTCAGTTCAAGGTTTCTTGCCTTTTTTTCTTAGAGGAAGGTTGGAGCAACCACTGTATCCTTGTGGAATCTGTGGGTTTTTTCCTTGCAGTAACCAGAGGCAGGCGTTTTAAATTCATGTGTTTTAACTGATACTGTATTTGCCGCAATGTGGAAGACATACACAGATGCACGTTGCTACTGCAACACCTACACACCCTCTGAACACACCTGCACGGAGCCAGATGTGCTACCAGCTGAGACGGCAAGTTCCTCCACTCTTTGCAGAGAGTCTGCAGCCTGTGTTTGGCAGCAGAACCATCTCTAGGAAAGTATATTTATATGTTTCATAAATATAGCTCAAAGAAATTAAACTCTGTACTAACAGGATCATGATTTAATAGAAGTGCCAAGTGCTAATGCAATAATACATGCCTATTGGATTAGGAAATACAAGCCGTAACAAGTCATTGTAGTTCATTTACAGCAGTGCCCAAGACTGGAGGTACAGATGTGGTGAGGGTGTGGGAGGAAGAGCTACTCGAACAGGGAGGCGGAATAAGGGAGGGCAGATGCCTAATGTCACGCTTAAACCTCCAACAACTGAAACAGCAACGTGGATCTTTCCTGTCATTGCCTGGATCCTTTCTAACCTGGATGGATATGAGCAAGAGACTCAACTTACCTTGCATGTGAGCCATCCCCTCACCTTCTCTTTCTCTTGCCTCTAGACACAGCCATTTTTCCCCCCGTCTTCTATGATTTATTTTCCTCTTGGGACGACTTCTTCTGCGACTCCTGCTCTCGGGCTCCTCAGCCGGTTGCAGGCAGGTGCTGCTTAGTCCAAAGGCTACACATTTAAAGAACTGCTACGTCGCTTGCATAAAGCTAGAGGTATCCGACCCATGATTACAGTGCTGGCGAGCGCAGAGCAATCCACCAGAGCAGCACAAGTGCCTGCGTCCACATGAGCTCAATGCTGAAACATTAGAATTACTTTGAAGAAGAAGAAGAAAGGCATTTACTTTTCCCGTTGTATGTTAAGTGACAGCAGTTACCAGTAAAGAGGAAAGAGCCAAGCCCAGACCTGCAGGGAGACGTTCAAAGGAAGAGCCCCGCTCCTGCTGCTGGTAGCCCCACTTCGAGCTGCTGGTTTTCTTTTTTCCTTCTCCAATGCCAAGGAGCTCTGCCTCAGCTTTTCCCTTACTGATGCTTACAATGCAGGATAAATGACTCAGGCAAGCAATTTATGGAAATTTCCTGTTAAGCACCACAGGTATTATCAAAATGAGTGCATGAGTCACAAGTCTTTCTCTTAAGATTTCTTGCAGGACATAGTGTCACTGCACAAGGCCCAGCTCTGCCATAGATAACACCGCACAAGCGCCTTTCCTTGCACGTTCAGGTCCACCTTCATCAAGGCAGCAAAGCTGGTCCCACGATGTTATACAGGCAAAACAAAACAGTTCCCAATTCTTTGAGGCCAGCCCTGACTCCACCAGCTCCTTCCCAGCCTGGGCAACCTGCCTCACCCCAGATTCTCATTCTGAGTCTCCCAGTTACACTCCCAGGAAAATACCCTCAAACAATGTGCACAACAGCACAGATGCTTCTGCAAACCAGAGCGGGCTCTCTGCCCTTCTTGGCAATGCTCTAAGCAAAATGCTCCGATGCACTCCTAGAGCATTAAGACTTCATTATTGGCACAAAACATACACAGTATTATTTCCTAATACGCTATAAAGTAATAGCTGTCAATTAAACAAATATTCTGATGTCTTCCTTTTAAAGTATCATTTTGCTTTGTGACTAATTTGCACAATACAATGATTTCATATTACTTTCCTAGCTCTGAGCATGAATTAGCTCTGAGCTACTATCACTGGCTCTGACCAGCCATTTTATCTTTTTCCAGCTCATAACCCAGGCCTATAGAATGGGTGGCAAGTAAATTCATGCTGATGAACATAATTTCAAACAAATTGCTCAAATAAATTGTGCAGCTATCTTTTTAAGATAGCCATTTCCCAAAATGTTCTCTTTAAAGCACAACACATTTGGCAATGGTGCTCTTTAGATGTCAGGTATCATCTAAAATAATGCATAACAGATTTCTTCTAAAAATATGCCACTTAAAACAAATTATGCTGCAAATGCTAACGGCTGTGCTGAAAATGTATCAAAGCAAAATAGCACAGAGAAATGGGGGAACAAATCCCATCTGCTAATGGCCACACTCACAGCTCGGAAGGGCTTGAGAATGTGATGCTTTACAGAGCACGGCTCTGAGGGCAGAACTCAACTGGCACGCTGGAAAAGTAATCCTACGATTAAAAAAAAAAAACAACTGAAAAATGAAGTAGTATTACATTGCATGTCATTCCAGAGACGTACTCCAAAAGAGATATTGGCTTAAAAGAGATTATATTAAAGAAATTAAGTCAAATAATTAGCATAGAATCTTGGCATGTGAACTTGGCGAGATGCTGCATTCAAAGAATCTCCTTCTATGTTGGTTGTCATTAAATGTTACCATGAAGGTATAAGAATACAAGAAATGTATCAACAGCATAACTATAGAAATTTATCTTAGCAGAAAATTGTTCCTATGCAACTGAATAATTAGTTTCACTTAAGTCACTCAGTCTGCTACCACCGTCTGCATCCCCTTTTGTCTATTTCTTGTTAAATTCCTGTTCAGCCATCACTCAGCTCTGAGATGATAGGATTGTATAATAAACAAAATAATTAGTTTCCAAACTCCTAATACACTGCAACATATTTCCTAAAATATGTTTTTTTTATAACTGCTATTTTGCATCCTCTCACCGTTGAGAACTCATCTTACATGTATAAGAGAATTTGAAGACAGTATAATTTTGCCATGAATCCAATGGATGAAACTAAATTCACGCTCATTTAGGAGAGCTACGCGAACAAATTTTAATGAACATACCAGAACGTCTGCACCAGCCAAGTCAGCCCACACGTATTGACATGCATCACAGACAAATTATGTATGGCTGGAGCCACACGTTCCCCTTCAGACTTCTTAAATAAAGACCACTACCGAAATGGGGTAAGTCCCTGTGTCAGGGCAGTACCAACAGCCAAGATAGTGCTGGGCAGACTGGCACCCTCTGCTCCACACCAGTGCTGGCACATACTGGTAGCACTGAAAATGAGACATATGCCAGCTGAGGCCTTTAGAACAATCTCATTAAAAGAGCACAATCTCTTTAAGTTTTAAATTACAAGCGACTCCAAGAGCACGGGATACTCACAGGACTAACCTTACAGTCTGTGTAAACAAGTAGAATAAAAAAACTTGCAGGAAGTCAGTCAAACACCTTTTCTTTTTGCTGCTGTATGAATCAACATCCCTGTGAAATTTGAAGCCAGTGTTTAATTTTCCAATGGCGACAAAGATACGGTAACAAGAGGTGAACTCACAACTCGGAATCATTCATCTCCAAGCACAGGCGAATCGCATGCCAAACCGCAGGGAGGATGAGCAAGGGAGGGCATTTTCTGGGTGGCTGGGTCCTTTGTGGTCAACGATGGGGACTGGCACAAGCAAACAGGCTGCATACTTACCTCTGGCTTTCAGCGCAAGCTAGAATATCAGATCGCACAGAGGAATTCAGCTTAAGAAACTGTCACCATCAAGTCTGCAACGACTCACAGCTACACACAACTCATTGGCAGTAGGTAGGAAGTGGCTGATTACAAACTCGGGGCAGCGATTTCCCAAGCCTGGGTCTCTACTGATGAAGCTGAGAGGTGGTCTGTCAGCTTAGCCGGTAGAGAGAGCTGCCCCGAGCAAGTAAGGGTCCCCCTGCCACCCTGTGTGACAGGGCGCAAGGTCTGCATCTCCACCTGAGGCACCTTCACCACCCCGTCCTCTCCGATTCTCCCCAGCTACCACCTCCTTTAAGGGAAACGGGAAAAAAGGAACCGCTTTGAAGTGACTCCTCTGAAATGCTCTGTAAGTGAAGCCGTGTTCATATAGACAATTAACCGGAGAGATGGGATGACATGACAAGGGCAACTCAAGCTTCTGGTGGAAAGACAGAGAAGAGGAGAGGTCGGCCAGCGAGACTGTTGGGGCCATAGTGCCTGGAGGGCAGCACCGGTGCTCACCTTCCCCGAGAGGGCAGTGGGGCTCCCGTGGGGCCAGACCACAGCCTGAACTTGGGGCTGGTGGCCACCATGCGGGTGTGTGTTGCTGGGAAGGCATCTGCCTGTCTGCTGAAATGTCCCAGCATTGCAGCCTGCAGCATTCAATGCCTACAGAACCCTACCTCAAAAGAAAAGCCACTTTGTAACAAAAAAGCCCTTTGATTTACAACATCCCTAGAAATAACACCTAACCCCTTCACCACCTCCCCTAGCTTAGTCTTCTGTGGGAAGTCTTCTCTGACCCATGTTCTCCTCCCTGGGGACGTCTGTCGGCTGAGCTGTGCCCCTGAGAGCCGATGTCTGTAGCTCAAAGAAACAGGTAGTCCTTCATCACAGCATGTTATGACAAACTGTGGAAAGACAGCACTTTGTGATTTACAGACTAAAACAGCAAAACACGCATCCTTGTGTTTGCTCCCCTTCCCTTTTCACTGGACACCTACCCATGGTACCACAGCAGACCTGACTCCACTCCCTCAGCAGTCACTGACCAGGGCCAAGGGCTTGCTAAAGTATGGTACCACACTTTGTAAAAGGCCTTTCAGCACAAGCAAAACCAAAAGGATGGCCCTGCCCTAATTATAACCATTTTAAAAGTCCTTCTTAGTTTCCTCAGGGCTGTGAGCATTAGTTGGCTGAGTTTAATTCAATGAACTCGAAGCAATGAAGTTCATTGAAGCTGGTTTGTACAAAGAGTTTTCTTTCATGGAGGCAGCACTGGACAACACGTTTTGGATCCCAAGAGAATATTAAACATTTAATATACTGGCAAGTATCAGAATATATAAAAATGCTGCGCGAAGGATGAGCAGCAGAGCTAAAAGGCATAAAAAAGCTCGCACTCATCTCCAGGCTGCTGCTGGGCACTGCGGGCCTCCAGTTACTGAACAAACTGGAATTGGAGAGCTTTTCTGTCCTTTATTATTACACAGTGGTTTTTGCTAACATCAGAGATGAGTAGCTGAGCAATTTCCTACGTAGCCAACTGTAAGCAACTCTTATTAATAGAATGCAGCAGTAATTTGCAGCAATTGTCCGAAACTGTGGTTTACTGAAAATACTGTTATTATTGATTTTGGACCAAAGCTGAAGCATTTTTATGAGAGACATTAGGAGTTATTGTGCCCTAAGAACAGGTTTTCCTAGCTGTAGGAGAGTGTCACTATGAAAATTAATCTCAGTACTTTTCAATATAACAATGTATTTTAAAATTATTTTCTTGGTAATTCCTGTGCCCAAG
This sequence comes from Numenius arquata, assembly GCF_964106895.1. Lineage (NCBI taxonomy): Eukaryota > Metazoa > Chordata > Aves > Charadriiformes > Scolopacidae > Numenius > Numenius arquata. The sequence goes on along the minus strand of NC_133580.1, from coordinate 10,884,869 downwards.
GTGACCAATAGTACCCAGCCTATTCTAGCTACAGCTTCTCCTCACCAGGTTAAAGACTGCAGAAATTGCCAGTTTTACAGGGTAAGGCTGGCAATATGAAAGCACCCTAGTTAACTTTTGCAATACATGAGGTCATTAAAGCAGCTTTGAGAGCCTGGTTACTGTACTGGCTATCTGAAAGACTGGGGGAAGCCTCAGCTCAGCAGAAGGCAGTGACAGCTTTCCCACCGCGGTCACTGGAGCCAGGATTTTAATGCACATCTGTTTCAAAAGCACAGCAAACAGAGGCAGTGCTCCTGCACAGGGCTGTGCAGAAGACCGGTCAGTGATATAGAAGAGGTGACATCTGAATATTTTAGGCTAAACTATCAAAATCTCTTTCCGTAAGATTAATTTCCAGTTTAGTGCATCAATACACTTGGCTGTTGCAAGCAGCATACCTCGTTTCAGCTTTGCCTATTGCAAGCTCTAGCTCCTTACGCGTTACTGCTATTGCTATTATTTTACCATTACCGGGTGACTACCATCTCTGTGTAACATTAGGTATTTGCTATGATGGTTGCTTACCTCTCATCTCTTGACCCGAGGCTGTGAATAGATGAGCAGCCACCCTTTCCTTCCCTGAGCTACAGACCCACCCACGCACCTCTTCTCCGGAGACCAGGCTTCCTCCCAGGGGCTCTGGTGGCACCAGTTCAGCCCAGCAAAGCAGTGCATGCTGTTACTGGTTCGCTTGACCCCCTCCCCAAAAGAGCAAAGGAGAAGGGACCCCTCTCGCCTCCAGGTCTGTGCCGGCACAGCTGGTCCTGGTGAAAAAAGCCTCTCAAACTCCACTCTGCATCACAGCTAAACCATGGAGGACTGAAGCTCTGTCCTCAGGGGTTAGTACGGCAGCCAGATGTGATCACTGCTTTCTCGTACAGTTATAAGTACTGATTTGCTCTGTGTAGGTCCCACCGATACTGGACTTTCTATCTGTTAGTTAAATAAGGTTTCCAAGCTTGACCAAGCCTGCTGACAATATGAAATCAGACCATTTCTTTGAAAGAGCTACTGGGCAAGCAAATGGCTATTTTTTCCCCACCACAATTATTCAAATGGTTTAAATCTGTGTGCTTTTTTGTTTGGTTTTTTGTTTCCCTTGAGAAGTGAAATAACAGCCTTGCCGATTACTCTTTGCTAAGGTACCCGATTGTGGTGACATTGAGGCTGACCTTGGAGTCACCTCCCCCGCTGCCGCACTCTCCTTTGTCGTACCACCATTTGTTTTTCAATTTGTCCAAGAGGCCTTGCTCATTCAGTTTTAATACTGCCAGGTTAACAGCATTTCTTGAAACGATAAAACATAACTTGTAAGAAAAAATGCACAAATGCTTAGGAAATCGTAACGTATAAAAAAAGGAGCACAAGAGGACAAATTGGCTAAAATTTCACAGAACGTGGAGCTATCAAAATGTCCGTACAGCAAATACAGGGTTAAATATTGGAAGGTGGCATGGAGGATAACATTTGTTCAAAACTGAAGTGTGCGGGATGGGGAAATCGTCTTTGAGAAAAAAAGTAACAAGAACACCACATCATGCAGTTAACATTCGTCACATATGGCAGGTTAACTCGGCTTTTACCATTTAAATTGAAAAAGCCATTGAACTGTAAAATTAAAACAGCAACAAACAATCAGAGAGGACAACACGAAGAGAACACTAAAAAAATGGATGCATTAAATAAACAAAACCATAATTTACCGTCTTATTTAACTCCATGGAATATTGAAGATTTTTAAACTTTAAAGTTACCTCAAAATCCACAAGAAAGAAAATGACAACACAATACATCAGGGTAGGTGGAATACTATAACAACATGGATATTGTTATATTATTCCACCCACCTTAATGCTGAGCCTTTGGGGGTTGCTACACCATAGCCCTTGGAATCCAGGTTGCCGCCGACTTTCATGGTGTCGCAGGGCTTGCGCTGCTCGATGTACTCGTTCATCGTCGACTCCAGCAGGAAGGCAAACTTCCCCTTCGACTTCCGCACCCGTGCCACCCCGTCCGCCGTCGTTTTGGTGAACACCGAGGGCTCGGCTGACTTCATGTACGACCACATTTTCTCGTAGACGGCTATTTTTGACCTCTGGGAGAGACAAAAGGAGGGAAATGAAGAGGCACGTTGGCAAGGGCACAAGACTGAGCTCCTTGGGCTAATTCGGCTGAGATGTATAATTAACACTCTATAATTGATTAAGGCTAACAAATAAAAAAGTCAAGGTAATTCAGAGAGAGACACATTGCCCCCTGAACAATGACCAAGCCATAAAATGGTCGGGGAGGGGGAAACATATCTCCAACGTTCATTTTACTAACTGCCATGTAATCGGCAGCCTGGCAGTCAGGATGAGGAATGGTGGACACCCGTCCCCGCATCTCGGTTCCTCCTCTGCGCTGGGTTTATCCGCCTGCCTGTTGCTCTGCTACTGAACCAGAGGGAGGATGTTTAAATCCTCGCTCATTCATCATGAGCAAGAGATGCAAAAGAAGCCTCTCCTCTTCGCACAAATCCTCAGCATTGGTTTTTGTGCTAACTCGCAGCTAGGAAAAACCTATTTTATTAGGTTGCATATTACGAGTTTCCAGCAAGGCAGGAGCCTGCTTTTCACAGTGGCGATGGGAGGTCTATGATACAGGAGACCAGGACAGCTCTAGCGGCTTCTAATAACGATGCTCAGATGAGGGATATAAATAGTAATTACAGAATCTTTTACGAACTAATAATCAAACTTTCAAAATTCAGTTTCACATTTTCCTAAAAGATAGCAAACACAAGTATTGGCAATAAGCTTAAAAAATTGCTGGTTAACGGCTCGTGTGTCATGTATATGTATTTTTTCCTGTTTTGAGACTGAGCCAATCCTAACAGCCTCTAGCTCAGCATACAGGTTTTGTAAACCTGGAAATGTCGAGAAATGTGTTACTTCCGTTTCTCCCTCTTCCCCACCAATAACATTTATACCACCCTCAGATCCTAAAGCCACCTCCAGACTCTGAAGCATTCATATCCTGGACTAACTGGTTAAACTTTCCTGCTTGGTTGACAGAAGGCCGTAATGCCAACTGTACTTCTCTAAAGTCTAGAAATCCAAAGGATTTATATAAGGCTTTCAGTCCAAGCTGTGGGTATCTCGAATTTATGCCTCCTACTCCTTGCCAGTTTCCTGTCCACAGCCTTCCCTGCAGAATGGGAATGAGGCAGGCAGTAGCTAAATCTAGTTCAAATTTAACAAACCTGTGGCAGAAGACTGTTAATGTCCATCAGCTTGATGATCAAGACATGCTTCCTCCTCATTCAGGACAATTTAATGTGTTTTGAATACTGTAATGCTTAACAGCCAGCCCCCAAACATTTCACAGGGAGTAAGCCCTGCCTTCACCGGACTTCAGATTAACACGCTCAGCTAGTGTCGCTACAACAGATTGAGAGGAGCACAGAGGGCAAGATTTTATTTTAATTATCCTTCCTGATGAGTTGAAAAACAACTGAAAATGCAAACCAATTAAAATCAGCCCAATCAACAACAGGAAATCAGAGAGACAACAATACAGTGCAGCTTTGTTAGGAGCTGGCTGGGTGGTGGCTGTGAAAAACAAGCAAGAAGGATTTCAACGGAGAGCATTTCTTGGCTAAAGATGGGCTGTATGGCTTCCTTTGTCCAGCATCAGGAGTGAAGAAGCGGTGGGAGGAAGGGGGATATAAATGGAGCCTGAAATAATCCTTACACAGGTGAGAGAGGGCGTGAGGGGATTTGCCTGGCTTCCCCCTGTAACAGCAAACACCAAATAACCTGAGATGAGGACAGTGGCGCTGCCTGGCTGCCTCTGCCAGCCCCCGACGGCGGGTTTGGAGAGGGGCAGCTCCAGCCCCAGCCGGCAGCGGGACCGTGGGTCCTGCCCCGGGAGAGGTGTCTCATCAGGGCTCTCGGTCAGGCACCCATGGGCCAGCAGCTCCAACACGCTACTCTATTGCCCACTACCTCCTCTCCCGCTTTTTCAATGACCCCCTTGATGCTCGTGGGCATCTTCACACCTCCTTCCCTGCCGGGAGCTGCCCAGGGCACTGCACTGCTCCCAGGTGCCCGCTGGAGGGGCCGTGGGAACCCCGGGGCTACTAGGGGTGCCAGGAGGTGGTGGTGGTCACTGGCTCAGTGGATGCACCATCCTCGTGCTCTGTGGGCAGCAGAGCCTGCGTGGCAGCTGCGTGCACCTGCGCAAGTGGCAGAGAAACAGCCTGGCTGGCCAACACAGAGACTGCACGAGCAACGGCACTTCTGGCGTGTCCTAGTTTCAAGGTGCCCGTCCTTACAACCTTCAACTTCCTTTAGCATAAATAATACAAGCACACTTGTCCATTTATGTTTGCAAATGGGCATCAAAGTGACAAAATGAAGGTAAAAATACAGCTTTACTTTTTCTCTTATATCTCTCAGCAAGCTAAAGTGATCAGCCTTCAAAAATTGTGCATGCACTACGTATGCTTTTGCTTGTTTTCCTCTGCAGAGTGTGCCTTTAATTACATAGATAAACCCGAATTTCTTTTCCTTTTCATCTTCTAACTCACACCGGAATATCTGTCTTTAATAAGTTCTTTCATACTCTTTCCAGCTGGCCTGACTACCTGAAAGCAATTGCCAATACATCTGTGCATTGTTAATAATAACAGTTATCTGATGAGTGCCAACAGCACGCTCAGGGCTGCAAATGCTCCAAACAAAGCACGTTCCCTGCTCCAAGAGCAAAGGGTGAATATCATCATTCATGCTTCAAAAAAACAAATTCCACGACTCAAACCCAGATCTCTTTTCAACTTTAACAAATAGCATAAGTTTTATAGTTTGCTCCCTTCATTTAACTCTTTTGGATGATGTGGTGAATAAAAATCAGTACGTTTCTATATGATCACTGCCCAGCTCTTCTGCAAAGTGGGATTTTCATAACATCTTGTTATTAACTAAAGGAGTATAGCAGTCTGATTTCATAGAAGTAGACCAAAATGCGAGCTAGCAATGATATTGACTTGGAAAGGTTAAAATATAATGCATCGGGCACCAGTTAGTTTCGCAGCGCCCAGAGCCCGTCTGGGGGCACCTGGGTGAGGACCCACGGATGTCACCAGGGAGGTGATGGGCTCCAGCCACTGCATCCTGGTCAGTTAGCACTGCTCTTTGCAGCCATTCCCCTAAATTCATGATGAGGCCAAAATAACACTTTATGATGAGGCTTCTCAGAGAAAGGGACAGTGCCACCAGAGGAGCTGTGAAACCTGCAAACCCAATCGGACGTTCTTGAGGGCATTTTCTGCCCCAGGAGCCGAATTTAACATCTGCTCAATGACACGAAACAACCACTTGACTAAAGCTGGTCAAAGAGACAATATGATGAAATGAAAGATGGTATTTGGACTAAATATTTTCCTTTTTCCAATTTTTCAATTGCTCAGCCCCCCCCCCAGAAGTCCCTAAAAGACTTTCAGAAAAGGAAATTTTATTCCCTTTCTAACTATAAAGCTGCAAATCCTGTGCTGAAAGAACATTTTCACCCATCTGTCCTCCTCTGCAGACGTTCTCGCCGCCCCTGCCAGCCCCTGCGTGCCCTCCCCGGAGTCTGACACCTGCGAGAGGGGCCAGACAGCGGAAGCAACAATAGAGAAAGGATTTACACTCCAAAATAAGGTAAGGTCTGATAGATCTGCACTGCTGCTAGAGTTCAGCGGCAGTAAAACATTTTCCCTCTCATTAAAGTGTTACTTTTAAAGAGATATTTAGAAAAAAAGCTTAAAAGCAAAGATTTAAACCAATTCAAAGCGCGTAACTGCAGTAACTCCCTATGCTCTGCAACTCCTATTTCGTTCCTTTGATATTGCTCTCAAGAAGTCCGTCACACACATTTCCTCGGGATTTCAAGGGGATATTATTATCATTTTTTTCTTAAAAGCAACATTTTCAGTGTTTCATCTAGGCCTCGGGACACATTAAAGCATCTTTTCATTATCGAAGCTTTGCTGCAGATATAAATAGAGCTGGCCTTTGCTTTGTCAATCGTGCCACCTTTTTTCTTTATTTGCAGGTGTTTGTGCAGAGGTATGACCACACACACCTGGGCGCGAGGGTGCAGGCAGCTCCCATCCATGTCAGCAGAGCCAGCAGCTCTCGTGCCGAGAGCTCACTCCACTCGGCCCGTTACTAACCCGTACCTAAATGCACGTGGCTTCTGGGTAGCGTCACGTTCATTTTAAAAGAAGGTGCCAATTCAATCAGTCCACAATTTTAACACCGTCTTTTATTCTAATTCTCCTGGTTTTGATGTGCGGTTGGCTCCAGCACTGAAAGCAAAAATCAAAGCAACCCCCAGTGCGCCACAGCATCACGAAGCGCAGCTGGACGGGGCTGGGCACGTGCTACCGGCAGCGGGAGGAGTCAGGTTTACCTCTCAGTTGCAGTTATTTCTTCCATCCATTCAATGACAACAAAACCCCAGCACCCGCAAACCTGGTTCCAGCTGAGCGGGACCAGATGCCTTGGCTTCACTTTTGCACATCCCAAACTGCCTAGAGGTATATTCCAAAACCCAGCACACCTTGGACGATTTCTTGATGCTGGCTAAATTTAGCTCTAAAATATCTTTGTGACTGAAGCCTTCTCCCATTGACCGAATTACCTTTCCCCCTCTGCAGACATCTGTCTCACGCTTCTGCTGGAAGTGACATTGCGTCACCTCCACCGCTACTGAGTAGTGGCGAAGCTCTTATATTTGAAAGAAACAGCATTTTTCCTCTATAGTTAAAGTATGTTACAGGGATGCCCTTTGCCTATTTTAGAACATTTTGTCCTCTTTGCCACCTCCTCCATGATCTGCAGGTCGTCTTCAAAACACTCGTCTCATGCACCCTGTTGGCTTATTTTATTAAAATGACCAAAATGGACCTTTGTTTCTTATGACTGGCACCAGGAAATTATTTCCCAGCAGTCAAGCTCAAAATGTTCTCTTACGCGCGATTACTGTCGGTCATCCAGTCATGAGCCAAATTCACCCAAATCAATTTTACTTTTAAAATTAATGTATATATTCTCCCTTTTTTTATTCTGTATGTTTCAAGTTTTAGATTATACTGATGTTAACTTTTTTACCCCTGTCTTCAAAACTAATGAAGCTTAAAAAAAAAAAGAGGGAGGAGAGAAAGAGATAAGGTCCTCCCAGTAATCCAGGAGCTGGGCTACAAGGAGAACGTTTCACGCTGGGCAATATCAGTGCAAGAAATGGAACCGGTATACTGGAGAGGGAGAAGACCCAGAATGAAGCCAGTTACAGCTGCCTGGTCTCAGGGCTTGGTCCAGCTACATAGACTTCAATATACTTTGGAGTAGGCCAGCATACACTGAACCACAGTAAATCTAAGACAGAAGCGCAGCAAATGGGAGTGAGACAAATGCAAAGCAGAGGGAGCATCCTGACCACGGCACGCACACAAAGGTAGGCAGAGACATCGATAAAGCGCCTAAAGCAGCAGAGTTAGCACACTCCTCTGCTACACCAGGCCTATGACCACTTTATAGCTCTTTAACAAGGGAAATTTATTGCTGTAAGTCAGACATATGTTGCTGATACAAAACACAAAGGTCTGTACCAAAAACAGTACAGGTATTTAATCTGAATAATACACGCTGCCTTAATATAGACGCACGCCTCACTGATATGAACTTAGGTAGTTAAGTGTGAACCTTAGCTTCATTATCATCACTCATTGCTTTCATTCCATGTGTGCAATTAGCTCTTCTACAGCAGCTAATGAATCCAGTAGCTTATGAACCATTAAAAAGCAAGTTACTATACAGGAATGAAAAAATGCCAGAAGACTCTCTTGGTACCACCTCTGTCGCCTGACTTGGGGACCACTTGAGATCCATCCATTTTAGGAAGTTGCTTTCTTGGACCTTCAATACGGCAAACTGCAAAGGAGTGGCTACCATTGTCTTGGTCTTTTGGATAAGGCTTTGATGTGATGCCTTTCTGCTCCCCCACAAGCCTGATGACGAGTCACTGTGGCCACAGCTGCCTCTGGGAGGAGCGAGGGACAGTGGTTGGGGCCCCCAGCCCAATGCCAGCTCTGGAGCATATGGAAGCTGGCCTAGTGATGCTACATTAATGATAAGAACATGATAAATATTATTAGTAAAGGCCTGAGATTTCCAAGCTCTTTACTGAGAAGGAAAAAATAGGTCTCACGAAGGCCAGAGGGCACCATTAGCCCCCTTTCCCAAGTGCGGACATGAAAGCAGAGATGTCATTTACTGAAGGTCATAGGGCAAAGTCTAATAGATCAATGTCACAGCTTTTAGCCACAGATAACTTGTGATGCCAGCAATTTACTTACCTATATGGACAGAAAAATCAATCCCATCATTACATGAACCTCTTGTTTTTATTACATTCTCGGCAGAAGAAAGTAGGTCAGATGCCATGAGCATGCACAGGGCATTTCTCTTTTAACAAGGCCAACCCTCAGATCTACTAAACTCTACCCCCAGTTTATGAATTTGTGGTATGCCACAGCTAAGCAAGGTTCAAGCATGTGTATGTAGACTGGTCTGTATATTTGTAGGAATACCCAAATCTTTGATAACATACATACAAATGTAGAAGAAAGGGTGAACTGGTGAATAATATTATTTCAGTCAAATTTGGGATGGGAGACATTGTCATGTTGCTTTGCTCTTCAGATTAATGATGTTATAACTTCTGCTTTAGAAACGGTATTTTCCTTTCCCAGCTGGGGCAAAGGAAGCCCAGAGAGCTGAAGGATCAGGCCCATGAGGCCCAGGGCTGCCCGCTTTCCTCTAGGGTCCCCTCAATCAAGGTTCAGACAACCCCTGTACGGAGTCTGTGAGGAGAGTTGCCGTCTCCTGCTGGGAGCCCTCTGAACCCCCCCTGACAGAGCAGGGTCGGGAGCCTGGCGGGGAGCTGGTGGAGGTGGTGGGGAAGGAGGGTCCAGGGCAGCGCTGCACACACAGGAACCGGGGAAGCCACCTGCAAAACCCCTCCAGGCTTCACCAACACTACAGTTTTTCCACCTTTGACATACCTAGAAGCCCAATTACAAAAAAAACCTTTATCTTCTAAAACAATACAATATTGTAGGAGTTTTCTTTTCCTGTGGGTCATGGTCATTTTGAAAATATTAGCTTTGGCAGCAGGCAGGCAATGTGCTGCAGCTGCTTTAGCAGACATCTTTTCTGGAGTGAGCTCTCCTGCTCCTACTATCAGACAAGCAAAGAGTCACTCCGGCTGTACCCAGGCGTCGCTGACATGTCACTAACAGTCTGAGTAGCAGAATGTAAATCAAGAGTTTAAGACGTCCTTTCCTGGCACAACATTGAACTTCAGACTACGCCTATATTCATCTCCTCACTTTATTGCTGCCATCCATTCCTCCCCCATTGCAATACTGATGGGGAAATTAAAATGGAAGTCTTCACCAAGATTTTACAAGCTGTCTTTGTGAATCCCCTTGTGATTCACGGCCAGAGCCAGGCTCAGCAAGTGCTCACCCTGCCGAGGAAGCGCCCTGCGAGGCTGCACTGCTGGGGCTCAGCACGGCTGTGCTGTGCAAGCCTGTCTGTCTGTCTGTCTGTCTGCCTGGGAAGGAGGAGGCAGCACGCACCGGAGCCGGCCGGCCGGAGGGATTACATCAGCCTTCAGGCTAAGGGGCATCTTTCCAGCAGTGACATATTTAGCAGAGTGGTCTTGTCTGGGCAACCGAGCAGCACACCAGCCCTGCTCTAGATTTGGCCCATAATAAATTAACAGAGAACGGCATTTCCAGCACACGATCTGAACGCTGTCAGGTCTAATGAGTTTGCAGCTCCAGACAGAACAGGTCAATATACAGGCAATGATGGCGAAATCCCAGTGGACTGCAAGAGGGGATGTTTCGCATTGACATCATTAGTTTCTAAACCTTCATGTATTTTCTAATTATGCAAAAGTAACAGTAGCAGTGCTGTGAGTAATTTATCAGCACCCATGTATTTTAAATGAATCCCTAACAAGCATGTATTAATGTGACACAGCAGCATTACGTAAAGTAGGAGAGACTTGAAAAACCAGGGTCCTCGCTGTCTTGAGCAATGTCATTATCATTATCATTATCATAGAGCTGCTCTCCAAAAAGTAGAGCATTCAAACAGCAAGTGATTTTTCCCCCAGGCGCCCTCTGCTTCGCCTCTGTGGTGCAGACACAGTCACGGCGTTAACCCACTGCTGGCCGCTGTGCCAGGCTTCGCCAGGGGCTGCATCCACACACACCGCCTGACCCAAGGAACCCGCTCCCCTCCACGCTGCAGCCCACAACCCTGCTCCTACAGACACCAACTTCTGAGCAGGATCCAGACATGGGTGAGCTGGAAAGCCTAAACCACAAACACAACTAGAGCTGACAGACAAATGCCATCTGTTATTGAAGATAAAGGAGAGAGTTATTAAAATATTGTTATTAAGTGTTGACTGAAAGCTTCACTGAATCCTGGCTTGTCTGCTGAAATTAGTGAAACGGTTCAGCCACTTAACCCTGGTTCCATCCAAACGTTTCCTTTTCAAGGAGTGGATGATGGATGAGCTGTTAATTTCAGTTCCCGTAAGGATACATTTTCCTCTCCAATCCATAGGCCTAAAGACATTAGATCACTTCGTGGGAAACCATTTCTTTTGTAATTATGTCACATTTGATTTCCTGCTGTCTTTAAAACTGCCTGTTAGCCATGTGGCAGAAAGGAGGTTCAACAGATTTAGAGACATCCCCCCCGCAAGTAGACCACTATCATTCATGCAATGGAGAGGGTGTGATCTCTCTTCACACATACATTCACCTTTTAATACTTGTGCACACCCCCACCTATATCAAACAGGGAAGGGAGACAGAATATAAGGGGGAATAAGTTTTTCACACTTTCTTTGTTGAAAAGCAGGCAAACCACAGTAATTTTTCTGATTAATTGCTGCCACATTGCCTATCAAAGATCTGTAGAGGTCATATTTAGAGCTATCACTTTTCTGTGATGTCCTATTCTTTAAAGTCCATAAATACAATCACACTTCAGTATTTTTGTCAGGCACTTGTTATGATGACTGCGTTGTTTTGCTCGATGCCAAAACCACAGAAGGCTTAAAACTGCTAATGATAGTTTTATCCAAAGGCAAAAGCAAAGCATTTGTATGAATGCTGTACTAGAAACAAGTCCTTCATCTTCACTAGCAAAATAAATTTTGAAATTAAAAATCAAAGAGTTTAACTACAGATGAAACCCTTACTGCTGTGTGCACAGAGTTCACTCTGGTGTTTTTAATAGGCTCTAATGATGATCTCAATATCGTTTGATTGCACAGAATGCATAAAAATTGCACAGCAGCTATTGGTTCATAATTCAAGGCTTTTCCCTACCTAAACCACTTGCTGATAGAATTTATTTCCCTTAGCTCTTGTCTTCATACAACGTTATCATCAGAGGAAAGAAATGAGATCTTTATCTTATAACTGGGTGTAATATGCTAGCGCTTCAGAACGCATTACGGTCATTATTTTCCCTCTCTCCCTAATGGGTCTGGGGTGGTGCTGTGCTCCTGGCCAGCTGCCCCCCCACGGGACCAGCCTGTCCTTACCCAGAGCCCCGGCAGGGACAATATCAGGGAGTCCTCTCAGCAGCCGCCAGCTGGGGTGGGTGGAATCCAGTGGCAGCTCGCTCTGTGGAGCCAGGAGGGACCTGCCGCTGTCACTGGTGTCACTGCAGCCCCATCGTACAGCCTGTTATAAAGCACTGCATGAACAGCAGCGGAGGTTTTAGTGGAAGGTATTTCAAAATCCTTTCGATGGGTTTAAGGAACATTTTTTTTAATTTCCAAGGAATTTGGGGTCAATCCGTTCATTTGTTGTTTCATTGCTTTTTCAGATAAATATTTATTTTCTGTTTTGGTGCTAATCTGTCTGGTGTTTTTTTCCTTTCTTTTGAGCAAATTGTTTTCTATATTGCCTTTATTTTGACCAGCTAAACAAGCTCCACTTAAAGTTCTTTTCAAGACATACCTCACCTTGGTAAGTCCCCTTACCATATTTACATGCTTTTTCTGGTACTTGTTTCCACGTCAAAGCATCTTTCCTCAGCTTGGGCAACCAGAGCTGCAGACAGAAGCGCTAAGCCTCTTGCCAGGACATTTCGTGCTTTTATATCTGCTCTTGCTAAACTACTCAGACTTGATGAAACCAAGAAAAAAGAAAAAGGGGGACCATCTTAGGGACTACCCTTAACACGACTTCCCATCTCCTAAAAATTGTAGGTTTATGTCACATTTTATGTATCTATGAAGTCCAGAAAGGCTTCACATCTGAACCTGACTTTGAAAGAACCACTTTTTGAGAAAACTGACGAAGAGGTATTTCAAATGTGGAATGTGTGTAAAAGAATGTATTGCCGTCATGCAAAACATAAATTAAGAGCAAAATATTATTGAAGTGACTGGGTAGGCTATCCAAGTGCAATGAGAAGCGAAGCCTATACACAAGAGGCACAAGCATGTTCAGAGACCTTGGTGTCCTCAAGTCAGCTATCACTCCCTGTCCTGAAGTAACTGAGACTTCAGCCTTAGCTGTGAATATTGCACTGTGTTGCAAAAAATTCCTAAAAATAATATCTGAAGTATCTAACTGTGCTTGAAGGCTGTCAGCCTGTTTGATTTCTCCAGACACTGAGCCTAAAGTCTTTATCGACAGCAAAAGCAACGTCGGCGTCAAACTCTCTATCCAATACTCATGAACATCAGTGTCGGGTAGGAGTAACCAACTGTAACAGCAGGAACCATTATGTCCAAAGGATCTTTGGCCTTGCTACTGGAACACCTAACAGGCCTGGCAATTAGTCCCACTTCCAGGAGAAAACATCAGGAACAGCCTTCAGAGCCACAAGTTATTTCATCTGAGGCACAGATGACACACATCTGTCCACTATCAGGGACATCCTTGAAACCATCGCTGAGAAAAATACAAAGTTCTAAAATAAAATATCAGTCCTTTGAGGCCTCCTTTGTCCTCTTAGTTTTAGTTACCTACATTGGTAATGGTGTGATATGAGCCGCCTGCAATTTCCCACAAAAGGGAGAAGGACATAATGCATGATCTTGCTAAATGTTACCTGCCTTAGTATTTCAACCTGTAAAGTCTTGTCACATCAGATCAATTTCGAGGATACCTTCTGAAACTTCAGGCTTTCAGTAAAGTATACTAGCGGGTCAGCCGTGTTTGTCACTGATCAAACACATACTTCGCAAGTTATTTTACAAAAGCCTCTTAACAGAGGTATCTGCTATCATTAAAAGAAACCATCAGAAATTCAAGAGCAATTTACATTTCTAAATGTCTAGAAACATGTTCTGCTCCTACTGAAGTTTAAATACAGCCAAGTTTACATAAGAATTACTAATTGGTTATAAAGGTCATGCCTTCTGAATATATGCATATTGTAGGTCTGAAACCTACTAGACTGTGGTATTACACTGGGGCTCAGTGCTGAATTTGGATTAAATGGTGTTATATTGATTTGATGAGCTGCTCAGATATGCTGAAGCCTTAATTGAATGTATTAGAAGATGTTAATTCTAACAGATACACCCTTAAAAGTAGTAGCTTAGTGATTTGAAATTGCTATCAACTACAGGCCTTTGCCAGTTTTCAAGAAAGGGAATGAGGTATTTTGGAGTCCCTAATCTGAGACTGTGTGTAAGTAAATATCTAAGGAGAGGTTCTTTCTTTTTCCTGTCAGTATGGATGAATGCCCTTTGAAAGCAAAATGGGAATTGATGTAATCTATCGATTGCCATTTAAATGCCTTTATAAGCTAATTAGTGCAAAATGTAAAATGTTTCTGAGCAGAAACAAGCAACAACCATGAAAACACAGGAAGGCTCATTTGGTTCTTGGATATACTGGGGGGACAAATGGCCTGATGCAGAGTCACCAATAAGTGAGGAGTGTGAACAGTACCTGCTGTGAAACTGTTACAAAAGCCAGGCTGTCTTGTTGTGACTGAGAGAGCAATGTCATGCTGACAGGAGTCACTGTGTGTGCTTGAGACAGCAACGGTGTATCCAGCTTTAAATCTACGTAGCTGGGATAGCGTTTATCTGGGAGACATTGTGATGTTTAGGGAAACAGCCAACACTATAAAATAGGTCACTAGCTGGAGTCTGCCCAGGTCTGAAGTGGCTGAAAGTCACTACCATCTGTTCATCTGAAATGAAGTGCTGGTTTCATTCCAGTTCCTACCAGATAGGTACCCACACTGTGAAAGAAACCTTCAAACGTATTCCTAGTTGGAAATGGGGTTGGCAGGAAAGAGCCGTGGACTGAAGGCTCTAAAGGAGCAGACAAGATGGTGGGGATCTGAAACTCGTTTATATGCCTTCCCTCTATGATGCATTAGGAGGCAATTTTTCCTTGCTGTTGTCAGTCTGGCACCTTTCACTGGCCAACAGCAGCTATTAAGATTAATATCTGACTAATGTCTTTGTTTGAGAAACATTTTAGCTTTACAGCTCTGGGAAGAGATATACCCACACAAGCTTTATGGGATCTTGAGAGACTGTCCTGTGCCTCCTGTGTGAAGTCACGGTCCAGGTGCAAAGCCAAGTTACTCTTCTTGGTGCCTCTACATATGTGCTGCCCTCCTGCTTACAGCCAGGTAACTTCTCCCATCTCTAGGGAAGATTTAGCTCCCTCTCACACGTCAGGGTGTGTGTACATACACATGGGCAACCTGTGCAAGTAAGGATTGCACTAATTTGCTCATGTAGCCATTCCCTCAGTTAGAAGCTTCTTTTCTCACTGGGTTATCCTGCCCTATTCAGCCAACTGCTGCTCAAACAGATTAAATGCTGGTGGGGAAGGGGCAGAGGAGGATATTCCCCTCACAGAGGGAATAAGCATCACACTGTACCCAGGAGAGCTCATGGCATTTTCTGACTCAGACCACTATCACTCCCACTGATGCTCCAGCAGTAGTGAGAAAAGAGCTTACAGGGAGAAAAGTATCCCAAACCACAGAGTAGACATAGTCTGTGCAGCAGGCACTCAGAAACCAACTGCCCTCTAAGAGTTATTTCAAGTTTCAGCCATCATTACCATCTTATTAAGTAGCTAATAAAGACTGTACAACAAAGTATTTATGTGAACATATGCGTTTAATCTACGGCAAAGCTTTTGCCCTTCTCAAATCAACTGAAGAAGACTCTAATTACAACAGTTTCATGGTTGCATCACTCCATTCAAATTAATTACTCTGCAAAAGTTAATACAACTGAAATTATGTGAGAACGCCGAGGAGAGAGAAGCACCACTTAGGGCCCATTCTCCTTCCCACTTGGCCCATCCAGATCACCCGGAGCAGGCATTACGCCCCGCTCCACGCTACCGGGGCTCTGCTCTCCTCCTTCCCCATCCAACTCCTCTCCCCGGCAGCTCCTGACAGATCATCCTCATTTACAGCCCTGCTTTCTCCAGCACCAGGAAAGAGTCACAGCTCATCTCAAGACTATTAACAACACAACAAAGTATTCATACATTTACTAGACTTTGTATCCTTTCACACGAAACACTCATTCCTTTGATCTCTCAGTGAGAAGGGATTTCCTTGTTATGTCAAACTATTAAGGAAATGAAGAAACACCCCCATACAATTCCTCCTTCTGTATTAACTGTAACAAGAGATTCAAAAGAAGATTTTTTTCCCCCTAAGAACAGTATAGTGACTGTAAACAGCACCAATATTTCTAATCAAGTTGTGCTACTTCTTCTGACAGGTCCACTTGACTCATTTTCGCTGTGCAGATAATACTGCCTCCGGCTGATAATTAAACAGAATACAAATTTTTACACACTCATGTCACCCAAGGTCAGTGTTTATCTTACAGGAGCCATTGTAACGTACCAGCCACCACAGTTAATTAAGAACTACTGAGTATCTATTTTTATATAAAGATATTACACATAAGTAAGGGAGAATACAAAAGTTTCATAAAATACTTTTGCATTCACTTCCAGCTTTACATCAGCGTTATACACACATGTAAGTGTGTCTGTGGTTGTGTATTGAAATTTTAAGCAAATTCAAGGAGCCATCAGTATTTCATCAGCCTACAACAGCAAGGCTGTTTTTGTCTCCCTCCTCCCTCATACTTGCTCCTGGCCAGTATGCGTGACAGGCAGTAATTAGTCCTGCAGCACTGACCACTTCCCTACACAAAAAAACTTTGGTTTGAATGGCATCTGATTGGCACTGCCGAGAGAGGACCAAGAGCTCCCAGAAAGGACTGAGCATTTCAGTTCGCCCTTAGAAAGGCCAGAAATTAGAGCTTTTCAGGTTGCAATGTTTTTAGAGACATAAAAGTGGTCTGAGGTCACATTTAGAGTTTTTAATGACGCTCACCAAGCTCTCAAGCCTGTGGCTTGGCAAGTGGAGAAAGAAAGGATGATCTTAAATAATAAGGGTATACTCACCCCTACTGCCTAATACTGAAAACCCAGCATTTCCCTAACCAAGGTGAATACACACCAGTGTTCTGGGGTACAAAAGTTTCGCCCCTGACTGCTTGATACAGCCACAGCCAGATGCTGGCAAGCAATGAAGACACAACAACAGTAATTGCAGCAATCAATGCACCATATAGAAATGAACAGCAACACATGACTCCCATCCCCCTTCTCATACTGGCAAGTGAACACCGATGTCGGATGGCATTAACGGCTGCCAGCTGGGCAAACCGAGCAAGTAGGTCAAGAGCATGACTCCTCTAAGAGTTTTCTTTGCTAAATATTGTGCTAACGACTGCATTATTGCTCATCAGACCGAGGCTCTGAAACTGGTGTTAAAAAAACCCTTCCCGTGACAGCAGAGGTCAGGTTTTCCATCTTGAGATGTTTCAGGTTTAGCAAAACCACCCATTTTTGATAAATGCCTTTTGATATTAAAATCTGCATTCAGGCCTGTCCTGGTTGCACAAAGCAGCTTTCACCAGAACAGCTATTACAGTTGGGTAAAAACAAATGACTGAAAACCATGTATTAGACACAGTTTAGAAAAGCTCTAATGGAGATTTAACAGACTTACTCTAAAGAATTCTTTGGTTGAGCCTGAATCCAAAGTGCCATAGGCTATTTCAGTTTGTTTAGCCAGGTCCTCTGCGCTCTCTATGGGAGAAACCATCCTTTCCACCGTAAGGAAGGCAGCAAGATTAGCAGTGTAGGAAGAGATAATGATGAGAGTGAAGAACCACCAGACTCCTCCAACAATTCGCCCTGAGAGAGATCTATGGAAAAACACACATCATCAAATTGTTTGAAGACACTTCTTGATTTTTTTTTTTTTTTCTTCATTGAAGAGAAATTCACATGCACAACCCTTTTGTCCAGGTCCTCCAGGTATCTGGGAACAGGTGGTCTGTAAGCCAGTTCCTGATAGCCTTCCTCAGGACAGCAAACTCGGCACGCGCCTGGTCTTACCTAGTTAAACTCTCTCTCCAGTCTTTCAGTGAAAATAAGGACATTCAATTAAGAAATAATTCATCTGAGCCAACCCCATTGGAGGCTTGGAGAGCAACAAGCTCTCCTGACTTCCACAGAGTGTTTGCTGGAGAAGTCTTTTGCCAGAATACTTTTGTCTTCTCTGCTTGCCCAGCCTTTCCCTGAGGCTGGATTTGCCCGCTGCGACATGCCAGCATCATGTCTCTTTGGGGGCTGCCCAACTTGGAGGACAGCAATGTACTTTTTACTGCATCGACTCTCAAATGTAAGGTGTAGTAAACTGCAAAAAGGAATCTGAGTAACCATGCAAAGGAACAAAACAAAAATGATCCTGTATCTTTCTCTCATCACAATCACAAATTGAATCTGCAAATTGAAGTAAGGAGAAAGGTTGGGTTTCTTTATGTTTCATGTTAATTAAAATTTGCATGTTGCGCTGTTCCAAGTCAAGTGTATTCCTTCTTTATAACCACCAGAGCAATGGAGAAAGGAGCAGGCAAAAATTTTGTGTTCTGTTTTTGTTGTCTTTTTTTGGTTTTTGTTTTCTAAAAGGATACCATAAGGACAAAAAAAAAAGGCAATTTGTAAACATATAATTACAAAATGTCTAGTGGTCAGGAGGTCTAGATCCAGTCAGTTAGAGCTCTTGATGCTTTAAAGCAATTGAACATCAGGCTCAAAATATTTGTTCAGGGCTGAAGGATGCCAGCGCCACACCACTCAGCTGGGCAGGGGATTTCACTGCCATGTACAGTGCTCGTTCTTCAAACACAGCACATTGACCAGGAATCATTTCAGGAGCTGGGACAAAGCTATTGCATTTGTTTTCCCTTAGCTCTACTGTTACCAGCGGAGGAAGAATCAATCCCAGATACATTAAATCCGTGGAACCTGGGTGCTGTAGTCTTCACTTTGTGTGAAGGGAAGAAACAGAAAGCAAGAAAACTCTTACCTGTTTATTTGTTTCCTTCAAGCCCCTCTGTGCCATCCCCAGACAGTGGGTACAAGTTGTCCTACCAACAGATGGAGACAGGAAAAAAGCAAAAGTCTCGTGATGTGCCCCCAACCCACCCACACAGGGGGGATTAGCTGGTAAACAGCCTAGTCTTGGCCAGAGCCTGAGATTGCCTGAGCCATTACAAAAATCCCATTAATTATTAAGAAAAAAAGAAAGAAAGAAAAAAAAGAATCCATCCAACATTAAAGAACACACCAAAGAAAAAAAAAAATCGCCAACACAATAAAAACAGAAAAAGCAATCTGGAATAGGTTAGAGAAATGTAGAGAAACAAACTAAGAGGTCAAGCACTGCTATTGTCCACTCTCCTCTGCCCAAGGAACTGAAGCAGCAGCTCCTACTGAAAGGGCAGATGCAGGCTGGTTCCTATGGATTACAGCTTGCACCACATGCCAGCGTTGTTAGCACCCCAGGGACTGCTGCATCAAGTCCGCACCAATGTGCAAGGCGGCTCAGGTGGTTACAAAGCTTAGGGAAGCTTGAGGAGTGAAGCATTACCTCTTTGTCCATCAGGAAGCAATGACTTCCGAGGTGTGAACTCTGAGTGACATCGCCATAGCTCTGGCCTGTGTGGGCTTCCTCAGGGCAGGCACACATCCACCAGATCACCAACAAGTGAAGGAGGCTTCCCTGCCCTTCTTGAGAGCCTCCCAAGGGGATAAAAGGCTTCCAAGTTTCAACCTGGGCTGTGCTGCACCTGTGCTCACTAACAGAAGGCTACTGAGTAAAGGTAAGTTGCAGAAATATAAATCCAGAAAAATGTAGTAAGTCAAGGAATCTCTCTACTTGCTCAACATTCTTGGTAGGTATCAAGTGAGTATCTTGAGATTTTACAGATGGCTAAAGTCCTTTCTGGCCAGCTCCCTTACCAGTTAGGGTCTTGGCTTTAGCTGCTTTGCAGAATTCAATACCCTACACATCAAATGAGCCTCTTACATGGGCTGACCTAATTTTAGCAAACTACAAAGCAGTGCCTGCTGAACTCATCACGTAACGCTCACTTTGGAGCCAGTGGAGAGAAAGAGAGGAGACAGAGAGCCTCAGAAAGAGATTTATCTCACTTGCTGTAGTGTGGGATAAGTCTGAAGGTGCCCATCTGCCTCATGACCTTGGAGGGAACCAAGATGCCTAACTAAAACACAGCCTATTGCTTTCAGATGGCTACGTCAGGTGAAATTCATCTCCCCTTTGTTCAGTCCTCCACTACATACTTTCCATCTTCAGAGAAGACCTAAAGTTGAATTCCTCCTCCCTGCAGTGAGGTTTCAGAGCCAGATTGAGCAGACTTCTGGCTAGCAGGCACAGCAGCTGAAACATCCACTTCCATACAGCAAGACTAGGTTTATCTGGGGTTTCCAGGTTCCCATGGCCCTCTTGCTGTATAGTAGGTCTTGAAACAGGAAGATGAAAAAAAGACTTGCCAGGGTGTTCAGATAAATTCAATGGAACTATTGGAAAAAAATTAGTATGTGTTCATTCTTTCTATACTTTCCCATCAGAAATGTCTTACTTGCATTGTAGCTGCCCCTTCTGTTAGCAGGACAGATGGGTTGCTGGGATGAAGATGTGAAGAAGACAAGCATTTTCCAAACCAGTGAAACCTCAAGCTCATGCTGCTGTAACAATAAAAAGTCTGTGTCGAGCTGCATGCTCATACAGTATATCACACACAGAGAAAGGTAAAAATATCTTGCCCCAGAGATCTTGCAACCTGCATGAACCAAGTCAGACAGATACAGGACAAAAAATGGAGAACAGCTGAGAGGCAGGGGAAGGAGGGCATGGCTGGGTCCCTTGATGAAGAAGGCACTTCCCCGAGGGTCCTACATGCGAGAGAGGGGTCTTGCTAGATGAGGACCAGAACTGTTCTCAGAAGAGTTGAGGTCATTTGAAAGAAAAGTCGCTCCAGAATTGCTTCTTTCAGAGTCTTCCAATGAGCATGAAGAGGAAGATTTAACAGCTGCTACTAAGGAGCAGCCTGGGCTGACATAGCTGTAACTGGTGGTAGCACAGGATGAGGCAAAAGAAAAACAAAGCAAACCACAATGCTGACACTGAAGGAAAGAAAGACAGACAGAGAGAGCTGAAGAACAGCCGAGCATGGCCTGGCAGTCTCCTTGTCCAAAGGACCCCAGCTCCCCCCAGTCCATCTGCTGATATGAAGGCTCCTTATACCCACTGCAGGGGCTGGTGTAGAGGGACGCAGGAGAAAAAGGGTTAGTACATAAACACTGGGCTGGTAATAAGAGAATACTTGTATGGTTTGTACCATGAACCACGGAAATGTTTGTCCATTACTCAGACAATAATTACAGAAAAATCAATCACAGCTTTTAATACCAGCACCACTTTTTCTGATTAAGGCATACCTGTCCAAGTGTGCAGTGTTGTAATTTAAAAGCAAACAACTAATGCTTTATCCCAACATGTTGTTTTCCAAATTACCTCAGTAAATAGATACTTTGCACGACATTACTTTAAAGTGAATTAGTGTGTTAACAAATGAGAGGAATAACAAAGACCTGGAATAACAGAATTATAACTCCATTATCAAAGTCAGATGGTATTTTCAAAAGAAAGTAAACAGGAAGAGTGCATACCTTGAGAGGAAATTTAAAAGGAAGCATGGAGTCAAATAAGAGCAAATTAGTAACAAGAGAAAAACAAAATAAATATTCAAATTCACATTCAGTTTCCAGGAGAACAATGCATTCAAACAAAATCTCATTTATTTATCAAAATAGCTTGAATTTTGTTTCTACTCATGGCCATAAAACTTATTTGATTTCCTATAGCATACAGAAATATGCTTCTCACACTACTCAATTTTTAATTGGGATTTTCTGATCGATACCAGACGGCTATTATATTGATAAATAACCCTGAACAACTCTGGTGCAAACTCTCCCTGTCTAGAACCCACTGATACTCTGAGCACAGGTTATCTGGTACCCACTAAGCTGCGAGCTCAGCCCCTCGCTCACGCGCCCAGCCAGCCCCTACCTCTCCTGCCAGCCTCGTGCAGCCAGGTGGCCCTCGCCTCTGCGACTGGGACAGAACACAATAAATAACAGCATCTGAAGCACTGACTTGAGATGCTTCCGTCACAGGAACTGGCAGTGGGAGTTTCAGAAATATCTAGTTATCCAGCTCTCATTGCTATGTTGAAAGTCCCACAAAGTCATTCCCATGGTCTTTAATAGGAGTCTCTTGAGTCTTCTGCCACGAAAATAGGGATCTAGAAATACACCCTTTTAAATGACCAACCTCATGAGATAATTTTTAATGAACCCCCTGTCTTTTTCCATCAGCAATTAATTAATCTAGCCTCTTTGTTCCACATGAATAAAGAGCAAAATGAAAATACATGCTCTCATCGAGATTTCAAAGATACTTTCGCTTAGAACAGTGTTACAAATTTGACTGTTTTCTCCTGATTCCATTTGCTGTACACATCTTACATTAAAGCAAGTTTAATAATCTACTTTTGATCCATCAAAAGTGAATTTTCAATGCTTTAGCTCACTATGCAGAAAACAGAGCAGCCTTTGATAGCAGAGCAAAACTGCTGGAACAAGTGTTGATTCCATCAAGGGATGCACTAACCCCCATCCTTTGGCTGCTATCTGATTCCGTTTAGAGGACTCCTATTAAATACAGAGAGGAGAGTATAGGGATATATCCTCTGGAATATCCACACAGCATACTCACCGAGGATAGATCTAACTAGTCATTAGATGTCACAGCTGTTCCACACAAAGGCAGCTGAAAGAGCCTTTATCAGCAAGTACAAAAGTGATCTCTCCAGACTGCTTGTCGGCATCTCTCTACAAGTGCTGTACGCTCTCATATAAGAAATTTATTCAGACAAAACTCACAATGGAAGAATGAAGCCCCTTTTAATGGCAATAAAATAGTATGAAACATTCATATAGTCAATGTACTGTGAATGGCGTAACCTTACAAAGATACGGATTAAGAATGGAATACTTGGGAATAGTCCCTTCTACGGAAAAGAAATTTGACATTTAATCAACTTAAATCAACATACTGGTCAAAGGAACAGCGATTCTGGAATTTAAACCAAGGTATTAAATTTCTCTTATTTTCAGTAACAATGCATGTAACTGCCTGGAATCTGTTATCGTGAAAGATAACAAAGTAACTGGACGATGTCTTCAAACAAGGGCCATGTATTATTACTGAGCTAATAGCTTCTGATGGACAGAAAAAATAAATAGTTTACTGCTGTCTCTTTTTTTTTTTATTGGTAGGTAGGTATTTCCAAAGCACTTATCATGGTAGTATTGAAAAAAAAGAGTATGTTCCACTTGTTATATAAGGTAAATGGCTGAACATGTCAAAGAGTCACATGAGAGCTTAACAAAAATCCTATGCACTTCTATTTAACTGTCAATAAACAGACCTAGCGGAAACAGCGCAATGCCTGCAGCTTTCCATGTGATGTCCCAGTGCTTATTTCCCGGTCCTTTATATTGGGCACACACATGGTCAACAGCAATTTAAATGTTATCACTACTCATCACCTTTAACAGCAAGCAGAGAGGCAAAGTTTCAATACAGAATTTAGGCATAAAGCAGAAACACGGTGTATAAACAGGAGGAGAAGGCCAACAGCTAGAACTGTACAGCGAGGCAGCACACCCGACACCGAGAACTGCACAAACTACTGCACGGTCACATCCAGGCAAAAACGTGTGCGTGGTTTACGTAGGATATATATGCACGTGTCAGTAAGTACAAAATCTAATTGCCGCTATCAAGACTCTCAAAACATAAGCATGATTTGCATCAAATACCAACAGGCACATGCCAGTATCTCTGAAAGACCTGGATTTTGCTTGGATCATTAGGAGATTTCAATGTGCAATGACTGTGAACTTAAGGGATCATTATTACATTGTAACAGGTAAAAATCATGATCCCTTCCATGAGACTTCAAAGAAATTTTGTCACTTGCTTCAGTGAGGCTACTCAAGATCCCTACCACTACGTGGACCAGGAAAGCCTGGTAACTTTTCAATGATTCAGGTATCGGAAAAGGTACCCAAATACGGAGATTGACAAGGTGTATTTCAAATATAAGTGCTTAGTTAGAAAAGATCTGTCTCTCTTGTTTTAATTAGCTACCTCGTTAAACTGCATCCTGTTTGTACTAAGCAGGTATTTTTAATATTAAAATAGCTGTAAACTGGTTATTAAAAATATTGTCATACAAAATATAACTAGTGCTCCATCACTAAGAATCTAGGTAATTTTACTGCTTATCACAGGCACATCACAAAAGTATTTTACCAGTGTAAATGTAGAAACATATATATTATTCAAAAAACATTTGTTCAATTAGAGAGAACTTCACTGTTCTCAGATGGTTTTCAAAATGCTTTATAATTATAATATTTAATATATTTGTAATTATAATAATAAATATAATTCTACAATAGTTAATACCAGTGCTCTCTGTTGAATTGGAAGTAATATCAAACATGTTTCACTACAGTCTTATTCAGAGAGACTGTCTTCATGAATAAGAGAAATCTTTATGGAAACTGGCAATGCTTATTACACCGTATTGACTATGAACACAGGGACAACAGATTAGACCAGACTGAAATAACAATACACATACAAGGTAATATGCAGAAACTGTCAGAGGGACACATATGGAGACCTGAACACATGAAAGACAGTGGTAAGCAAATCAGTAATAGATGAAAGGATGGTTCAAGAAGAACAAAACTAGAGAAATTAGGCACAAAAGAAAGTATAAAGACTAGCAGAAGCCATGACGGGAGTGGAGGTGTTTTAAAGTGCTGTTGCATGTGACTTTTTTAAATAAACAATTCTTACTTTGCAAAGCAGAATATATTATATGCACTAAGGAGATGACCGTAAAATGAGATATGCAGCAAAAACACGGTAGCCCTCCAAGCATTGCTGAAAACAGAAAACCCTATGCATTTTACAGCCTCAACATGGTGTATATAAGTTTGGCAGAAATGCATAAATGGTTTTATAAGGCAATGCCACTCACTCTGGAGGTGAACGTTAGCAAGCATGGTGGCTTGATGATGATGCTTAGCATTGAATGAAATGTCAAAATAAATAATTTGGAATTAAAAAGAAATTTGAAAAAGTAACATATATGCACCATGGCATCAGAAAATGACCATAAAATGCAAAAAGGTGATGGAGTGATATGGAACAAACCTTGGAGAAATATCGCATCCTTGCTGCATAAAGGCACCCAGGGAAAACCAAAGGCTGTTAAATATTCCAAACTCATTTGGAGGGTCAGGAGGATTCTGAGGGTCACGTGGTTCTTCATTGCTGTCTTCCAAGTGCCATTCATAAGGGCTGAATCTGCTGACTAGGAAAAGAACTACGCTGACGCCAATGTAAGCAAAGACTATACACATCCAAATTTCATAAGCCAAAGGATCCAGGAAAGAGAATACGCCTGGTTTAGATTTCTGAGGTTTCTTGATCATGATGGAGATGCCCAGGCTCATAAAGGGTTTGGAAAAGTCTATGACTTCTTCTCGCACCAACGTTATGGTGAGGGGGGCAACAGCTATATCTGCTCTCTGAAAAGGGAAAACAAATCCAAGTTAGTTACAAAAACAGTTGCAACATAATCACAATCTAGAGTCTCAGGCTAATGAATCAGATAAATTACAAGAGTGAATAGGAAACATTTTCTTTGCAGCCTGTTTTTCAGTCACTGAAGTTAAGGACTACATGATATTGATAGAAAATTATTAACAAGAAAAATTACTATCAAATCTGTGCAATGGCCTCACAACAGAAGCAGATACGTACCAACATGTACTTATGTTTCTATTAAGTTAAAATGGATGAATAAACACTATGCAAACTGGACAGTGAGATGGCAACTAAAATTATGTCATTTTCTAGTAATGGTCTGTACCCATCCATCTGTCTTGAAGACTTTAGGCAAATTATGTGTTTGTTCTATTTTAATTTTCTCTTTTCCATTCTTCCAGCAAGTTCTCTTGCCCTTCTGATTAGTCCAGGATCTTTAAAAGGAAGCTAAGAGAAGTAATCAGTCACTGAATTTCAGTTGGATTTGGGCACTACCACTCATATCCTCCTTTGAAACCCCATTGCTATACGGGATAGAAGATGGTAAAATAGTGGGGTGATAGGAATCAGACAGCCCACCCTTTCTGTGGTCACTGAAGAACAGTAATAGAGATTAGAGTCTCTGAGAAGTAAATGGCCTGGGTTATCCGAGAAGAATGCACGGTAGTATCTTTCAGTATAAAGTATGCCATCCTATTTTACAGAACTTAGCTCTACAGGTCTGTAACATAGACCATGCTTTGGCGCCGTGTCATCTGGAAGCACAATCTCATCTCATTGCATCTGTCATTCACCAGCCTGTTGGTATACCCTGAACCAATACCCCTCCCTTCAATCAATACATCTTTGCTGGATTCCATGGGAGGGTAAGAATGTGAAGTAAAAAAAAATTAGTTACCTGACTAAAAATATCATTCCAGAATAGATTTTCAACATATTTAACTGTATCTGTATTTCTATGCCAGAAAGATTCAAGTCATGCTGTTTAGATCACCTAGCCTTGATTCAGCCAAGTACTCAAGCAGGTGTCAGCGTTTGCAACGGAGGGGGCTCAAATGTCAAAAAAAAAAAGCTCTTTTCATTTAAAAATTATTGTTATGAGAGTCTACATACCTGCATATATATTTTGTAATCTATTTTAAACACCCTAAATATTCATGTTATTGATAATTTTAAAAGATGGCCTTTTGTTAGTAATTAAGAATTTCAGAAAGAAAAAATTATTATTAGGAAAGTTTAACTCAACAGTACCTAAACCACTGTGCCCCTTTTAAATCACTTTTTTGTTTCCCACTAGTAAGTACGTATCTTTTGCTGGTGGAAAAACAAAACCTGATTAAGTAGAAGTCTGAATAAAAATAGGAAATGTTAATAAGAAGTGATTAAAATCTGTGCCATAAAATAATTGAATATACCATTATGATGGTGATGTACATGACTTTCATTAATACCTGATTTGTTCCTCCTCCTAGATAGTTGGTTTGGTTTTTTTTTTTTAAAGTTTGATAAGTAGAAACGGGGAAGGCTTCTCATAAGGTTAACCTCAGTATGACACACTCTGTGCCAGCTGGTGCCTCAGCGTCACTGTGCGGCCGTGCCCAAGGCACTTCCCCTGCTAACGGCAGACTTGTCAGACCAAGGACCCATCCTCTACAGCCCTTCCCACAGCAAATCTCCCTCCCTGCAGTACCTGACTGTACACGCAACCTCTAGATTTGCTCCAGCCACTCAGGAACACCTCTCAACAGCCTGTACGGGCATGTGCGACTCCAAGGGATGTGGACAAGTTCACTGCTTGGAATGACCAGATAAACCCTGCCCGTGCAGGGAAGGAAGCCATTCGGAGACCATGGCCCTTGATGCACCCTCTCACAGCCCTCCTTGGCCTCTTGAGACATTCAGCTGTGCTAGGACATTGCCTTTCCCCTTGAGGGACTGCCTTCCCTGAGGAGAAAACCCTCACCTGATTTGTGGTCACTTACTGCAAAAATTGAGCTTAATGTGACTTGAATATTAAACCTGAAAATGCCAGCTGCCTTTGGATGCCTGGATGTTTACTGGCTTTGCAGCTGAATGTGTTAATCACCTAAGTAATAGAGAGACTTGTGGGGACACAAGTAGAGTGTGGTAAAAGGACCAGATGATGCTGGGACTTGTTTGTGATGAATTCCCCCAAAACATGCATTTGTCTTGTAGCTGCTGCTTGTTGAGCTACTGTCAAATATTAGATGTCTGCGGTCAGTAAGTACGCGATGCACACAGAATATCAGTTTTAAATGTAGTCAGAGTCCACAGCTGGCTGGGAGACTAAGCACTTGGACCGTGGCTACTGTATTTTGTGTTGAACTAATGAGGTACTTACAAATTAATCCTTATTAGAGCAAGCTGAATAGATCAGGACCCCTGCAGAGATTTAGCAATGATTCCACGCGAAGTGAAGCTTAGGTGGGAGGCAGGTGCCCTACTGCTTGGCACTTCTGCACATGGACAGCCAGCCTCGGAACAGCTCGTCAAGGTAGGAAAAGTCTGGTTCAGCTATAAGAGCATCTAATTTCTGTAGCATTTTCCCAGACTTGGAGAAATTGAACTCTCCCAAAGCAATATTTTAATTGCCAAAGTAGACACAGTGGAGCTCTTCCTAAGTGCTGATGCAGCGTGCAATAAAATCTGTATCTCTTTCATGAGAGCTGAGTTCACGCAGGATGTTCTTGTGGGATCTTGGGGGAATGAGGCTGATGCTGTGCTGAAGCACAGACAAATCAGTTTTGAAAGACCAGATTGTTACCATGTCCTCATTCATACCATACAGTACAGATTTCTTTGTAATGATTTAAAATTGCATTTTAATATTATAAAGGATACAAATATTTTTCTGATACATTTCTGTCTTCCTGCTTTCCTATCATTTTTGGTATGCGTTCAATATATTGGAAACAACACAAACGCCCTCATGTCTTAAATGAATACAGCAGCAATTGTCTTCTGCAGAGGGAACAAGCATGGGCTCAGACACAGGGTCTCAGGAAACCATCAACAACTAGGGCACTGAGAGTGGACCAGCTACAATCCAGCACCTGAGCATGGTTCTCCACCACTACCCTGAATATTAGTTGCACTAGAGAGGTTAAAAAAGAGACTGCTCTTTACTTGTTTATTTAGAGATAGAGTATTTGAATTGGAGAGCTTATGGAGAGCTCTAAACAACCTAAAGGATCATTAATAATTGCAGCACAGTTGTGACCCCCCCCCCCCTTATGGCTGCAGATAAGCAGAGCCCATGAAAATTGAGCTCGATTAAAAGAATGCAACCAGAACCACAAACACGCCTTTCCCTGTGCAGAACTGGAGGGGGGCGGGGGGTTAAGAACCTCAACAACTAAGCTTTGCTAATCATTCATGACTAATGGCGTTTCAAACATCATCTTCACTGCATTTGAGCTGGGCGAGAAATGTCACGGATTCCTCTGAGGCTTGTTCTGTCTTTG
This sequence comes from Numenius arquata, assembly GCF_964106895.1. Classification (NCBI taxonomy): domain Eukaryota; kingdom Metazoa; phylum Chordata; class Aves; order Charadriiformes; family Scolopacidae; genus Numenius; species Numenius arquata. The sequence goes on along the minus strand of NC_133580.1, from coordinate 10,856,128 downwards.
CCTACTCGTGTGGGAGGGACGGATTTAGAGAGGACATGCAGCACACAGCACTACCCACTCTGTTCAAAGCTGACCCAGGGGGCTGCAAACCTCCAGACTCTTAAGGGGAGGGAGAAAAAATCACAAAGGGAAATATCCCTCTATATGGAGAAAGAAAAACGATAAGATGTTCCACCCCTATAATCCAAAAGGAAGGATCAAATTCTTCTGCTCACAGACCTAATGATGAGTCTTCCTAACTTCAAAGCCACGCACTAGAGGAGATACCGGCCATGCTCCTGCCTGCACGAGCTTCTGGTCATTCATGCTTGCAGAACTGAACAATTTCTTTGCCAGTGTGTCAGTTTTCAAGAAGTGGGTCTGGTCTACAGTCACTTTGCAAGACCTTTGTGTGACGGGAAGCCAGCCAGCACTCGCACTACATGCAGACCGAAGAAGACAGACACAGCCCAATTTCCATTGGGAGCCAAACTTCTGCTCCCCAGAAGTGCTGAATGCAGGTACACAGAGGTGCCAGAAGAGCCTGCGCTGGAATGACAACTGACTCTGAGCACGTTTTAGGACTTCTCAGTGCAGTCTGAGGTTTCCAGGCATCAAAAAGGTGCATCAGACAGAGCAACACATCACCTGTGGTATCTGCTGGTAAAAGCTACTTTGTAAAGAGAGTCCAGCATGCTCAAGGATATCCGAGTGGGTTGAGAGGCCGGGTCATGGGGGCAATGCATTTTTAACACACTAGTTCACACTTGTTTAAAACCAACAGCTGATATCTGACTAGCAACATGCTGCATTGAAGTCTTAGAGCAGTGTAAAAGGCTATATTAAGGTGTTAAAACTGCAGTTGGCCTTGTCTGCCGTAGTTTGTCAATGTTGTCCAAGCATTCTTTATGGCTTTATGTGGATGCCCACAGTCCCTTTGGAGACATTACTACTGTATGCAAATGGAGAAATTAAGGGTGCATCTGCTTTTTGAGCTGTGGACACACGTGTTCTTCCTCCGTCTGTGCTTGGACACAGGTCAGCCAAAGTCTGGGACCATGTCAGCATGGCTCTGTGCCAGGGCTGTGGTCCCGTCCCCCAGCATGCTGCAGTGCCACCATGGCTCAGCAGCTGCCCGGGCAGGGACCCCGCATCTGTCTGTGTGTGTAGAGGACGAGGGTCCCTCTAAGCCGTGGGGCAGAGGCATCGCCTTTGGGCACTTGTACCTGGGCTTCCCTCGAGGGGCGAAGGGCGAGCTTTTCCCGCTCACGGTACAGTCAAGCTCTGTAGAATAAGAGCACATGGGATGTTTCGAGGAGAATTAGGAATCGAATTAGTCTTTCCCTCCGCTGCGATTCAAAGGCTGTGTATGCCATCTGTAGTCTTTCTTCTGCTGCTGGGAGAGCTAGAGAGGCCAGCGCCGTGCGAGGCTGGTTAGTCTGTTAAAGGCAGGGAGATGTGTAGGTGGTCCCACTCTGACAGACTGCGGAGGCTGCCTGCGTTCGGGGGACTCTCTGTCCTTTACATCCCGGCTTCATTCCTTTACACTATTTTACATATTGAAAGGTTTTTATAAAGACCTTTTTTCACCTGAGGAGAGTTTTAAAGGCTGAAAGGTCTGGCTGCTCTTTACACTCCCAAAGCATTTGTAGTTACAATTAAGATCTGTGTTCAACTTACTGTCAATTAGCCTCAGCGATGTGAAAAGCATCAGGCCCAGGGAGGGAAGGCTTTCCCTGGCTGAACAGTGAAGGAAGAACAGCAGCCTGCTTTAAAAGGGGAAGAAGAAATAAAAGCCTACAGAAAGAGGCTTACCCTACAGAAGAGAAAAGACGATTGTCTAGTGCTCAGCTGCTGGTGGGTACAAAGCCCTGAGCACCGGCCTCGTGGGGTGTGCGCTGTGCGCTGTGGGAGGTGCTGCTGCTCATCAGCCCGACAAGGGCACTTCGTTAGCAGAATGATCACTGGAGGACAGAGCACTGGCCTTGCTGGTTTGCTTTGCTGGTTAGGTTTAAATAGTGATTCAGTCTCCCAGACTGAGAATGGTTTAGCTACTTCCCTGTTCTAAAATGTGCAGGAAAAAAGCTTTACCTATTTGCTATTTTTATTCTGCCAAAAGTTTCCACTATGTTTTAGAAATTTCTCTTAGTTTAAAACATAAAAGAGCCTGAATTGGTAGGTTTTTTCTGGTAGGAAGAGGAATCTTATTTTGACACCATCAGAGTGAAAGAGTAAAATTAAGATTTTCTTTGACCTGAACTGATGTTTTTTGATTTATGAAAAATCAAATAGATTTCATTGTTATGGCAAGTTTTATTATTATAATTATTAATTATTATTACCATTATTACTACTACCACCACCATTTGAAAATTGCTAACAAACTACAAGGCCCTGTTGTCTTGCCTCTAACAAGACTTCTGGATTCTCCTGTTTGAAGCAAAGGAGTTTGGGAACATCTGTTCCGCCAGAACTCCCTGCCTCCAGAGCTGCTGCCCCTATGCTGCCAAAGAGCAAGCCCTTCTCTGCAACCAGTTGTACAGCCCATTGCAAAGACACAAGGCAAGGTGCCAGAGGGCCGACTGAGATTGTCCTCAACTTTGGGGGACCCTATGGCACAGCAGACTTTTACGCCCTCCAAACAGCCCTGATGTGATGTGAGACAGGGAAGGGAGAATTCCTAATGGGAAGTATTATGGTGTGTATATCTCCAGGTAATGTGTAACTCCTGGGACTGCTCCAGTTAGCCTAGTTAATGCAGACCTCCAGCTAGTCTTACATCGGAGTCAGGGCTGTCCTGGTCAGCTTCAGGACCCACAGCACCATGACACAGCACCCCAGCTGCTTTGGGTACAGCTCAGGGGTCACTGAGCCCCCTACTATCCCTCCCCACTCCTCGGCAGTGGGAGCACTCCAATCCAGCCATTGGGAGGCTGCAAGGACCCGGCTGCACTCTCTCTCCTGACTCTACGCTGCATCCCACAGGAAGTAAGAGCGACAGTAACAACCAACTGGCACAAACAAAACATTAATTACAGTTAATTAGGGTTTTGGCATTAAAATGACAAGCCATTCACTTCCTATGACTGTCCTAAGAGCAATTTCAGAAAAGAGTTGTATGCATTGAGCTATGCAAAAAAGGGCACAGTATTCAAAAAGCCTGGTAAGACTTCCCAGCAGTGCCAGGTGGTGGTGAGAAGCTCGTTAGGTCAGGAATATGCTGCATTTGACAAATGACTAGTCACTGTTTATCACTTGAGACAAATGCAATCTAAAAGATTGTGTTTTCTGCCACAGCTCAGTTCAGCTGCTGGATAACGGGTACCAAAACCAATCAGGCCCCTTTTATCCCCCCATGCCTGTCTTCCATACATGCTAATAAAGGCATTTAAAATCTAATCTCCCTCTTGTCTTCCCAAAATGGAATCCAGAGGAGCCAAATATGACAGTCATTTTGCAGACAAGGCTCACAGGGGCATTAGGGGTAACGTACAGTTTTAGTTCCCTAATAGAGTTTTAAGCCCCTGAGAGATAAAGGAAAGTCAGCACATAAATGAGGCGCTTGCTCCAAATAATTAGCACTTCTAGAGAACTTTTCATCTTCAAAGGGCTTTGTGCACATCCTTGTGAGTGTGGTACACAGCTCCCTCTCAACAGATGGAGAAAGAGGCCAAGGGCATTTCATGATGTTTGCAAACAGGGCTGGGAAAGGGTCTGGAGGGCTGGTGAGGTTTGTACTCAGAGCTCAGGGGCTGT